>NC_059142.1:40773008-41076038 GCF_020740605.2 Lemur catta | reverse complement strand
ACTGGTTGCTCCTGCTCACTGGGGAAAGTTTCAGCCTCCACAGGAAAGCCTGGAGACTCAACTGGGGTCTCCTCCAGGGTGGCAGAAAGTTCCACCTCCTCAAGATGCTCTCCAGGCTCAACTAGGGCCTCATGCTGGGCTGCAGAAGATTCAGTCTCCTTGGTAGGCTCTGAAGTGATGGTAACCTCCACATCCGGAGGTTTAACCGTAACATGGGACAAGTTACAAGAATGAGGTTGAACTATTACCTCAAGATTTCGTGGAGTCTGAGCTAAACTCTCCACAGGGGACTCTGGAGCTTGAGCCATGGCCCCCTGCTGGGTTTCAGAAGGTTCACTTCCTCTAGTAATCTCAGAAGGCTTAACTGGTTGCTCCTGCTCACTGGGGAAAGGTTCAGCTTCCACAGGAAAGCCTGGAGACTCAGTTGGGTTCTCCTCCTGGGTGGCAGAAGGTTCCACCTCCTGAAGATGCTCTGGAGGCACAACTAGGGCCGCCTGCTGGGGTGCAGAAGATTCAGTCTCCTTGGTAGGCTCTGAAGTGATGGTAACCTCCACATCCGGAGGTTTAACTGTAACATGGGACAAGTTACAAGAATGAGGTTGAACTGTCACCTCAGGATTTGGTGGAGTTTCAGATAGACTCTCCAGACTGGACTCTGCAGCTTGAGCTATGGCGCGCTGCTGGGTTTCAGAAGGTTGACCCACTCTAGAGAACTCAGAAGGCTGAACTGGTTGTTGCAGCTTACTGGGGAAAGTTTCAGCCTCCAGAGGAAAGCCTGGAGACTCAACTGCGGTCTACTCCTGGGTGGCACAAGGTTCCACCTCCTCAAGATGCTCTCGAGGCTCAACTAGGGCCTCCTGCTGGGATGCAGAGATTTCAGTCTTCCTCATAGGCTCTGAAGTGATGGTAACCTCCACATCCAGAGGTTTAACTGTAACATGGGACAAGTTACAAGAATGAGGTTGAACTATCACCTCAGGATTCGGTGGAGTCTGAGCTACACTCTCCACAAGGGACTCTGGAGCTTGAGCTATGGCTTACTGCTGGGTCGCAGAAGGTTCACTCCCTCTAGGAATCTCAGAAGGCTGAACTCGTTGCTCCTGCTCACTGGGGAAAGGTTCAGCTTCCACAGGAAAGCCTGGAGACTCAGTTGGGGTCTTCTCATGAATGGCAGAAGGTTCCACCTACTCAAGATGCTCTCGAGGCTCAACTAGGGCCTCCTGCTGGACTGCAAAAGATTCAGTCTCCTCCGTAGGCTCTGAAGTGATGGTAACCTCCACATCCGGAAGTTTAACTGTAACATGGGACAAGTGACAAGAATGAGGGTGAAATATCACATGAGGATTTGGTGTAGTTTGACCTACATGCTCCACAGGAGACTCTGCAGATTGAGCTATGGCCTCCTGCTGGGTTTCACAAGGTTCACTCCTTCTAGGACACTCAGAAGGCTCAACTGGTTGCTCCTGCTCACTGGGGAAAGTTTCAGCCTCCACAGGAAACCTGGAGACTCAACTGGGGTCTCCTCCTGGGTGGCACAAGGTTCCACCTTCTCAAGATGCTCTCGAGGCTCAACTAGGGCCTCAAGCTGGGCTGCAAAAGATTGAGTCTCCTTGGTAGGCTCTGAGGTGATGGTAACCTCCACATCCGGAGGTTTAACTGTAACATGGGACAAGTTACAAGAATGAGGTTGAACTGTCACCTCAGGATTTGGTGGAGATTGAGCTAGACTCTCCACAGGGGACTCTGCAGCTTGAGCCATGGCCCCCTGCTGGGTTTCAGAAGGTTCACTCCCTCTAGGAATCTGAGAAGGCTGTACTGGTTGCTCCTGCTCACTGGGGAAAGGTTCAGCCTCCACTGAAAAGTCTGGAGACTCAGTTGGGGTCTCCTCCTGGATGGCACAAGGTTCCACCTCCTAAAGATGCTCTCGAGGCTAAAATTGGGCCTCCTGCTGGGTTGCAAAAGATTCAGTCTTTTTGGTAGGCTCTGAGGTGATTGTAACCTCCACATTCGCAGGTTTAACTGTAACATAAGACAAGTTACAAGAATGAGGTTGAACTGTCACCTCAGGATTTGGTGGAGTTTCAGCTGGGCTATCCAGAGGGGACGCTGGAGCTTGAGCCTTGCCCCCATGCTGGGTTTCAGAAGGTTGACTCCCTCTAGGAAACTCAGAAGGCTGAACAGCCTGCTCCTGCTCACTGGGGAAAGGTTCAGCCTCCAAAGAAAAGCCGGGAGACTCAACTGGGGTCTCCTCCTGGGCGGCAGAATGTTCCACCTCCTCAATATGCTCTCGAGGCTCATCTAGGGCCTCTTGCTTGGCTGCAGAAGATTCAGTCTCCTTGCTAGGCTCTGAAGTGATTGTAACCTCCACAACCAGAGATTTAACTGTGCCATAGGACAAGTTACAAGAATGAGGTTGAACGGTCACCTCAGGATTTGGTGGAATTTGAGATACACTCTCTTCAGGGGACTATGGAGCTTCAGGTATGGCCTCCTGCTGTGTCGCAGAAAGTTCACACTCCTCAGGAGACTCAGAAGGCTGAGGTGGCTGCTCCTGCTTACTGGGGAACTGCCTCCTGTGGAGGCTCACTGCTCCTGCTCACTGAACTTCAAATCAATTTGCATCAAAATGTCCTGGTCACAGGACCAGTTCAGGCTCTACAGGAAAGCCTGGAGACTCAGCTGGGGTCTCCTCCTGGGTGGCAGAAGGTTCCAGTTCCTCAAGATGCTCTCGAGGCTCAACTAGAGCCTCCTGCTGGGCTGAAGAAGATTCAGTGTCCTTGGTAGGCTCTAAAGTGATGGTAACCTCCCCATCCGAAGGTTTAACTGTAACATGGGACAAGTTACAAGAATGAGGTTGAACTGTCACCTCAGGATTTGGTGGAGTTTGAGCTAGACCCTCCACAGGGGACTCTGGAGCTTGAGCGATGGCTTACTGCTGGGTCGCAGAAGGTTCACTGCATCTAGAAATCTCAGAAGGCTGAGGTGGCTGCTCCTGCTCACTGGGGAAAGGATCAGCCTCCACAGGAATGCCTGGAGACTGAACTGGGGTCTCCTCCTGGGTGGCAGAAGGTTCCACCTCCTCAAGATGCTCTCGAGGCTCAACTAGGGCCTCCTGCTGGGCTGCAGAAGATTCAGTCTCCTTGGTAGGCTCTGAAGTGATGGTAACCTCCACATCCGGAGGTTTAACCGTAAGATGGGACAAGCTGCAAGAATGAAGTTGAACAGTCATCCCCGGAATTTGGTAGAGTTTGAGCTAGACTCTCCACAGGGGACTCTGCAGCTTGAGCTATGGCCTCCTGCTGGGTGTCAGAAGGTTCACTCCATCTAGGAAACCCAGAAGGCTCAACTGGTTGCTCCTGCTCACTGGGGAAAGTTTCAGCCTCCACAGGAAAGCCTGGAGACTCAACTGGGGTCTCCTCCAGGGTGGCAGAAAGTTCCACCTCCTCAAGATGCTCTCCAGGCTCAACTAGGGCCTCATGCTGGGCTGCAGAAGATTCAGTCTCCTTGGTAGGCTCTGAAGTGATGGTAACCTCCACATCCGGAGGTTTAACCGTAACATGGGACAAGTTACAAGAATGAGGTTGAACTATTACCTCAAGATTTCGTGGAGTCTGAGCTAAACTCTCCACAGGGGACTCTGGAGCTTGAGCCATGGCCCCCTGCTGGGTTTCAGAAGGTTCACTTCCTCTAGTAATCTCAGAAGGCTTAACTGGTTGCTCCTGCTCACTGGGGAAAGGTTCAGCTTCCACAGGAAAGCCTGGAGACTCAGTTGGGTTCTCCTCCTGGGTGGCAGAAGGTTCCACCTCCTGAAGATGCTCTGGAGGCACAACTAGGGCCGCCTGCTGGGGTGCAGAAGATTCAGTCTCCTTGGTAGGCTCTGAAGTGATGGTAACCTCCACATCCGGAGGTTTAACTGTAACATGGGACAAGTTACAAGAATGAGGTTGAACTGTCACCTCAGGATTTGGTGGAGTTTCAGATAGACTCTCCAGACTGGACTCTGCAGCTTGAGCTATGGCGCGCTGCTGGGTTTCAGAAGGTTGACCCACTCTAGAGAACTCAGAAGGCTGAACTGGTTGTTGCAGCTTACTGGGGAAAGTTTCAGCCTCCAGAGGAAAGCCTGGAGACTCAACTGCGGTCTACTCCTGGGTGGCACAAGGTTCCACCTCCTCAAGATGCTCTCGAGGCTCAACTAGGGCCTCCTGCTGGGATGCAGAGATTTCAGTCTTCCTCATAGGCTCTGAAGTGATGGTAACCTCCACATCCAGAGGTTTAACTGTAACATGGGACAAGTTACAAGAATGAGGTTGAACTATCACCTCAGGATTCGGTGGAGTCTGAGCTACACTCTCCACAAGGGACTCTGGAGCTTGAGCTATGGCTTACTGCTGGGTCGCAGAAGGTTCACTCCCTCTAGGAATCTCAGAAGGCTGAACTCGTTGCTCCTGCTCACTGGGGAAAGGTTCAGCTTCCACAGGAAAGCCTGGAGACTCAGTTGGGGTCTTCTCATGAATGGCAGAAGGTTCCACCTACTCAAGATGCTCTCGAGGCTCAACTAGGGCCTCCTGCTGGACTGCAAAAGATTCAGTCTCCTCCGTAGGCTCTGAAGTGATGGTAACCTCCACATCCGGAAGTTTAACTGTAACATGGGACAAGTGACAAGAATTAGGTTGAAATATCACATGAGGATTTGGTGTAGTTTGACCTACATGCTCCACAGGAGACTCTGCAGATTGAGCTATGGCCTCCTGCTGGGTTTCACAAGGTTCACTCCTTCTAGGACACTCAGAAGGCTCAACTGGTTGCTCCTGCTCACTGGGGAAAGTTTCAGCCTCCACAGGAAACCTGGAGACTCAACTGGGGTCTCCTCCTGGGTGGCACAAGGTTCCACCTTCTCAAGATGCTCTCGAGGCTCAACTAGGGCCTCCAGCTGGGCTGCAAAAGATTGAGTCTCCTTGGTAGGCTCTGAGGTGATGGTAACCTCCACATCCGGAGGTTTAACTGTAACATGGGAAAAGTTACAAGAATGAGGTTGAACTGTCACCTCAGGATTTGGTGGAGATTGAGCTAGACTCTCCACAGGGGACTCTGCAGCTTGAGCCATGGCCCCCTGCTGGGTTTCAGAAGGTTCACTCCCTCTAGGAATCTGAGAAGGCTGTACTGGTTGCTCCTGCTCACTGGGGAAAGGTTCAGCCTCCACTGAAAAGTCTGGAGACTCAGTTGGGGTCTCCTCCTGGATGGCACAAGGTTCCACCTCCTAAAGATGCTCTCGAGGCTAAAATTGGGCCTCCTGCTGGGTTGCAAAAGATTCAGTCTTTTTGGTAGGCTCTGAGGTGATTGTAACCTCCACATTCGCAGGTTTAACTGTAACATAAGACAAGTTACAAGAATGAGGTTGAACTGTCACCTCAGGATTTGGTGGAGTTTCAGCTGGGCTATCCAGAGGGGACGCTGGAGCTTGAGCCTTGCCCCCATGCTGGGTTTCAGAAGGTTGACTCCCTCTAGGAAACTCAGAAGGCTGAACAGCCTGCTCCTGCTCACTGGGGAAAGGTTCAGCCTCCAAAGAAAAGCCGGGAGACTCAACTGGGGTCTCCTCCTGGGCGGCAGAATGTTCCACCTCCTCAATATGCTCTCGAGGCTCATCTAGGGCCTCTTGCTTGGCTGCAGAAGATTCAGTCTCCTTGCTAGGCTCTGAAGTGATTGTAACCTCCACAACCAGAGATTTAACTGTGCCATAGGACAAGTTACAAGAATGAGGTTGAACGGTCACCTCAGGATTTGGTGGAATTTGAGATACACTCTCTTCAGGGGACTATGGAGCTTCAGGTATGGCCTCCTGCTGTGTCGCAGAAAGTTCACACTCCTCAGGAGACTCAGAAGGCTGAGGTGGCTGCTCCTGCTTACTGGGGAACTGCCTCCTGTGGAGGCTCACTGCTCCTGCTCACTGAACTTCAAATCAATTTGCATCAAAATGTCCTGGTCACAGGACCAGTTCAGGCTCTACAGGAAAGCCTGGAGACTCAGCTGGGGTCTCCTCCTGGGTGGCAGAATGTTCCACATCCTCAAGATGCTCTCGAGGCTCAACTAGGGCCTCCTGCTGGGCTGCAGAAGATTCAGTCTCCTTGGTAGGCTCTGAAGTGATGGTAACCTCCACATCCGGAGGATTAACTGTAACATGGGACAAGTTACAAGAATGAGGTTCAATTGTCACCTCAGGATTTAGTGGAGTTTGTGCTAGACCCTCCACAAGGGACTCTGGAGATTGAGCTGTGGCTTCCTCCTGGGTCGCAGAACGTTCGCTGCCTCTAGAAATCTCCGGAGGCTGAGGTGGCTGCTCCTGCTCACTGGGGAAAGGATCAGCCTCCACAGGAATGCCTGGAGACTCAACTGGGGTCTCCTCCAGGGTGGCAGAAGGTTCCGCCTAATCAAGATGCTCTGGAGGCTCAAGTAGGCCCTCTTGCTGGGCTGCTGAAGATTCAGTCTCCTTGGTAGGCTCTGAAGTGATGGTAACCTCCACATCCGGAGGTTTAACTGTAACATGGGACAAGTTACAAAAATGAGGTTGAACTGTCACCTCAGGATTTGGTGGAGTTTGAGCTAGACTCTCCACAGGGGACTCTGGAGCTTGAGCTATGGCCTCCTGCTGGGTCGCAGAAGGTTCACTCTCCTCAGGAGACTCAGAAGGCTGAGGTGGCTGCTCCTGCTCACTGGGGAACTTCCTCCTGTGGAGGCTCAGTGCTCCTCCTCACTCAACTTCAAATCAATTGGCATCAAAACCTCCTGCTGACAGGAGCAGTTCAGCCTCTACAGGAAAGGCTGGAGACTCAGTTGGGGTCTCCTCCTGGGTGGCAGAAGGTTCCACCTTCTCAAGATGCTCTCGAGGCTCAACTCGGCCTCCTGCTGGGCTGGAGAAGACTCAGTCTCCTTGGTAGGCTGTGAAGTGATGGTAACCTCCACATCCTGAGGTTTAACTGTAACATGGAACAAGTTACAAGAATAAGGTTGAACTGTCACCTCAGGATTTGGTGGAATTTGAGATAGACTCTCCACAGGGGACTCTGCAGTTTGAGCCATGGCCCCCTGCTGGGTTTCAGAAGGTTCACTCCCTCTAGGAATCTCAGAAGGCTGAACTGGTTGCTCCTGCTCACTGGGGAAAGGTTCAACTTCCACAGGAAAGCCTGGAGATTCAGTTGTGGTCTCCTCCTGGGTGGCAGAAGGTTCTGCCTCCTCAGGATGCTCTCGAGGCTCAACTAGGGCCTCCTGCTGGGGTGCAGAAGATTCAGTCTCCTTCGGAGGCTCTGAGGTGATGGTAACCTCCGCATCCCGAGGTTTAACTTTAACATGGGACAAGTTACAAGAATGAGGTTGAACTGTCACCTCAGGATTTGGTGGAGTTTCAGCTAGACTATCCAGAGGGGACTCTGGAGGTTGAGCCATGCTCCCCTGCTCGGTTTCAGAAGGTTGACTGCCTCTAGAAAACTCAGAAGGCTGAACAGCCTCCTCCTCCTCACTGAGGAAAGGCTCAGCCTCCACAGGAAAGCCTGGAGACTCAACTGGGGTCTTCTCCTGGGTGGCAGAATGTTCCACCTACTCAATATGCTCTCGAGGCTCATCTAGGGCCTCCTGCTTGGCTGCAGAAGATTCAGTCTCCTTGCTAGGCTCTGAAGTGATGGTAACCTCCACATCCTGAGGTTTAACTGTAACATGGGACAAGTTAAAAGAATGAGGTTGAACTGTCACCTCAGGATTTGGTGGAATTTGAGATCCACTCTCTTCAGGGGACTCTGGAGCTTGAGGTATGCCTCCTGCTGTGTCGCAGAAAGTTCACAGTCCTCAGGAGACTCAGAAGGCTGCCGTGGCTGTTCCTGCTTCCTGGGGAACTGCCTCCTGTGGAGGCTCACTGCTCCTGCTCACTGAACTTCAAATCCATTTGCATCAAAACCTCCTGCTCACAGGAGCAGTTCAGGCTCTACAGGAAAGCCTGGAGACTCAGCTGGGGTCTCCTCCTGGGTGGCAGAAGGTTCCAGTTCCTCAAGATGCTCTCGAGGCTCAAATAGGGCCTGCTGCTGGGCTGCAGAAGATTCAGTCTCCTTGGTAGGCTCTGTAGTGATGGTAACCTCCACATCCGTATTATTAACTGTAACATGGGACAAGTTACAAGAATGATGTTGAACTGTCACCTCAGGATTTCGTGGAGTTTGAGCTAGAGCCTCCACAGGGGACTCTGGAGCTTGAGCTATGGTTTCCTGCTGGGTCGCAGAAGGTTCAATGCCTCTAGAAATCTGAGAAGGCTGAGGTGGCTGCTCCTGCTCACTGGGGAAAGGATCAGCCTCCACAGGAATGCCTGGAGACTCAACTGGGGTCTCCTCCGGATGGCAGAAGGTTCCACCTCCTCAAGATGCTCTCGAGGCTCAACTAGGGCCTCCAGCTGGGCTGCAGAAGATTCAGTCTCCATGGTAGGCTCTGAATTGATGGAAACCTCCACATCCGGAGGTTTAACTGTAACATGGGACAAGTTACAGGAATGAGGTTGAACTGTCACCTCAGGATTTGGTAGAGTTTGACCTAGACTCTCCACAGTGGACTCTACAGTTTGAGCGATGGCCTCCTGCTGGGTTTCAGAAGGTTCACTCCCTCTAGTAAACCCAGAAAGTTCAACTGGTTGCTCTTGCTCACTGGGGAAAGTTTCAGCCTGCAACGGAAAGCCTGGAGACTCAGTTGGGGTCCCCTCCTGGGTGGCAGAAGGTTCCACCTCCTCAAGATGCTCCCGAGGCTCAACAAGGGCCTCCTGCTGGGCTGCAAAAGATTCAGTCTCCTTGGTAGGCTCTGAAGTGATGGTAACCTCCGCATCCGAAGGTTTAACTGTAACATGGGACAAGTTACAAGAATCAGGTTGAACTGTCACCTCAAGATTTGGTGGCGTTTGAGCTAGACCCTCCACAGGGGACTCTGGAACTTGAGCTATGGCTTACTGCTGGGTCGCAGAAGGTTCACTGCCTCCTAGAAATCTCAGAAGGCTGAGGTGGCTGCTCCTGCTCACTGGGGAAAGGATCAGCATCCACAGGAATGCCTGGAGACTGAACTGGGGTCTCCTCCTGGGTGGCAGAAGGTTCCACCTCCTCAAGATGCTCTCGAGGCTCAACTAGGGCCTCCTGCTGGTCTGCAGAAGATTCAGTCTCCTTGGTAGGCTGTGAAGTGATGGTAACCTCCACATCCGGAGGTTTAACTGTAACATGGGACAAGTTACAAGAATGAGGTTGAACTGTCACCTGAGGATTTGGTAGAGTTTGAGCTAGACTCTCCACAGTGGACTCTGCAGCTTGAGCTATGGCCTCCTGCTGGGTTTCAGAAGGTTCACTCCCTCTAGGAAACCCAGAAGGCTCAACTGGTTGCTCCTGCTCACTGGGGAAAGTTTCAGCCTCCACAGGAAAGCCTGGAGACTCAACTGGGGTCTCCTCTTGGGTGGCACAAGGTTCCACCTCCTCAAGATGCTCTCGAGGCTCATCAAGGGCCTCCTGCTTGGCTTCAGAAGATTCAGTCTCCTTGCTAGGCTCTGAAGTGATGGTAACCTCCACATCCGGAGGTTTAACTGTAACATAGGACAAGTTACAAGAATGAGGTTGAACTGTCACCTCAGGATTTGGTGGAATTTGAGATACACTCTCTTCAGGGGACTCTGGAGCTTGAGGTATGGCCTCCAGCTGTGTCGCAGAAGGTTCACACTCCTCAGGAGACTCAGAAGCCTGAGGTGGGTGCTCCTGCTTACTGGGGAACTGCCTGCTGTGGAGGCTCACTGCTCCTGCTCACTGAACTTCAAATCAATTTGCATCAAAACCTCCTGCTCACAGGAGCAGTTCAGGCTCTACAGGAAAGACTGGAGACTCAGCTGGGGTCTCCTCCTGGGTGGCAGAATGTTCCACCTCCTCAAGATGCTCTCGAGGCTCAACTAGGGCATCCTGCTGGGCTGCAGAAGATTCAGTCTCCTTGGTAGGCTCTGAAGAGATGGTAACCTCCACATCCGGAGGTTTAACTGTAACATGGGACAAAATTACAAGAATGAGATTGAACTGTCACCTCAGGATTTGGTAGAGCTTGAGCAAGACTCTCCACATGGGACTCTGCAACTTGAGCTATGGCCTCCTGCTCGGTTTCAGAAGGTTCACTCCCTCTAGGAAACCCAGAAGGCTCAACTGGTTGCTCCTGCTCACTGGGGAAAGTTTCAGCCTCCACAGGAAAGCCTGGAGACTCAAGTGGGGTCTCCTCATGGGTGGCACAAGGTTCCACCTCCCCAAGATGCTCTTCAGGTTCAACTAGGGCCTCCTGCTGGGGTGGAGAAGATTCAGTCTCCTTGGTAGGCTCTGAGGTGATGGTAACCTCCGCATCCAGAGATTTAACTGTAACATAGGACAAGTTACAAGAATGAGGTTGAACTGTCACCTCAGGATTTGGTGGAATTTGAGATACACTCTCTTCAGGGGACTCTGGAGCTTGAGGTATGGCCTCCTGCTGTGTCGCAGAAGGTTCACACTCCTCAGGAGACTCAGAAGGCTGAGGTGGCTGCTCCTGCTTACTGGGGACCTGCCTGCTGTGGAGGCTCACTGCTCCTGCTCACTGAACTTCAAATCAATTTGCATCAAAGCCATCTGCTCACAGGAGCAGTTCAGGCTCTACAGGAAAGCCTGGAGACTCAGTTGGGGTCTCCTCCTGGGTGGCAGAAGGTTCCAGTTCCTCAAGATGCTCTCGAGGCTCAACTAGGGCCTCCTGCTGGGCTGCAGTAGATTCAGTCTCCTTGGTAGGCTCTAAAGTGATGGTAACCTCCACATCCTGAGGTTTAACTGTAACATGGGACAAGTTACAAGAATGAGGTTGAACTGTCACCTCAGGATTTGGTGGAGTTTGAGATAGACTCTCCACAGGGGACTCTGGAGTTTGAGCCATGGCCCCCTGCTGGGTTTCAGAAGGTTCACTCCCTCTAGGAATCTCAGAAGGCTGAACTGGTTGCTCCTGCTCACTGGGGAAAGGTTCAGCCTCCACAGGAAAGCCTGGAGACTCAACTGGGGTCTCCTCCTGGGTGGCACAAGGTTCCACCTTCTCAAGATGCTCTCGAGGCTCAACTAGGGCCTCCAGCTGGGCTGCAAAAGATTCAGTCTCCTTGGTAGGCTCTGAGGTGATTGTAACCTCCACATCCGGAGGTTTAACTGTAACATGGAACAAGTGACAAGAATGAGGTTGAACTGTCACCTCAGGATTTGGTGGAGATTGAGCTAGACTCTCCACAGGGGACTCTGCAGCTTGGGCTATGGCCTCCCACTGGGTTTCACAAGGTTCACTCCCTCTAGGAACCTCAGAAGGCTCAACTGGTTGCTCCTGCTCACTGGGGAACGTTTCAGCCTCCACAGGAAAGCCTGGAGACTCAGTTCGGGTCTTCTCCTGGGTGGCACAAGGTTCCACCTCCTCAAGATGCTCTCGAGGCTCAACTAAGGCCTCCTGCTGGGGTGCAGAAGATTCAGGCTCCTTGGTAGGCTCTGAAGTGATGGTAACCTCCACATCCTGAGGTTTAACTGTACCATAGGACAAGTTACAAGAATGAGGTTGAACTGTCACCTCAGGATTTGGTGGAGTTTGAGCTAGATTCTCCACAGGGGACTCTGGAGCTTGAGCCATGGCCCCCTGAGGGTTTCAGAAGGTTCACTCCCTCTAGGAAACTCAGAAGGCTGAACTGGTTGCTCCTGCTCACTGGGGAAAGGTTCACCTTCCACAGGAAAGCCTTGAGACTCAGTTCGGGTCTCCTCCTGGGTGGCAGAAGGTTCCGCCTCCTCAAGATGCTCTCGAGGCTCAACTAGGGCCTCCTGGTGGGATGCAGAAGATTCAGTCTTCTTTGTAGCCTCTGAAGTGATGGTAACCTCCACATCCAGAGCTTTAACTGTAACATGGGACAAGTTAGAAAAATGAGATTGAACTATCACCTCAGGATTTGGTGGAGTCTGAGCTACACTCTCCACAAGGGACTCTGGAGCTTGAGCCATGGCCCTCTCAGGGTTTCAGAAGGTTCACTCCCACTAGGAATCTCAGAAGGCTGAACTGGTTGCTGCTGCTCACTGGGGAAAGGTTCAGCTTCCACGGGAAAGCCTGGAGACTCAGTTGGGGTCTTCTCCAGAATGGCAGAAAGTTCCACCTACTCAAGATGCTCTGGAGGCTCAACTAGGGCCTCCTGCTGGGCTGCAAAAGATTCAGTCTCCTTGCTAGGCTGTGAAGTGATGGTAACCTCCACATCCGGAAGTTTAACTGTAACATGGGACAAGTGACAAGAATGTGGTTGAAATGTCACCTCAGGATTTGGTGGAGTTTGAGCTACATGCTCGACAGGAGACTCTGCAGCTTGAGCTATGGCCTCCTGCTCGGTTTCACAAGGTTCACTCCATCTAGGACACTCAGAAGGCTCAACTGGTTGCTCCGGCTCACTGGGGAAAGTTTCAGCCTCCACAGGAAACCTGGAGACTCAACTGGGGTCTCCTCCTGGGTGGCACAAGGTTCCACCGCCTAAATATGCTCTAGAGACTCATCTAGGGCCTCCTGCTTGGCTGCAGAAGATTCAGTCTCCTTGGTAGGCTCTGAAGTGATGGTAACCTCCACATCCTGAGGTTTAACTGTACCATAGGACAAGTTACAAGAATGAGGTTGAACTGTCACCTCAGGATTTGGGGGAATTTGAGATACACTCTCTTCAGGGGACTCTGGAGCTTGAGGTATGGCCTCCTGCTGTGTCGCAGAAAGTTCACACTCCTCAGGAGACTCAGAAGGCTGAGGTGGCTGCTCCTGCCTACTGGGGAACTGCCTCCTGTGGAGGCTCACTGCTCCTGCTCACTGAACTTCAAATCAATTTGCATTAAAATCTCCTGCTCACAGGAGCAGTTCACGCTCTACAGGAAAGCCTGGAGACTCAGCTGGGGTCTCCTCCTGGGTGGCAGAATGTTCCACCTCCTCAAGATGCTCTCGAGGCTCAACTAGGGCCTCCTGCTGGGCTGCAGAAGATTCAGTCTCCTTGGTAGGCTCTGAAGTGATGGTAACCTCCACATCCGGAGGATTAATTGTAACATGGGACAAGTTACAAGAATGAGGTTGAACTGTCACCTCAGGATTTGTTGGAGTTTGTGCTAGACCCTCCACAGGGGACTTTGTTGTTTGAGCTATGGCTTCCTGCTGGGTCGCAGAACGTTCGCTGCCTCTAGAATTCTCAGAACGCGGAGGTGGATGCTCCTGCTGACTGGGGAAAGTTTCAGCCTCCACGGGAATGCCTGCAGACTCAACTGGGGTGTCCTCCTGGGTGGCAGAAGGTTCCACCTCCTCAAGAGGCTCTCGAGGCTCAACTAGGCCCTCTTGCTGGGCTGCAGAAGATTCAGTCTCCTTGGTAGGCTCTGAAGTGATGGTAACCTCCACATCCAGAGGTTGAACTGTAACATGAGACAAGTTACAAAAATGAGGTTGAACTGTCACCTCAGGATTCGGTGGAGTTTGAGCTAGACTCTCCACAGGGGACTCTGGAGCTTGAGCTATGGCCTCCTGCTGGGTCGCAGAAGGTTCACTCTCCTCAGGAGACTCAGAAAGCTGAGGTGGCTGCTCCTGCTCACTGGGGAACTGCCTCCTGTGGAGGCTCAGTGCTCCTCCTCACTCAACTTCAAATCAATTGGCATCAAATCCTCCTGCTGACAGGAGCAGTTCAGCCTCTACAGGAAAGCCTGGAGACTCAGTTGGGGTCTCCTCCTTGATGGCAGAAAGTTCCACCTCCTCAAGATGCTCTCGAGGCTCATCTAGGGCCTCCTGCTTCGCTGCAGAAGATTCAGTCTCCTTGCTAGGCTCTGAGGTGATGGTAACCTCCACAACCAGAGATTTAACTGTACCATAGGACAAGTTAAAAGAATGAGGTTGAACTGTCACCTCAGGATTTGGGTGAATTTGAGATAAACTCTCTTCAGGGGACTCTTGAGTTTGAGGTATGGCCTCCTGCTGTGTCGCAGAAAGTTCACACTCTTCAGGAGACTCAGAAGGCTGAGGTGGCTGCTCCTGCTTACTGGGGAACTGCCTCCTGTGGAGGCTCACTGCTCCTGCTCACTGAACTTCAAATCAATTTGCATCAAAATCTCCTGGTCACAGGAGCAGTTCAGGCTCTACAGGAAAGCCTGGAGACTCAGCTGGGGTCCCCTCCTGGGTGGCAGAATGTTCTACCTCCTGAAGATGCTCTGGAGGCTCAACTAGGGTCTCTTGCTGGGCTGCGGAAGATTCTGTCTCCTTGGTAGGCTCTGAAGTGATGGTAACCTCCACATCCTGAGGTTTAACTGTAACATGGGACAAGTGAGAAGAATGAGGTTGAACTGTCACCTGAGGATTTGGTGGAGTGTGAGCTACACGCCCCACAGGAGACTCTGGAGCTTGAGCTATGGCCTCCTGCTGGGTTTCACAAGGTTCACTCTGTCTAGGACACTCAGAAGGCTCAACTGGTTGCTCCTGCTGACTGGGGAAAGTTTCAGCCTCCACAGGAAAGCCTGGAGACTCAACTGGGGTCTCCTCCTGGGTGGCACAAGGTTCCACCTCCTCAAGATGCTCTCGAGGCTCAACTAGGGCTTTCTGCTGGGCTGCCGAAGATTCAGGCTCCTTGGTAGGCTCTGAAGTGATGGTAACCTCCACATCCGGCAGTTGAACTGTAACATGGGACAAGTTACAAAAATGAGGTTGAAGTGTCACCTCAGGATTTGGTGGAGTTTGAGCTAGACTCTCCACAGGGGACTCTGGAGCTTCAGCCATGGCCCCCTGCTGGGTTTCAGAAGGTTCACTCCCTCCAGGAATCTGAGAAGGCTGTACTGGTTGATTCTGCTCACTGGGGAAAGGTTCAGGTTCCACAGGAAAGCCTGGAGACTCAGTTGGGGTCTTCTCCTGGGTGGCAGAAGGTTCCACCTCCTCGAGATGCTCTCGAGGATCAAACTGGGCCTCCTGCTGGGGTGCAGAAGACTCAGTCTCCTTGGTAGGCTCTGAGGTGATGATAACCTCCACATCCGGAGGTTTAACTGTAACATTAGACAAGTTACAAGAATGAGGTTCAACTGTCACCTCAGGATTTCGTGCAGTTTCAGCTAGACTATCCAGAGGGGACTCTGGAGCTTGAGCCATGCCCCCCTGCTGGGTTTCAGAAGGTTGACTCCCTCAGGAAACTCAGAAGGCTGAACAGCCTGCTCCTGCTCACTGGGGAAAGGTTGAGCCTCCACAGGAAAGCCTGGAGACTCAACTGGGGTCTCCTCCTGGGTGGCAGAAGGTTCCACCTCCTCAATATGCTCTCGAGGCTCAACTAGGGCCTCCAGCTTGGCTGCAGAAGATGCAGTCTCCTTGGTCGGCTCTGAAGTGATGGTAACCTCCACATCCAGAGGTTTAACCGTAACACAGGACAAGTTACAAGAATGAGTTTGAACTGTCACCTCAGGATTTGGTGGAATTTGAGATACACTCTCTTCAGGGGACTCTGGAGCTTGAGTTATGGCCTCCTGCTGTGTCGCAGAAGGTTCACACTCCTCAGGAGACTCAGAAGGCTGAGGTGGCTGCTCCTGCTTACTGGGGACCTGCCTGCTGTGGAGGCTCACTGCTCCTGCTCACTGAACTTCAAATCAATTTGCATCAAAACCTCCTGCTCACAGGAGCAGTTCAGGCTCTACAGGAAAGCCTGGAGACTCAGCTGGGGTCTCCTCCTGGGTGGCAGAAGGTTCCACCTCCTCAAGATGCTCTCGAGGCTCAACTAGGGCCTCCTGCTGGGCTGCAGAAGATTGAGTCTCCTTGGTAGGCTCTAAAGTGATGGTAACCTCCTCATCAGGAGGTTTAGCTGTAACATGGGACAAGTTACAAGAATGAGGTTGAACTGTCACCTCAGGATTTGCTGGAGTTTGAGCTAGACCCTCCACAGGGGACTCTGGAGCTTGAGCTATGGCTTACTGCTGGGTCTCAGAAGGTTCACTGCCTCTAGAAATCTCAGAAGGCTGAGGTGGCTGCTCCTGCTCACTGGGGAAAAGATCAGCCTCCACAGGAATGCCTAGAGACTCACCTGGGGTCTCCTCTTGGGTGGCACAAGGTTCCATCTCCTCAAGATGCTCCCGAGGCTCAACTAGGGCCTCCTGCTGGGTTGCAGAAGATTCAGTCTCCTTGGTAGGCTCTGAAATGATGGTGACCTCCACATCCGGAGGTTTAACTGTAACATGGGACAAGTTACAAGAATGAGGTTGAACTATCACCTCAGGATTTGGTGGAGTCTGAGCTAGATCCTCCACGGGGGACTCTGGAGCTTGAGGCATGGCCCCCTGCTGGGTTTCAGAAGGTTCACTCCCTCTAGTAATCTCAGAAGGCTGAACTGGTTGCTCCTGCTCACTGGGGAAAGGTTCAGCTTCCACAGGAAAGCCTGGAGACTCAACTGGGGTCTCCTCCTGGGTGGCAGAAGGTTCCACCTCCTCAAGATGCTCTCGAGGCACAACTAGGGCCTCCTGTTGGGGTTCAGAAGATTCAGTTTCCTTGGTAGGCTCTGAAGTGATGGTAACCTCCATATCCGGGTGTTTAACTGTAACATGGGACAAGTTAGAAGAATGAGGTTGAACTGTCACCTCCGGATTTGGTGGAATTTCAGATAGACTCTCCAGAGGGGACTCTGCAGCTTGAGCTATGTCCTGCTGCTGGGTTTCAGAAGGTTGACCCACTCTAGGAAACTCAGAAGGCTGAACTGGTTGCTCCTGCTCACTGGGGAAAGGTTCAGCTTCCACAGGAAAGCCTGGAGACTCAGTTGGGGTCTTCTCATGAATGGCAGAAGGTTCCACCTACTCAAGATGCTCTCGAGGCTCAACTAGGGCCTCCTGCTGGGCTGCAAAAGATTCAGTATCCTTGGTAGGCTCTGAAGTGATGGTAACCTCCACATCTGGAAGTTTAACTGTAACATGGGAGAAGTGACAAGAATGAGGTTGAACTGTGACCTCAGGATTTGGTGGAGTTTGAGCTACACGCTCCACAGGAGACTCTGGAGGTTGAGCTATGGCCTTCTGCTGGGTTTCACAAGGTTCACTCCGTCTAGGACACTCACAAGGCTCAACTGGTTGCTCCTGCTCACTGGGGAAAGTTTCAGCCTCCACAGGAAAGCCTCAGACTCAACTGGGGTCTCCTCCTGGGTGGCACAAGGTTCCACCTCCTCAAGATGCTCTCGGGGCTCAACTAGGGCCTCCTGCTGGGCTGCCAAAGATTCAGACTCCTTGGTAGGCTCTGAAGTGATGGTAACCTCCACATCCGGCAGTTGAACTGTAACATGGGACAAGTTACAAAAATGAGGTTGAACTGTCATCTCAGGATTTGGTGGAGTTTGAGCTAGACTCTCCACAGGGGACTCTGGAGCTTGAGCCATGACCCCCTGCTGGGTTTCAGAAGGTTCACTCCCTCTAGGAATCTGAGAAGGCTGTACTGGTTGCTCCTGCTCACTGGGGAAAGTTTCAGCTTCCACAGGAAAGCCTGGAGACTCAGTTGGGGTCTCCTCCTGGGTGGCACAAGGTTCCACCTCCTCAAGATGCTCTCGAGGCTGAAATTGGGCCTCCTGCTGGGCTGCAAAAGATTCAGTCTTCTTGGTGGGCTCTGTGGTGATGGTAACCTCCACATCCGGGGTTTAACTGTAACATAAGACAATTTACAAGAATCAGGTTGAACTGTCACCTCAGGATTTGATGGAATTTGAGATACACTCTCTTCAGGGGACTCTGCAGCTTGAGGTATGGCCTCCTGCTGGGTCGCAGAAGGTTCACACTCCTCAGGAGACTCAGAAGGCTGAGGTGGCTGCTCCTGCTTACTGGGGAACTGCCTCCTGTGGAGGCTCACTGCTCCTGCTCACTGAACTTCAAATCAATTTGCAACAAAACCTCCTGCTGACGGGAGCAGTTCAGCCTGTGCAGGAAAGCCTGGAGACTCAGCTGGAGTCTCCTCCTGCGTGGCAGAAGGTTCCACCTCCTCAGGGAGCTCTGGTGTTTGAACTGGGCCTTCTTGTTGGCTTGAGCGAGGTTCACCTTCCTCAGGAGCTGGGGCCTCTTGTTGGGTTGAGGAAGGTTCTACCTCCTCAGCGTGCTCTGGAGGCTGAGCTGCGGCCTGCTGCTGGCTTGGAGTAGGTTCAATGTTGTTACCTGCCTTTGGAGTTACTGTAAGCTCCAGATCCACTGGTTTAAGGGTGACTCTGGAGAAGAGTGAGTGCTGAGCTGCAGTCCGACTTGGAGATGGAGCATGCACTTCATGATGTGTTAATGGCTGAGCTTCACCTTCTTCAGTAACCAGGTAGCTGCTGAGCTGGGACCTCCTGCTGGGTTGAAGAAGGTTCTACCTCCTCAGGGGATTGTTCTGGGACTTCTTGCTGGAGTGAAGAAGATTGGATCTCCTCAGCGGTCTCTGGATTTTGAGTTTCATCCCCTAGGTGGAATTGAGAAAGTTTAGGGGGCCTTGGAGGCTCATCGAAGTTCTCTGGGAATTCCAGAGGTGGACCGGTAGGATAAACTATACCCATACTTGGGTCTAGCTAAGTATCATCCTGTAGAGTTTGTGGTTGATGCTGAGGTTTTGATGCAAATTGATCTGAAGTTCCAGGAACCACCTTAGCAAGCCGTCGATGCTGACCTAGATCATTCTTCAGGTTCTTTGGTGAAATAATAAACCTTCCTGGTCTTGAACTCTGACTATCCACAGGTGGAACAAGTATTTCATATGCTTGGTGATCTGCAGCCTGACCTAGACCTACAGCTTGAATCTTACTTCTGAGTTGGGAAGCAGAGCTATGACTTGAGTCTGATCCCAACCTGGCACTGGAACCACCTCTGGGAGCCTTTGTTGTCGAGTCAGCTTGTCATTCGGATCCCGATGTGGAACAGCAAACCCATCTGGCCCTGGAGGCAGCTCTTGAGCTGAACGGGTGTCCAGGAAGGGAGCCAAAGTGTCAGTCAACTCCTGAGGCGGGGCCGACATCTGGGAAGAAGCAGAGGACCCCAGGTAAGCAAAGCCCTCGGAGTGTGCCGAGGGTGTGAGCGCATGGGGCGATTCGGGTGGCGGATCAGAGGAGCGAGAAAACCAGGGCTCGGTCGGTCCTCGGGGTTCAGAGGGCAGCGGGACCGGGTCCCGGGCCCACCCCCGAAGCGGAGCTGCCTGGATCAGCAGCCACAAAGATTCCCACGTGAGAAGGACCCGTAGGGTCCAGAGGCTCAGTAGGGACATGACGTGCGGAGGCTCCTGCGCGAGCGGGAGCCAGAACACTTCTGGCAGCCCCGCCCGCGACCCTGTAGCAAAGGCGCGCGCGGCCCCGCCCTTTCTCTGTGACACCTGTATTTCCGCAGTGGCCTTTATTTAGCTCTGGTCGTCACTGAGTGGTGCCTGCTGGCCTATAAGGAATGACGTCCATTCTCCCAGCCGGACATAGGAGGCTTTGCTGGCCTCCTCTTCTCCCTGAACGGAATCTGCCACCTCCCTTAAGTCACCAAGCCATGCCGTGCCCCGGGGCTGGCCAGCAAAGCAGAATGTCCACTCGGGGAGGGCACGGGAGGCTGGACCTCACCCAGCCCCGGTCCTACCTGGCAGGACCTCTCAGTTAATCCCGATGGGTCCCCTCGTGTGCTGGCCTGCGGGGTGCGCTCTTCCATCTCTGCTGCTCTGGTCCTAAACAGACAAAGTACCTTCCCTATGGCACTGCTGGGCTGAACTCTTGAAAAGGGACTGCTCTAGAGCTCTGGACACAAAACGGTCACAGGCCCAATGTGCTGTCCTGCCTCGAGGCAATCTGGCTGCACCCCAGGGGGACCTCCGTGACCCTTCTGCATCTGGCTCCTTCAGGCCCTGCCGCAGAGACTGTCTCATCCCGGGACCCAGGACGATCCTTGGCTCTAAGGAATGAAGGCCAGCGAGACTGCGCAAGTGTTCCTGCACCAGGTTCTGGGCAGTGCATGTCGCACATCTCAGTTTATAATCCTAAGGAGTTTCTGAGTTAGGCGTTAATGTCCTACCTTTACAGGTGAGCACGTTGAGGTGAGCAGCTTGCCGACGATCATGCAGTAGGAAATAGCAGAGCTGGGGTTCTCACTCGGGCTGTCTCCCTTTTCATGTATTGGCTTGAACACCTGCTATGTGCCAGGCACTGTGCTGGGCGCTGGGCATAGGATGGGGAGAACAACAGAGTCACCACCCTCCTGCGCTTATAGGATAGTGGGGGGAGGGACACACAGCAATAATCATGATGTGTAAATGTAAAACGACAAACTGAAATAGAAGCGTATGGGTCTCTGACGGTGTGTAGCAGAGAAAGCTGACCCAGCTGGGCACTCAGAAGAGCTGCCTGAGGAATGGTTACCTGGGCACAATGCTAAGAGATGACTAAGCAAAGGGAAAGAGAACTGCAAAGTGGACACAGCATGTGCGAAGGTCCTGGGGTGGGGGTGGGGGTGGGGGGAGCATGAAACATTTGAGAAACCCAAGGGAGGCCAGTGAAGCTGCAGTGCAGAAACTAAGACAGCAGGTAGGCACGAGGCCCAGCGAGTGTTCCCTGAATGTTCACTCTGAACAGACTCTGTTCTCACAACCTTGCAGGTGTCATCTCGTCATCTGCCCAGCCCCCCTGAGGCTGGTGCTGCTGTTGCATCCCTATTCTCTCCAGATGAAGAAACCAAGACACAAAGGATCAACTGATTACCCAGAATCCTCTAGCATGGTGGAGCTCAGATTTGAATCCAGGTGGCCTGACTCCAGAGCCCACACTCCCAGCCACTGAGCCACACTGCTTCACGAGAGGAGGCAGAGGCGTGGGCAGGCCATGCTAAAGCTTGGGGTCTTCTCCTTGGGCAGGTGAGATGGTTTCTAAGCAGGGCGATGATATAATCAGGTGTGTGTGTTTAAATGAGGCTGGGGGGAGTGGGGGCCACGAGGATGTGGGAGGCGGAGGGCTGGGAGCAGCTGCAGTGTCCAGGTGGGAGACGTTAGCCCCTGGGGCCGGGGAGGGGCCCTGGCTGGAGAGGAGGAGTGCGGCAGAGAGGAGCAAGGACAGGACTTGGACACAGGTCAGGTAGGGCGGTGGGCAGAGAGGGGGAGATGGAGGGAGCAGGCCACGTTCCCAGGTTCCCGGCTTGCCTGGCTGGGGACATGGTGGAGCCTGTTCCTGGGACAGGTAAAACCCTGGAGGAGGACAGGTGTGGGGAGGAGCATGAGTCCAGTCTCGGACTGGGGACTGTCCCAGAGCAGACGTCATCAGGTTGTCAAGGGGATGCTGGGGTTGAGAGTTTCGAGGGGCAGCCATGCCTGCTCACTAGTCACTGATGCGGTGGGTGTGGACGGCGACATCCAGGGAGGGAGGCCAGGGAGAGGAGGGCTGGCCCCACGGGCTCTGCCCTTACTGGCCACGCAGCAGAGAATGGGCTGCTTGGCCAGAGGTAGGAGGAAGATGAGGCTGCGGCATCGTGCAAGCCGAGAGGAAGGGAGTGTTTCCAAGGCAGGAGAAGCCAGCAGAGGACAGGGCATCCCCAAGAGGACAATGACTGTGAAGACCCGAAAGTACCCAGCAGACATGACGTGGAATCTCAGTGGTCTGCTGCTGTGTGGGGGTTGGGGAGTGAACAGGAGCAGCACGTGGGGACAGTGAGTGTGGAAGACTCTTTCAAGAAGTTTGGTGCGGAGGAGGAGGAGGAGGAGGAGTAAGGCGGGCAGTTGCAAGGATGTGGGGTTGACAGAGGATTTTTCAGAGAGAGAGACTTGACCACGATCCCATGGTTAGGGGAAGGGGCCTGTTGGAAGTCAGAGCGGATGCCATGGGCACCACCCATAATCCCTCCTCCAGGGCTGAACGTGAACTGTCCCAGCTGCAGGGGGTCGGAGGCTGATGGCTCTCCTGAGACCCTCTCTCCAGGACGCACCCTGGGCCGAAGAGCCCTGTGGCCCAAATCCGTGCCCTCCCTGCCCCAGCCCTGGAAGGCAGTGGCCTGACTCTGAGGCTGTCCCAGCTCCAGAGCTTCCCGTGGGGTGGCTGAGGCCTTACATGGGCCTGCGTCACAGCTCAACTGTCCCTCGGCCCCGTCCTGCCTGCCCCAGCACAGGTGTCGGTCCTGAGAGCATGCCCAGTGAGCTTCCTGCTCGCTGATCTCCGTCTCCCGGGAACCTCAACCCCAGACAGCAGTTCAGTGAGCAAGACAGAGGAGCGGTCAGTGATCGTGGATATTTCCCGAAAGTCAGAGATCAGCTGTGCCCTAGAGAAATGTCTGGTCTGAGCTTCCAGGGGAGAGGAGGCCGGGGAGGGTGGGGTGAGGGAGGTCTGAGCTGGATGCTGGGACAGGTGTTTCCATTTTCCTGGGAGGTGGAGGCAGGCCCTCTGTTGAGAGGGTGGGAAGGTCGGGAGGGCCAGGGGCTTGAGGAGAACGAAGACCCGAGACAGCTGTTGCAGAAAGGGAGCGAGAACAGAAACCCTCCCGCACTCTGGCAGGTGTCAGTCGTACCGCTGAAAACAATCCGATGGTCCCTCAACAGGCTCAACTCAGTTACCTTATAATCCAGCAATTCCACGCCTAGGTATGCACCTGAAAACACTTAAACATGAGTCATGGGCTGAATATTTGTGTCTCCCCCCCCCCAATTTATGTGTTGAAGCCTAGCCCCTATTGTGATGGTATTTGGAGGTGAGACCTTTGGAAGGTAGTTAGGTTTAGATGAGGCATAAAAATGAGACTAGTGTCCTTGTAGGTAAAGGAAGAGACCGGAGCTCAAGCTCTCTCTGCCCCGTGAGGACACAGCCAGAAGGTGGCCGTCTGTGAACCACGAAGAGGATCCTCATCAGAACCCGACCATGCTGGCACCTTGATCTTGAACTTCCAGCCTCCAAAACTGTGAGAAACAAATCTCTGTTGTTTAAGCCACTGGTCTATGGTACTGTGCTATGGCAGGCCGAGCTAAGACAATATGTGCACATAAAAACTTGTACACATGGCCGGTCGCGGTGCCTCACACCTGTAATCCTAGCACTCTGGGAGGCCGAGGTGGGAGGATTGCTCGAGGTCAGGAGTTCAAGACCAGCCTGAGCAAGAGCAAGACCCTGTCTCTACTAAAAAATAGAAAGAAATTATCTGGACAACTAAAAATACATAGAAAAAATTAGCCAGGCATGGTGGCGCATGCCTGTAGTCCCAGCTACTTGGGAGGCTGAGGCAGAAGGATTGCTTAAGCCCAGGAGTTTGAGGTTGCTGTGAGCTAAGCTGAGGCCATGGTACTCTAGCCCGGGCAACAGAGTGAGACTCTGTCTCAAAAAAAATAAAAATAAACATAGCAAATATTGTTATATCTAGGTGACAGGTATAATTGTATTCATTTAAAAAAATATTCTTTTTGAGCAGCCTGAGCAAGACCCTGTCCCTACAAAAAATAGAAAAAATTAGCCAGGCATGGTGGCACGCACCGGTAGTCCCAGATACTGGGGAGGCCAAGGTGGGAGGATTGCTTGAGGCCAGGAGTTCAAGACCAACCTGAGCAAAAGTGAGAACTTGTCTCTACAAAAAATAGAAAAATTAGCTGGGCGTGGCAGTGCATACCTGTAGTCCCAGTTTCTTGGGAGGCTAAGGCAGGAGGATCACTTGAGGTAAGGAGTTCGAGGTTGCAGTGAGCTGTGATGACACCACTGCACTCTAGCCTGGGTGGCAGAGTGAGACTCTGTCTCAAAAAAAAAAAAAAAAAAAAGAAGAGAAAACAAATTGAAATTATGTTTTTTACATATTGGGTTAAATAAATATTAACATTAATTTTACCTTTTACTTTTAGTTTTTACATGAAGTTACTAGAAAATTTTAAATTATGTATGTGGCTCTCATTATATTTCTTTTATTTTTATTTATTTTATTGAATTTTTTAGAGTCAGGGGTTTACTAAGTTGCCCAGGCTGGACTAGATCCCCTGGGCTGGAGGGATCCTTCCACCTCGGCCTCCTGAGTAGCTGGGACTACAGATGCATGCCACCGTGTCCGGCTTCAGCTCTCATGTTTATATTGGACAACGTTGTTCTAGACCACAGGTCTGCAAACTCAGCCCGCGGGCCAAATCAAATGTGCCCACCTGTTTTTGTACAGCCCATGAGCTAAGGATGGTTTTAATTTTTTAAGAAGTTGAAAATAAATTTTTAAAAAGAATGATATTCTCTAACATGTGAAAATTATATAAAATTCAAGTTTCATTGTCCATAAATAAAGTTTTATTAGGACACGGGCACACTCATTTGTATATCAGCTATGGCTGCTTTTGCACTACAATGGCAGAGTTGAGTAGCTGTGACAGGGCCTCTAGGGCACGAAAGTCTAAGATATTTACTATCTGGCCCTTTACAGCAAGTGTGTACTGGCCCCTGTTCTAGACTCTGTTAGCTTCCACGTACTCCCTGGAAGAGGACTCTGCTTTAAACTTACTCCTATTTTGTGTTCCCAATTCTTGCTTAGCTTTTAGGGCCAACTCCTTGATATGCTACTGCCCAAATCTCACTGGAATTTTGGGGTTACAAGATTTGACCTATGCATTATCTAGGCTACAAAGAGGTAGGCCAAAAATGTTCTTGCCTTCCTAGAACTCCACATGGAATCGATGAAGCTAGCAAAAGGGAAAAGAGAAGTGTTTAATAGCTTCTTTTTCCAAAGGTAGGGACTTCCTTCTCAGAGGACAAGAGAACCCAGGATTGACATTTCATCAGATTGAGACGGGAACCTATGATTTAGGGCTAGTCTGTTTCTTTCTTAGCTCAGCAACACCTCTTGAAATAAAACTCATTCTCCCTTTCCCTCCCCTCCCCTCCCCTCTCCTCCCCTTCCCTTCCCTTCCCTCCCCTTCCCTTCCCATGCAGCTTAGCCTACTCTCAGCCAGTTTAGTTGGCTTCTGCATCATCTTGTCCTGCCAGATATATTGTGGAAATCACCATGACATTTTTCCACTCCAGTGAAGCAGACATCTGGATCCCGTTGTGAGCCTCCTGGACCCTATTCCCTACCACCCGCACCAGTGTGCAGCCAACACCTGTTGGCTCAATTTGTGAATCTTTATGTTCTCATTTTATAGGATCCCCAAAGAAGAGAAGTAGGGCTGTGGTTTTCAGAATGTTAATTGATAATAGTTCTTGGCAACAGTGCTCTTATTGGCTTTCCTTCCTTAACCTGCTCCTTCCACCTACAATAACATCATTCCTTAATAGACTGGCACCAGTCTGGAAAGAGTCTCTCTATCTCTCTCTCTTTTTCACACACACACAGTTCCTGTATTTTTTTTTCCTTGCTCTACTGATTATACTTAGGACTGTTTAACTTTCTAATATTATTTATTATTATACTATAAATGGTTTATTATATTGTAATAGTTTATATATTAATAGTTTGTAAGAAAACTTCCTGAATATTGTAATTATGTGAATATTAATAGTTAAAATTAAAACTTCCAAAGTTGTTGGGGGGGGTCCTTATATCTTTATTCATTTAAGAACCCTCTCCTTGAGACAATTTTCTTTAGATTTTATAGTAGACTTGAATTTAGGCCTGGGAGTGGGAAAGGCAGGAACCCTATCATATAGGTAAACCCTAAACAAACTTGTTTCTCCTGTCCAGCTTATAGTAAATATTGGGTACCAAGAGAGGCATCTATTGAGGGTTTCTATTGGAAAACAAGCCAGGGGATCAGGTAGCCTAGTATTTTATTCCAACTCTTGTCCAGATGATCTCTGGCCTTTGCCTCCTCCACGTCTCACTTTTCTCATCTTTAAACTAAAGGGTCTGATTAGTTAACCTTTACATTTCTTTCCAACTCTAAATTATTCTGATTCCAGCTATGTAGTGATGGTGTACACGCCTGTAGTCCCAGCAACTTGGGAGGCTGAGGTGGGAAGATCTCTTGAACCTAGGAGTTTAAAGAAAACTCCAGTGACTTATGATCTCACCACTGTACTCCAGCCTGGGCAAGAGTGAGATCCCATCTCTAAAATAAAAATAAATAAGTAAATAGTTCTGATTCCACAGCCCCATTTACGGCCTAGAGACAATCATCTTATCTTCCTCATTCAAAGATCAATATTAATGAAAGGCAAAAAACAAAAACTTGTTGAACTCCTCAGAAGAGAGATCATTGACCATCTCTTACTCAGAACGAGGAAGAAATGGGGTATTCCAATTTATTCCACGTGTTGGTTAATGAAAGTTGTTATATACTGTATATGCATTAGCAAATATTTAGATAATTAGAACATAGTAAAATACACAAAGTAGAATTAAACATAATATGAACGTTTTGATTCACCCTATTATAGTGCCCTCAGAACAGAATCCTGAAACTCTTGTAACCATTGTACAGCCCTGCAGCTATAGATAAGATTGGGCTGAATTAATGATAGCACAATTGCTTCTTGAAAGTTTTGTTTACATGCAATTTTTCTTTCTTGTCAAATTAGAATGTAACAATTCAATCAATTTATTAGGACCATAGAATTAAAGAATTTTGGATCTTGAGGGCACTTGAGGATCCTTTGGCCCAACCCTCAAATGTACAGCTAAGAATCCTAAAACTCGGAGAAGTCCAATTCCAGGGCTGCTGGTGCCACAGCTGACTCTAGAATTCACATTTCATACAAAGGTTGCCTTCTGGAGAAAGGGATGTTAATAAGATCACAGTTACTTTGTTTTTAATTCTCAGTCTATAGTAAAGCCTCATAATCTTCTCATAATAATCTGCTCATGTAATCACCATCATAATTGCATCTGTCATTGAGATAATTTCCCAGTAGCAAGACACTGCGTCTGTCTTTTGGAAATAATCATTAAAAAATGGAGCAAGTAGGGCTACATTAATACTGTTTTTTCTAAAAAAATAAAATTGAAGTTTTTTGAAACCAACATTTTAGAGCTTAAATGGCAGCAAATATTTTATTTGCAAAAATTTTCATTTTTCACCTAGGTGTTTTGACACTGTATACATCAGACTTCCTGACTAATAGTTAGGTCTTTGCCTATAAATTCAGAAACAACTGTCCTGAGTTTGCCCCAATTTCTTTCATAGGAAGGAGAACAAAATATACAATAATGCTTTTTCTTACTGTCCTTTGTCCTTTCTTTCTATATATATCTAGGATTTTATAACTAACACACTCAAGGACTCCAGGACCATAAAAAGTAGCTCCTCCACATACAAATGCTGGGGACCTTTGGAATAAGACACCAGTTTTGTGTGGCTATACTCACATCCATTTTGGAAATCAAACACATTTTGAAAATTAAGTTCTGTGCCATTCATCTTGTTCTGATCTGCCCCAGTCATACTTTTTGTGTCATAAGCAACATGGCTGGCTTCAACCAACAGTTGAATAATTTTATCTAAATCAATGGTTCTCATACTTCAGTTTAAGTCAGAATTACCTAGAGGGCTTGTTAGAAAACAGATTGGCCCAACACTCAGATTCAATAGATCTGGGGTGAGGCCCAAGAATGTGCATTTCTGGGGTGATGTTTATGCTTCTGGCATAAGGGACTGCACTTTGAGAACTACTGTTTTATCTCTGCCTTTCAGCCAAGAGACTGCTAGTGTGCTGAATGATGAATTCAACACATGATGCAGGTGATGGTGAGTTTGATTGTTATTATTTTTGCTATCTATAAGCCAAACCAAGAACAATGTCATCATCCTATTGTCATAGTAAACATAACTCAGCTATCTGAGATCAGGGGTTCTTGAAGCTTTTGTTTTTTTTTTTGAGACAAAGTCTTACTCTGTTGCCTGGGCTACAGTGCAGTGGCATCAGCCTAGCTCACAGCAACCTCAAACTCCCAGGCTCAAGCAATCCTTCTGCCTCAGCCTCCCGAGTAGCTGGGACTACAGGCATGCGCCACCATGCCCGGCTAACTTTTTCTATATATTTTTAGTTGTCAGGTTAATTTCTTTCTATTTTTTAATAGAGACTGGGGTCTCGCTCTTGCTGCTGGTCTCAAACTCCTGAGATCAAGCAATTTTCCTGCCCTCAGCCTCCTAGAGTGCTAGGATTACAGGCGTGAGCCACCACGCTCAGCCATCTTGGAGCTTTTAACAGGGAGGTTTGATTGTCTGGTCCAGCCCTTGTCTTTGTGCAGAAAAGGCATTTATTCCCCTCTTACCACAGGCTCAGAGAGGTGAATTGTCATGTTCATGATTACACAGCTGTTAACAGCAGTACCAGGACCAGAACCTTGGCCACTGGCCTCCCAGTCCTTTCCATTACAACAAAATTACTTTGTCGGTAGTCACTGCTCCCTTGTTGCTTTTAGAACAGCTTTCCCAGCAAATATCTGCCTGATTTCAAACAATGGATATTCTTCTGTGGTCACTGGCTGAGAGGATTTAGAACTTCCCATTAATGTCACTGCTCTTCAACCACAGTGTGTCCTTATAGAGCCAGCCAGCCATTGGCCAGGTCTGTTAAAGTGTGAGTAGATTAGAGAGTATGGACACAGCAATACAAATCCATCTACACTTTTAGAAAACAAATGTATGTTTCATATTAAAGATAAACAAGCCTGGCTTCCTATAGCCTTTCAACTAAAAGAGATGGATTATGAGTCATCTCTCCATACAGCGGTCAAGGTAACTATGTAGCCAGAAATCTAACTAATTTGTAATACCTGTGTTGTGAAATAGATTTTTTTTTTTTTAAGCAACCCCCTCTGCAGTTCCCCATTCCTGAAAAGAGATGACATAGCTTTGAGGTTGAGTGGAACTGGATGGAACAGAAAAAGAAGGTAGACTTAAAGACTTCATATATGGAGACAGTATGTTTAAGAGTAGAGTTCCCCCACTAATTTTTTTAAATGTTTCTAGAGATCATACTTTTTAAGAGGGTGTGGACCAATAGCAAGCCTTACACTCACAAGAGCCAGCTGAAACTGCAATCTAAGCCAGAGGTATAACTCAGAAACAACAATTTTTCTGACAAACTGTTTTTCCCCAACTAAAGTTATGTCCATATGATACAAAAACAACTGAACAAGTGTTTGGCTTAGGAAACTTAGCTGAATTTACTGGAAGAAAAGAAAAATAACGATCTCTCGAACTGAAGATCAAAGTTATTTGGCATTATGTACAGTAGACCAAAACACTGGTATCAAAAATTTCCACTTTTGACTGGGCTAGGATCATGACTGTAATCCTAGCACTCTGGGAGGCCAAGGCGGGAGGGTTGCTTGATCTCAGGAGTTCGGAGACCAGCCTGAGCAAGATCGAGACCCCGTCTCTACTAAAAATAGAAAAAAACTAGCCGGGTGTGGTGGCACAGACTTGTAGTCCCAGCTACTTGGGAGGCTGAGGCAGGGAGATTGCATGAGTGCAGGAGTTTGAGGTTGCTGTGAGCTAGGCTGATGCCACAGCACTCTAGTTCTGGGCAACAGAGCGAGACTCTGTCAAAAAAAAAAAAAAATCCGCTTTTTAATGGGTTGATATTTTATTGACATACCTATCTACCTTTATTTTTGTCATTTGAGTGAATTCCACCAATTCTGGATCTGTTTTGGTGTTACACAGACAAACCCCACCCATATAAACAGTTATATGTGATGTAGTTTTTTATCTGGTCATCTGTGTGGTTATTGCACTGTTGTAATTTAGGACAAAGGAGGACTCTGTCTGATCAGCCCTGGTGGGAAGCTGTGTTCTGTACTGGGTAGAGCTCCTCAGCAGTTGTGGTGATGTGGTTTGCTGTTAAGACCAAACCATGCCTGGAGAGTCCAGCTGTTTCTGTTTACTCAGGACTCCCAGGCTCACGCTCCCCCTGCCATCTTTGGTTGTTGGTTTTGTTGTTTGAACTTTCTTTTTGGCTTTAGGAAAGTGTCAAACATTTGATGGTGGCCAGGGGTGGGGGCCGAATGGGTCATGACTGATTATTCTTTGACCAGGACACTGTTAACATTTTTAGGAATTTCTTATGCTGGGAGCAGTTACTGAAAAACTCAAAAAATATATATATTATACCTACTTTCCACTTCTTTCTTTCTATTTTTTTTTTTTTTTTTTTGAGACAGAGTCTCACTTTGTTGCCTGCGCTAGAGTGAGTGCCGTGGCGTCAGCCTGGCTCACAGCAACCTCAAACTCCTGGGCTCAAGGGATCCTCCTGCCTCAGCCTCCCGAGTAGCTGGGACTACAGGCATGTGCCACCATGCCGAGCTAATTTTTTTTTATATATATATATATTTTTAGTTGTCCAGATAATTTTTTTATTTCTATTTTTAGTAGAGACAGGGTCTTGCTCAGGCTGGTCTCGAACTCCTGACCTCAAGCGATCCACCCGCCTCAGCCTCCCAGAGGGCTAGGATTACAGGCGTGAGCCACCTCGCCCAGCCTCCACTTCTTTCTTAAATGTGATTTTTTTCATTTTACAAAGAAAGTCCTTCTGCTTATAGAAAAGGTAATATACAGTGGATTAAAGAAAAAAGAAGAAAATTCCTAGAAAGCCCATCCTACTGTCAAAGAAGAACTTTCCGTCTCTCTCTTCTTTACATATAATATATGCATACACGCGCGCGCGCGCGCACACACACACACACACACACACAAACACACAGAAACACTGGGACGTAGTCTAACATGGTAATAGTAAGTATCTCCATAAGATGGTGCTCAAAGATTAGTTTTAGTCTCTATTCTGACAATTGTGAAATTACAGCTCACAATTCACGTAGGTGAGTTCATGCCCTATAAGGTTCTTATACAACTTTGTGTGTGTGTGTTTTGTTACATTTAGGGTGATTATAAAATTTTGCCCCTTTGGGGCTTCTAGTTATTACATTATTTCTTTGGAAAATGTTATAAAAGAGATGAGGGAGACATTGTGATATATACCCCATTTTTACCAGAAAAAATTTTATGGAAATCTTTCTAGGTCAGTATATACGTGTGTGTGTGTGTGTGTGTGTGTGTGTGTGTGTGTATCGTCCTTTTATTTTTTTATTTTTATTTATTTATTTTTTTGAGACAGAGTCTCACTCTGTTGCCTGGGCTAGAGTGCCGTGGCGTCAGCCTAGCTCACAGCAACCTCAAACTCCTGGGCTCGAGCAATCCTCCTGCCTCAGCCTCCTGAGTAGCCAGGACTACAGGCATGTGCCACCATGCCCAGCTAATTTTTTTTTCTCTATATATATGTTTTTAGCTGTCCATATAATTTCTTTTCTATTTTTAGTAGAGACAGGTCTCGCTCTTGCTCAGGCTGGTCTCGAACTCCTGAGCTCAAACAATCCGCCCGCCTCGGCCTCCCAGAGTGCTAGGATTACAGGCGTGAGCCACCGCGCCTGGCCTGTATCATCCTTTTAGATGGCTTTGAAGTATTTCCTTATTTCAATGTTCTATACTTTATAATTCTAGAATTTAATTGTTTTATTTGATTGTAAAAGTAATACATGCTTGCTGTAAAACATTTAAGATAGTACAGAAATGTACAAAGTAAAATTTACATTCCAGACTTTTTCTTTTTTTAGAGACAATGTCTTGCTCTGTCACCTAGGCTGGAGTGCAGTGGCATGATTATAGCTCTGTAGCCTTGAACTCCTGGGCTCAAGCAATCCTCTCACCTCAGCCTCCCAAGTAGCTGGAACCACAGGCATGGAAAATGTCAAACATTTGATGGTGGTGGGGGGGGCCAACATGCTCAGCTAATTTTCCTTATGTTTTTGTAGAGATAGGGTCTTGCTATATTGTCCAGGCTGGTCTCTAACTCCTGGCCTCAACCAATCCTACTGCCTCAGACTTCCAAAGTGCTGGATTACATACGTGAACCACCTTGCCTGGCCTGTTTTTTACTTTTGATACAAACAAAAGTAAGTGATCTATAGTTGGGCTTTTAAATTTTAAAAAGATTTTACAAAAATAGAGTCATAGTACAGTGTACTATGATTCTGCAAATTTTTTCAACCAACACTATATCATGGTATATGCTTTGGTTTTTTTTTAAGTGATTGCTTAATTTTACAGTAGTATTACACAGTCTTCCACTGATTAACAACATTTAGGAGGCTTTTTCTCTTGATTTTCACTTTTTGTTTGTTTACTTGTCTTATTAACTCTTTTGGGGTTTTGTTGTTATTGTTGTTGTTGTTCAGCTGGGGGTCTTGCTATGTTGACCAGGTCAGTCTTGAACTTCCGGGCTCAAGTGATCCTCCCACTTCAGTCTCCCAAATTGCTGGGAATATAGGCATGGTGGCCACCATGCCTGGCCTTATTAACTCTTAATGATAAAGTCATAATACCACCCCCACCAACCCCTGGCAACCACTGATTTTTTTTTACTGTCTCCCAGTTTTGCCTTTTCTAGAATGTCACGTAGTTGGAATGATACCATGTGTGGCCTTTTCAGATGGGCTTTTTTACCTCAGTAATATGCATTTAAGGCTCCTCCTCAGATTTTCGTAGTTTTATAGCTCTTCTCTTTTTAGTGCTGAATAATACTCCATTGTCTGGTGGTTCCACAGTTTTGTGAAGCAGGCTTGCTGGCACTGGGTACCAGCTTGTCTGAGTCTAGTGAAATGGGACATCCACACACACAACAAATTACATGAAACAGATTTATTACTTACACATAGGCAGCCAGGGACAACAGAAGCCTTGGATTCATGATGAGCCAGTCTCCCAAGGCTAAGGGAAGCTGCCTGGGGCCGATGGAGTCTTGTCTGTGCATGTCCTGCTTGCACTGAAGCTGAGGGACTGCAGAAAGCGATCTGCCCTAGGTTTTATATCCTGGGTGACATAGGATTTGCTGGGCTAAAGCATTGAAGGACATCCTGTTTCTAAGAGGGACTGGAACAGAGCTTAGGCTGTTCTGCTCAGTCCCTCCTGGTTTCAGGATGTTGCATTCCCAGTACATTCTGTAGTTATTCCTGAGAACTACAAACAAGAAACAGGGAGCACTGGGTTAGCCCAAGGCTACCTGGAGAACTGTCCTGCAAGTCTGTTTATCTATTCACCTATTGAAGGACATCTTGGTTGCTTCCAAGTTTTGGCAATTGTAAATAAAGCTGCTATAAATATTCATGTGCAGGTTATTGTGTAGACATAATTTTTCAGCTCATTTGGGTAAATATCAAGGAGCTTGATTGCTGGATTGTATGGTAAAAGTATGTTTAGTGTTGAACGAAACGGCCAAATGTGTCTTCCAAAGTGACTGTACCATGTTGCATTCCCATCAGCAATGAAGGAAAGTTTCTGTTGTTCCACATCCTCACCAGCATTTGGTGTTGTCAGTGTTGCAGATTTTGGCCATTCTAATAGGTGTGTAGTGGTATCTCATTGTTGCTTTAATATGCATTTCCCTGATGACACAGGATGTGGAGCATCTTTCCGTGTTCTTACTTTCTATCTGTGCATCTTCTTTGGTGAGGTGTCAAAGTCTTTGGCTCATTTTTTAATTGGGTTGTTTGTTTTCTTATTGTTGAGTGTTAAGAGCTATTTGTATATTTTGGATAACAGTCCTTTATCAGATATGTCTTTTTGCAAATATTTTCTACCAGTCTTGCCTTCTCTTGACGTTGTCTTTCTCCACCTGCACACTCATTAGCAGAGTTTCTCAACCTGCAATATTCAATCCATTAGTGAGTTGTAAAGTCAATTAGTGAGATGTAAATAGTATTTTAAAAAAGAGGGATAGAATGGAATAGAGATCAGAGTGCATCACTGGTAGGAAAGGTAAATAATGTCTTGAGAAACTTTTTTTCCCTTATATATTTATACAAGTGTATGTGATGTGGGTCATATGTCAAATATATTTCTTACTATGGGTTATGATTTTTTTTAAATATTTTTTAGAGGCAGAATCTTGCCCTGTCACCCAAGCTAGAGTGCAGTGGCCCAATCATAGCTCACTGTAACCTGAAACTCCTGGGCTCAAGTGATCCTCCCACCTTGGCCTCCCAAAGCACTGTGATTACAGGTGTGAGCCACTGTGCCTGCCCCCAGGTTCTTATACTCTAATGAGTCAATAAAAGCATAAATGTCTATGAATTAATTAAAGAATCCTTTGAAAACGTTATGGAATAGGTCAGTTTATACCAGTTTTTCTCCTGTTCTCAGGGAATGTGAGGGGCTAGATGTCTGACTGGTAAAGTAGGGAAGACTTGGCTCCCACAAAATCCTGACCCTTCATGTTCCACTCTCTGCCTGGTGCCTGGCCTGTTGCCTTCCATTTTCCCAGCCTGGAATCTTGTCCCCTGACCCTTGATTTCCCAGACCACACCTTGACTGTCTACCCACACCAAGCCACCTGCATTTTCCTTTCTGCCCTAGTGGAACCCTGGACTTGACCTCCTGTTTGCTTAACCTACAGCTCATTTGTGCTGCTACTTCCATCCTTTACTTTCTTCTCAGGATGTGATTTCTTGTCCTTCCAACTTACTTAGCTGCTTTGCCCGCCTGCACCCTTAACTCTGACTCCTCTTACCACTATGTGTTTTGTTTTGTTTTGTTTTTTTAAGATGGGGTCTTGCTCTTGCTTAGACTGGTCTTGAACTCCTGAGCTCAAATGATCCTCCCACCTCGGCCTCCCAGAATGCTAGGATTACAGGGGTGAGCCACCATGCCCGACCACCCTACCACTATGTTGTTACTACTTCCCTGCCTTACCCTCATTCACGTTCCTGATGCCTTGCTCCAAACCGACAAGAGGTTGAGACAACTATTTGCCAAGTACCCTGTCTTCATTTATCACTCCCCAAGAGTCACCTGATGTACTGGGTTGTGGCTGGAGGACATTGCCCGTCTCTCCTGGCTTCTATTCCCCCTACAATAGCAAGTCATCAACAGGAAGAATTTTAGACTGGTTGTCCTGAGTGCAAAAAAACTCCTTAATCTTCTCAACTCCACTGGACCCAGGGCTTGGCATGGGAGAAGTCTGGAACCAGGGTGATTCTTCTCTTTAGCTATCTACAATGGCACCAAAAGGAGCAAAGGTATAACAAGCCATTTTGTCCATTTGGAACAATTACTTAGACTGTTCCCACCAAGACGAGAATGTTTCAAAGTCAAGATGTCTGTGAGCAGGCACCGGTTAGAAGGTTCTTGTGAAAACCCGAGATGTAAGGACAAGAACCCACACTGGAGAGAAAGCAGTGAACAGATAAGAGTGAGCAAGAGACAGAAACAAGATGTTTTAATGAAAAAGAGCAAAACAGCTAGGAAACTAAATGGATATGGAGAATGGAGAGAAGGATCGGTCAACGCCAAGGCTATTGTTGGAAGTAATCAACTTATCTCCAGTTGGGTGACCCCTGAGCAGCTACAACCAATGAGTCTAAAACTTACATTCAGTGGTTCTGTCACTGCCTCAGCTTCCCCCATTTGAAATCTTGAATGGTCTTTGACTCCACCCACATATTCTTTCTTAAATCCAGTAAGTCACCAAGTCCTGCTGATGTTTTCTTTAAAATATCTCTTAAAATACACCCCAGCCTTTTATTCCTAGCGCTCCCACAGTGGTTTAGGGTCTCTGAGCTTCTAGCCGGGTCTCTGAGCTTCTAGCCAGGTCTCTTGCTTTAGTTCTGCCTTCTCCCTTGCTTCAACCCATACCATACACAGCCGCCACGTAATCTTCCCAAAATGCCACTTTCAACACACTACCTCACAGCAAAAGATAAATAAGTACAGAAAAATACACCCATGACTTCTGTCATGTGGGAAATTACCTTGCTGCAATAGTGGCCTCCAAGTTCATTACCAGAGAGCTATCCCTGAGGTCGCAGAACAGAATGGCTGACGGATCAAGTAAAATGCTTGAAGCACATGGTTTATTAAATCAATTAAAAATATACAGCAAGATGCAAGGGGAAAGGGATGAGACTACCTAAACAACTTAGGGCAGGGCACAAGCAGGGTGGAAGGACCACACTGCCTGAACCTGGGCTGCACACTGCCCATCTGTTCTGTATCTTTCTTTATTGCACCAGCCTTCCCTGATGATGATGTTACAAGGACCAGAGTTAACATTCAAGCAAGGGTACCCACAAACAGAAGGTACCCTTGGCCAATGACACACACTTGCTTTTTCAGACAGACAGAGGAACAGGTTCACAGGGCCATAACTAATTAGCAGGCTAATTAGCAAGCTACAGCTGTATTTGTATTTATATATCTTAGGCAGAGGACACATGGGACCAGAGTAAGTTCACCAAGGGGTTGAATTAAAACCTCACGAGAGGTGATGGATATGCTAATTGCCGTGGTTTGATCATTACGCAATGTATATATGTATTGAAACATCACACTGTTTTCCATAAATATGTACAATTATGTGTCAATTAAAAACAAAACTCATTTTTTAAAAGCCTCATAAATATTAAGTGCTTGTACATATTTAATGCATCCTAAATATTAATACCTTTGGTATATTTAGTGCCTTGCATATCTTGTGCATGTTTAGGATATTGTGACTATTTGGTACCTTTTGTGCATTTAGCATACCATGGCAGTTCCGCACCCAGGTGCCTCATGAATATCAGGCATCTCTTGGTCCTTCCTATTGTGTTTGACACACAGATGCTCTGCCCTACTTGCTAACTATTTAACACCTCCTATGGCTTCTGCCTAACAAACATTTTGCTTAAACATCTGAAAATGTTTCACCCATCTTTTCCAAACTTTGAACTTACTTATCTTTTAGAACAGGATTGAATATTCTCAAGGTAAATATACATAACAGCCTTCTCTTTGCTCCCTCTGCCCTAAATTAAACTCCTGATCTATCCCCCACCGCCCAGGTCTCTGCCTCCTTCCATCTTTCCAATCCTGGAAGCAGCATTTCCTAACCTCAGTGTCAACCTTGACTACAAACTCTCCTAACCGTCCTCATACCCAGTTTGTCATCAGCACCTCACACTTCTGTTCCCAAAATATACTTCTATGTACTTCTCACCGTTTCCATTGCCACCCAGTCCAAGCTATCATCAATTATCTGAGATGACAGCAATTTGCTCCTGTCTTCACTCGGCCACTCCAATCCACACAGCAGCCCAGAATGACCTTTCGCAGATATCAGTTGGATCACGTCACTCCCCTGATTAAAACCTTTCAGTGGTTTCCCACTGCCCTTAGGAACAAATCCAAAACTCTCAACATGGCGTGTGAGGGACCACATGGCATCGTCTGTGCTATCTCTCTAGCCTCATCTCACCTTCTTGCCTTCACAAGGCTCCGCCATGTGATCTTTAGTTTCTTCCTTATGGCCTTCCATAATGCATTCTGTGTCTTTCACCTGGAATCCTCCTCCCCTGCCATACACACACCAATCCTACTCATTCTATTTTTTCTCCTTTCTCTGCCACCCAGGCTGGAGTACATTGTCTCGATCATAGCTCACTGCAGCCCCGAACTTCTGGGCTCAAGCCATCCTCCAGCCTCAGCCTCTTGAGTAGCTGGGACTACAGGTGTGCCCACCATACCTGGCTAATTTTTAAAAGTCTTTTTGTAGGGATGAGGGTCTTGCTATGTTGCCCATGCTGTTCTCAAACTCCTGCCTCCTGAGCAACTGGGATTACAGGCACGAGCCACCATGCCTGGCCAATCCTACCCATTCTTTACCTTCAGTTTAAATGTGATTTCTTCAGACAAGCCTTTGCTGACTTCCCAATCTAATTAGGTCCTACACCATTCTCTCTCACAGCACCCTCTCATTCCTTCACAGCATTTATTTGGGTGTGAAATTTAAAATCTATTCAGCCTTCCAAGCCATAAAACTCCATAAGGGCAGGGATCATGTCTGTTTTATTCACCATAGACTAGCCAATACTTAGCACAACGCCTAGCACATAGTAAACACTCAATAATTATTAGCTGAATGAATGAATGGGAGAATAAAACTCAGATTTCCTTAGCCTGATATTTCTAACTTTAGTCCCGTTATGTGGATTTTGTGGTCAGAGTTCTGGGTTTGAATTTTGATTCTTCCATTTGCTATGTGACCTTTGGTTCTCAACATTTCTCCTTTATAAAATGAGGATACAGAGAAGTGCCTCACAGGTGCTGTGAGGACCCTGTAAGATTAGGTCTGGGGCAGCGGCTGGCGTTGTAACTGACGCAGGGTGGACAAACGCTCGCTCCTGCTCGCTGCTCTCTAGATCTGCACATTTCCTCTGCTCTCCTCCACCTGGGCTGCACCTCACTCTTCTTGGCTCGACTAGTGCCTCAAAGTCATGTCCTCACGGAGCCCCTTTCAGCAGCCCAGCCCTTGGTGGGTGCGCACGCCTCAAGCTCTTTAGCTGCTCATGTACGGCGGTGACTGTTTTTTGTTTGTTTAAACCTCTTAGGCATCTATCCTGATTCTCCAGTTAGACTCCAATCCCTTTGGCAATAGGGTTCCCATCTCACAACCATGTCAGGACTGGCTCAGTGCCCTATGTAGGGACGTACAACTTAAATTGGCTAACGCTGTGTGTGCCCATGGGATAGCAGGCCCTGTGCTTGGCTTTCACATTCATTATTACCCAATTTCATTTTCCAAGATAACCCTGGCAGGTAAGTATCATTATGCCTGTTGCAGAAACAGAGGCTCAGAAGGTTTAGTCATCTGCTTAAGAGCACCCAGTTAACTCCATGTTATGTTTATAGCCTGGAACACAATAGGTACTCAATAAGCACTTGTTAGTGTTCTCTCTACCACACCATGTTGCCTTGGGAAATATTTATTCAGAGCGAGGAGGGTAATTACCATCATGTTCTCAATTCCTGCACCCCAACAGCTTGACTGAAAATCCCCCATCCTTGATCCTCTACCCTAAAGTTTTTCCAGGGTCCTGTACCCCTAATTCTCACTCGGTTTTCTATTAGTGCCACATCTCTTTGCTAAGTTCTTCTACAATCTGATGTAAGATGTGCCTCTGTTTCCCCACAAACCCCATCCTTCTCCATATCTTCCTCCCAAAGCTTTTCCTCGTGGTCCTCCTTCCTCTGTTCTCCATCAAGCCCCGATTTAATTCAGGTTGTAGCAATTAAGACACACACACTTCTACTGGGAATGCCCTCTAAAGCAGAGCACTTGTGTCCGGGGTATGTCTAGGGTTTGTGGAGGGGGAATGATCACTACTCGTTAGTTGGGTGGTTTGGACAAGTTTTGTCCCTTCTCTCCCGGCCCCAATTTCTTCCCGTGTAAAATGGTACTACTTGCTTTAACACATATCAAGCACCGCATAAGGTGCGTAAGCATTGCATATGTTAGGAGAATCAGTAATAGCAGATGCTTCCATAGCACTTACTGTGTGCCAGGCACTATGCCAAGTGCTTTATATATATTTATTCACTTCATCCTCACAAAAACCCTATGAAAATGTTATTATTAACCCTATTTCACAGATGAAAAGCAGAGGTCTCCAAATTAAATAATTCACCCTACCTCACCCCAGACGGTGGTGAAGCTGGGCTTCAACCTCTGGCGGTTCTGGCTCCAGGGTCCCTGTCTTAACCGCTGCCCTATACTTCCTCTCATTACCTCATAAAATGAGGGGGGCTAGTTAAAAATAATCCCTTAGCATTTTTATAGCACTTTTCTAATTCTAACGCACTGTTCACATTCTGTGCCCTGTTTGATCTTCACAAGAGCCCTCAGGGTAGACATTATTAGCCCAGTTTACAGGGCAACAGCTGAGACTTACTAGAAAGGTCATGTGTCCGAGGGCACACAGCTGGCAAAGGCGGATTCGGTGTCAGACCCAGGACGGCCAGGCCCAGTGCCACTCCCGCTCTACCTCATGCCACACGGCACTTCCTGTCCTTTCTGAGTCTCCTCCAGCTCCGACAGCTACACTACTCTATCCTCTCTCCGTCCTTCCTTAAAGAGGCTCCAGAGTTCCCTCAAAGAATCCCCAGCCCTGTCACCCCGCACTCCCTCCGCTCAGCGCGTGCTCACGACCAGCAGCAGGGGGCGCTGTAGACTAACAAACTGAAACCGGCCGCCTCCGTAACATTCTCTTCTTTTTAATCTGTTTATATTTTTTAAATGTTTTTCGTAAGTACCACTTGTACATAGCATAAAATTCAAGAGGTACAAATGAGTATACAATGTACCTGCTCCCCAGCTACCCTTACTGGTGGGACAAACCCAGGAAGTTTTCCAGTGTCCCATTCTAGCCATAGTCTATAAGCAAAAACGTATTTTTCCCCACACCAATGACATTATTATATAAACATGCACACGTTGTTTTTTATTATTCACACAAACGGTATCATCCTATACACACTATTCTTCCCCTAGCTTTTCAAGGTAATTTTGCAGAATAGTCCGTATCATAGTTCATAATATTTCATTAAATGGATAAACCATAATCAATTTTTTTTTTTTTGAGACAGAATCTCACTCTGTTGCCCGGGCTAGAGTGCCGTGGCATCAGCCTAGCTCACAGCAACCTCAAACTCCTGGGCTTAAGCGATCCTCCTGCCTCAGCCTCCCAAGTAGCTGGGACTACAGGCATGCGCCACCATGCCCGACTAATTTTTTCTATATATATTTTTAGTTGTCCAGATCATTTCTTTCTATTTTTAGCAGAGACAGGGTCTCCTCTTGCTCAGGCTGGACTCGAACTCCTGACCTCGAGCGATCCACCCACCTCGGCCTCCCAGAGTGCTAGGATTACAGGCGTGAGCCACCGCGCCCGGCCAACCATAATCAATTTTACCAGCACCCTATTGTTTTCCATCTTGTACAGTTACAAGCAAAGCTGCAAGAAACACACTTGTACCTAGGTCACTTTGCACATGTGCATTTCTGCAGGATAAATTCCCAGAAGGGAACTTGCTTGCCTGCACTGGGCACACATTGGTAATGTAGATCAATATTGCCAAGTTGCCTTGCACAGAAGCTGCTCACTTACCGCTACATCAGAGGGGCACACAAGGGTCTCTTTGCTACATTCTCACCAACACAGAATCTTATCAAGCTTTCTAAATCTTTGCCTATCCCACAGGTGAAAGATGGTTTCTCACTGCAGTTTAAATTGCATTTCTCTTAGGTTGATGAGCGTTGCCTGACCTCTGGGATTCACCCACGCAACCCATAAATTATTAGCAGGTATTTTGTGTGCCAGGCATTGTGTTGGGGCATCCTCTTCCAGCTGTCCCTGGTCTGACTGTCACTGTCATTTCTTGCCTGCCCTGTACTTTCCTTCCTTATCGTATCTTCCAAGAAGCTTTCTTCATGGCTTGGCCATCCTCACCAGGTCAAGCAGGGATGATCTCACTTGACCTCTTCTCTAGAGGGTTAGGAATGAGGGGAATGTGGTTTCTTGGCTTTTCACTGTTTCTCCAGACTAATTCCTGTAACCCAATTAAGCCAATGGAGAGGTAGGGGACATGTGTCTTGAGGGCAGAGTTAGCCTTGAGTCCTTGGGCTTCCCGGACCCCCCCCCTCCCCAGTCCAACGGGTCAGTGAGTGCTTCAGTTCTTGCATGCTCGCTCCTCTGGGGTGTTAGGAAGGTGGACTTGCGGCCAGTACCTGGACACGGGGGTGTGTTAAGTGGATGTTGTTTGCTTCATGACTGGCTGGTTGAAATTTCCTGAGATTAAGTGTCGGCTAAACATAAAATACATTTGCTGGCATTATTATTTAGATTAAAGTGGAGCAGAGAAGTTGGGATCCATGTTTTTTCTTCTATGTGGGAAACCGCTGCACCATTCTCAACTCCCCGTTTCTTTGCAGTCCCAGAGCACTTTACATTGACAGGATGAGTCTGATCTACCTGGTGGGGTAACGGCTCCTTTTCCTGCCTTCTCCCTAGGGCTGGGAATCCACTAGAGGCTCTCTCAGAATAAAGGCGGGATCAACACGTGGCAATTTTGAATGACTCTTCCAGCCTTCCAGGTCCCAAGAATGCCATCACTGAGGAGGCCACACCATTCTCTAGTAGCTTAACTAACTTAACGGGACCTCCAGTTCATCCACTGCAAGAGTTTTCCTCCTTAAAGCACACTTCTAATCCAGTCACTCCCGGAGGTTCCCCGTGGCCTACTAAATGAAGTGCAAATTCCTTAGCTTGGAATTTAAGGGCCTCCATGATATGGCTCCAGCCCACCTTTCCAGGCCTTTTTTCCACTACCTCACGCTCCCGCTCCCGCTCCCATCGAACTGAGTCATTCCACATTTCTCGAATGTGCCCGCATTCCCTCCCAGTGCCTCTGTGCCTCTGCCGACAGCATGAGCCTCTTCCCTCCCTCCCACCACTGATGCTCTCCTCTGTCTCTCTCTTCCCACCCACGCTTTGTTTAGAAAGTAAGGGTAATAAGGGTTTTCCTTAAAAACAGAAAGACATACATTTTACATATCCTTCAGGGTCTTTCCCAAACATAACTGCCCCACAGACACCTGTTCTGATCCCCCAGCAGGATATGACCCTTTCAAGCTGGGCTCCCCAGGCAGGCTTGTGTGTCCTTCTCCCCAGGACAGGAGAGATGGAGAGCCAGCTCTCTGCTCCTGGCCTGGTCTCCCCTGAGTGAGCAGCTGGACACAGATACTTCTCTGCTAAAGGCTTGCCTGCCGTGTTGGGTGGTGACATGGTGATGTGTGCACTGGCAAGGCCGGAGGAAGACAACCTGGTCCCCTCTGGGGCTTTCTTCTGGTGCCTTCTGCAGAGGCAAAAGTGGGACTGTGGAATTAGAATACCTGAGTCTTAGTCCTTACTCCACCATTCAACAGACTCAACAGATGACCTTGACCAAGCCCCTTAATCTCTGTCAGCCTAAAAATAGACATAGCTGCACCTTCTCTATCTTCCACATGGGCTTTTCTGAGCATCAAAAGAGAAAATGGGTGGGGCGTGGTGACTCACGCCTGTAACCCCAACACTTTGGGAGGCCGAGGTGGGAAGATCACTTGAGGCTAGGAGTTCAAGATCAGCCTGAGCAACATAGCGAGACCCTGTCTCTACAAAAAATAAAAAATTAGCCAGGTATGGTAGTGGGCACCTGTAGTCCCAGCTACTCGGCAAGCTGAGGTGGAAGGTTCATTTGAGCCCAGGAGTTCAGGGTTATGGTGAGCTATGATCTCACTGCTGCACTCCAGCCTGGCTGGCAGATCCTGTCTCTGAGAAAAAATAAAAAATAAAAATAAAATAAAAAAGAGAAAATGTATATGAGGGTATTTTGCAAATCATATTTTTAAAATGTTATTTATATCTTGCCTTTTGTGGGATAGATTTACAGAGGCTTAAAAGATACGTAAGATGTAAAGATAGCATCCATTTCAAAGTGGGAGTAAGGAAAAAAAGAGTGAGGACATAATGAGCCAGAAATGGGGTTAAATGCATGCCACATATTAATTGCTGGGGATGGAGTTCAAGGTTGTTCGTAAACTGTAAAGTGCTTTCTGAATCAGCGGAAGGGGTCACTTGAGGTGGTAGTGTTTCCGGGTCTCTGACATGGAGATTGAAGACTCCTAACAGAGCTGAAAAATTCTGTATAGGTCTTGGAGCTTCATGGGCAGACGATGGTCCCAACCTCACCCTTTTCACAGACACCGCTGCTTTAGTCCAAACCCAGATCCCTTTGAATCTGGAGGCAGCCCAGGTCCTTCTAACCATCTTATCCATCCCCCAACCCACTGCACACAGCCATCGTTGCCTTCCTCCAGGGACAGACTCACTTACCTTCTACCCAGATACTCTTTTAAAAAAAAAAAAAAACAGTTTTATTGATACATATATATTATATATACCATAAAGGTCACCCTTCTAAAGCATGTATTAATAATTCAATGGTTTTGAGTATGTAAACGCTCTTGACCTCTTGTGTTAAACGCCATACAATCCAGCCTTCTTTGCCCCAGTTCTTTTTCTTTGCTTTTCCCTGCCCTAATTCTTAACTCCCTAAGAGTTCTGGACTCAAATTTTGCAAAAGCTGCCCCATATTTCCTGCATGTTCCACCTTTGACTCATCTCTTCAGCTGGGTTCCTGCATTAGACTGACTGAAAGTAACTGAAAGTAACACCTGGAGCTGCAGCGGCCGGTGGGGAGCGTGCAGAAAAGCCACCAGTGTGACCTCCACATTTGTAAGACTGAGGAAGGCCCAGCAAGCATCCAGGCTGCAGGAGGCTGCAGGCACGGCCAGCCCAGTGAGCTGCAGCACTTGACAGATAACATTGTTAGACTGTGACTCACTGCTGCAGTCTGGAAAGCTGGATCTCTCAGCACGGCCTTCACAGGAGGGCCACAGGGACGGTGCGTGCGTGGGCCCCGAGAGCAGCCCTCCGAGGTCCCGACCAGGCACGCAGAGTCAGGGCCTCTTCATTCCTGAGCCAGACTATTTCATACCCCTTTACCCCACAGTGAGAATCCCACACGTTAAGAAATTACGTGTTGCCAGCCTGGGGGGAGGAAAACCTTGTCCTCTTTGTGCTTTACAAGACAGAAGGAGCCGTTTGAGCTCCTGACTCTGCCCAGAGACTTGGCACCTGGGTCTCTGCTGACCCACTATAGGGACCCAAACCCCAGCTCTGGAGTCAGTGAGAATCAGGCAGGGGCCCCTACAGCAGCGGTCCCCAATCTTTTTGGCACCAGGGACTGGTTTCATGGAAGATAATTTCTCCATAGAATGGGGGATGGATGGGGAGGGGGAGCTGAGGCGGTGAGGTGAGCGCTGTAAATACAGATGAAGCTCCCTCCCTTGCCGGCGCTCACCTCCTGCTGTGCTCCTTCCCTCCTAAGTTTCACAGAAGCCAATGTTTCCATGGATGAGGTGGGGGTGGGGAGCGGCGGAGCTCTGTGGCTGGTCCCTAACAGGCTACACCAGGTTGGGGACTGCAGCCCTACAGAGCCCGCCCATTCGTTTCTTCCTCTGCTGAAGGGTGTTCCTTGACCTTGTGGTGCTCATATACCCCTTTTAGCTCCTTCTCCTCTTCCTACCCCCTCATTTTTGTCACTTTGCTGTTTCCCATGAGCCACATATGTCCGTCAGATCTTTCACGACACAAGGGGCAGTCTTCCTTTTCCATCTTACTACGTCGGCTTTGGATTCCCTCTATTTTGAGTGCTCACTGAAGTCCGGATCTCAAACAAGATTGTCCCACTCTGAAGGCGCAGGGAGGGGCTGTGGATCTTTGCCATCTCCAGTTCTAGCCTGTCACACAGTCCTGCTCTCTTTGCATTCTTGGGCCAAGACCTGACTGGAGTGTTGAGAGGGTGACCCAGAACTCCCTGTCAGAGAGGGAGACAGAGTTTGGTCCCTGGGAACTCCCAGTCTGGTGGAGGAACTTAGACTAAAACAATGAAAGACTGTTTTACAGAGCAATATGTTCTCAATTGCAAATCCTGCAAAATGCTGAAGCTACAGAGGGTGATTTGGCACTGCGGCAAGGCTGTCTAGAAGCAGGTTTTAAGCAATTCTGAATCATGAGGGGGGCCAGGATCCTTTAAAAGCTCCTTCCTTAAAGCCCTTGTGGGAACCATCACACATATATGGTCACAATTTCTAACGCTCCTTAGGGTTCCACAAAGCCAGGTGGAAAATGTGTCCGTTGTGCAGGGAAGTTAATGCTGAGCTGAATTAAGGGAAGCTATCCTTGGGTTAGGTATCTTTAAGAACAGGAAGGGCCGCCAGATCGAGTGTCTACTACCCCAAGCCACTACCACTGACTCCGGATGATATGGAGAATGTTGGGAGTGGGCATGGTGGTGGGGGCTGTAGCAGGAACGTGAAAAGGCCTTGGGTGCGGTGAGACCTGCTCTGTCTAACAAGGGCAGACGGATAAAGAAGTTGACTCAGGTTTCTTGAGACAGTATTTTCTCTTCTGTGGGATTAGCCACAAGTGCATCTGGATAAGCAGAAAGAGAACTACCTAGTTTGGGAGAAGATCGGCCACTTGTACAAGTTGGGACACTATCTCATAGCCAATAATGACACTGGTGTGGTCATTTTCCCCAGCTACACAAGCACAAGTCACTTCCAACTCACAAAGTGATGTTGCTGTTATTACTTCCATTTTCTTTCTTTCTTTTTTTTTTGAGACAGAGTCTCACTGTGTTTTCCGGGCTAGAGTGAGTGCCGTGGCGTCAGCCTAGCTCACAGCAACCTCAAACTCCTGGGCTCAAGCAATCCTCCTGCCTCAGCCTCCCCAATAGCTGGGACTACAGGCATGCACCACCATGCCCAGGTAGTTTTTTCTATATATATATTTTAGTTGGCCAGATAATTCCTTTCTATTTTTAGTAGAGACGGGGTCTCGCTCTTGCTCAGGCTGGTCTCGAACTCCTGACCTCGAGCAATCCACCCGCCTCGGCCTCCCAGAGTGCTAGGATTACAGGCGTGAGCCACCGTGCCCAGCCATTACTTCCATTTTCCTTTTTTTTTTTTTTTCCTGAGACAGGGTCTCACTCTCTTGCCCAGGCTAGAGTGTAGTGATGTCATCACAGCTCACTGTAACCTCAAACTCCTGGGCTCAAGTGATCCTCCCATGTCAGCCTCCTGAGTAGCTGGGACTACAGGTGCACATCAGCACATCTGGCTAATTTTTCTATTTTTTATAGAGACGGAGTATCGTTATTTTGCTCAGGCTGGTCTCAAACTGCTGGCCTCAAGCAGTCCTCCCATCTCAGCCTCCCAAAGTGATAGGATTACAGGCGTGACTTACCGCACCCAGCCAATTACCTCCATTTTCTAAGTCAGGTTCCGAGAAGTGAAATCACTGGCGGCTGGCTTACTGCAGATTTGGGACCCAAGCCCAGGTCTTCTAATTGTAGGTCTGATGCTTCCACTATGCTGCTTGGTCACCCCATGAAGCTGGTGTCTAGGGTCATTACTGGCTCCCAAGTCCCCATTATATGCCTGTCCCTGACCCACTCGATTTCCCTATGCAGTGTTTTGGGGGAAGGCAGGAAGGCTCATCCCCCGGCCCATCAAGCTGCGTTTAGACTTGGTTTGACACCTCCCTTCCCCTACCCACCTACACCTCCCACCCACACCCCTCCTAGCTCTAGCTGACTTGGAGGCAGGGAGAGGGAGGCAAGGCCAGTAGGCTTTTGTTTTCCAGTGATGGAGAAATGGCTGCAATCCCGGCATCTCCCACAGAAGACAGAGGCAGCTCTGGACTTCCTGTTGCTCTCAACATAGGCCAGATAATTAGAGACAGATTTTTGGGCTTGGGTTGGGAGGTGAAGCTTGAAATACAGTCATCGGGCCTCCTGTGAGTCTGTGTGTGTGTGTATGTCCACCCACCAGATGCGTGGTCACCTCCCTGGACAAGACTGGCAGGTAGATTTCACTCATATGCCACCTCACAGACATTTCAAACTCGTGTACGGCCGGCCTTTTCTCATTAGGCTTTTTCTCATTGACCACCATCTTCCAGCCCAGCCCCCACATTTGGCCTCCTATTTCCCATATCTTTCTCTCCTCAGGCAACTTCTCCGTGACAGCCCGGCGACTCGTTTCTCCAATGCCGCCTGCAGGAATTATCCAGAGTGACAGTAAATCAGATGCTTCTTCATCCCTACTCTCCTCTTCCAGTCACCCCTCTACCAGCCCACTCCAGCCCACAGCCCCCACTGCACCCCTCAAAAGCAGGAAGTAGCCAGAAAGACCGAGGCACCCTATTATCACTAAAAGGCCGGAATGTAAGGCTGGTGGTGGGCACCGCTCCCCTCCCTAATGGAAAAAGAAGAAGCCCCTCCTACTCCTCCATACCTGCCCTAAAGCTGAAACAAAGAAATTCCTCACTCTTCCCGGCTGTCCGAATCCTTCCCTCCAGAGAAACTCCCCTCCCTCACCCCTAAAAAACGTATATAAGCCCACCCAGACTTCTGGGCGGGCGGCTTCTCTGGTTCCACTCGTGGGACCACGAGGCTCGCCCGGGCCCCTCTCTTGGCACCCATTACCCCCACCCGGGAGCACCCCAATAAAGCCTCTTATCCCTTTCAACTCTGCTCATCTTTCTTTCTCTGGCGCTGGCCACTCCAAAAACCTTACATTTGGTGCCGAAACCCAGGAGGGTGCTTTGACTTTCGACTGCACAGCCCCTCCCGTGGACTCCGGTCTTAAAACCTTGCAGTTACAACCATGACATGCAGGGATGGAGTCCTTCCGGGCTGTGGTGTTCTAGGAGCCATAGAAGTCTCCATTTGCTTGGTAAAAATAAGAGCCCAGTTTTGAGAGATGGAGTTAAGATTAGGAGTGGACTCAGCTATTGTCCCTGCCATGGGACAATGGGAAAGGCTTTGAGTCGGAATCTCCTGCACTTCTGCACATACTTGTGAACCAAGAGCGAGGGCTTTACAGGAAACTCTTGTCTAGGAACTTGGCTAGGCAAGGGCGAGCTCCCTGTTGTATGGACTCTCCCATGGGGAGCCTAACTAGGGCTTCACCTCAAGATGTGGAAACTCAGAACGCCTGGGCATGGGCTCCCCATCTTTAAACCAGTGTCTTTAATGCCTTAAGGAACTGATCTCCTGATTAGGAAGGAATGTAGTTTTGAGCCACCCTCTCCCAGGGTGGCCCCTTGGCTCAGTCATACAGCAGGTGCCACCCTCTGCACCCCAGCCCGTTGCTCTATGCTCACCCCACCTTAGCAGACTGCTCATTAGTTAGTAATGTTAATGTGGCTGCAGCTGGTGATTAAAACCATTGGTTGCACTGAGGGTTGGTGATCAACATCCCTGCTTAGTCGCTAATCCCTTGGAAACACGTTTTTGGTTATGATTATAGGGGAGGAGGTCAGGGTGGGTGGTCCTAGGAGCTGGGATCCAGTCATCTCCTGCCCCCCACCCCCAGCCCTCCATTCCTGTAGCTGCTCCTGGGCAGGCACTCTGGGGTGTGTCGGGCACGAAGTTGAGGAGCCTGGCCAACTCCACAGCAGCTGGAGGTGGTGCCGGGTGCACAGCTGCCTCTGTTAGCACGACAGGGACAGGGTTATGCCAAGGGTGAGGCCGGGGTGGCTAACTGAAGTGCTCAGCGTCAAGAGGCTTTAGCCACGTGCAAGGATTAATTCTGAGCCTCGTACTGCTCACTTCTATGCCAAAGGCCCAGGGAGGAACTGCAGGTTCCAAGGGTCCCCTCACCAAAGCAACCTCTGCAAACTTCCTCAATCTCTCTGTCCTTAGCAGAGCCTCAAGTCAGAAGGGATCCATTCCCACTCCCTTAGGTTCCTTGGTGCCCCCATTTGTCCCATTCAATCATTTAATTTTCATAATGCCTTTAGTTATATATAATGGCTATATTAATAATAAAATAGTGGGCACATAATGTAAACTACATATGAATATATTATGTGCAATAATATAATCATTATGGTTAACATTGTACTGACTGCCTACGTTGTCAGTCCGTTTCTATATATTACCTCTTATGGTCACAGCATTCTGCCAAACAGGCCTTATTATCCCATTTTATATATGAGAAATCCAAGACTCAAAGAGCCTAACTTGCTCAAGGTCACAAAACTAATAAGAGACAGGGCCAGCATCAACCCTAGGTCTCTGGCTAACCCCAAACTCACTCTAATGCTGGAGGGAACATGAAGAATGAAATGATACGTAGTCAGTGCTATCAAAACTCTGATGTCCCGGCTCCCCAGACACAGCACATGCACCCCAAACGTTAGACCACAGTACAAAATAGCTTTTGGGGGGCTGTTACTAGGCAGTGTGGGCGAGGGCCCAGAGAGTGAGACTGGCAGTAAAAGCCACAGGTGTGGAGGAGAGAGGGGTCACCAGGACAGCAGGGATCACTGATGACTTCACAGAGGACAGGGACTTACAGGATGGGCTGGAGTTGGTGACGGTGGGAAGAGAGGAGCAAAGGCAGACAATTCAGGGGGACCGAACAGCAGTGCGTATGTCAGTCTGGCTTATTCCATCCAGATAACTTGTGTCCCCCAATCCCCGATCCCTGCAAGCAGGCCCGCCTTTAACATTTGCAGGGTTTGGGGGAAGAGCACAAACAAAAGGCCACAAACAAATTTCCAAATATTTAAAACTAATAAATCAAGCAAACTACTAAATAAAATATATCCTGTCCTCTTACTTGACCAATAGCCTCTCATAGTGAGTTTTGCACAGGACCATGGTGGAGCTGCGCCCTCCTCTGCCCACCCACCTTTTCTTCACACCAGCAGTTCCTTTCTGCTCTGCGCCTGCACAGACCAGCCCATGTGTCCCAGTGCCACCCGCCCCCATGGGCAGCCACCCCTCGACCACCCTGCAACCCCGAGGGCCCTTGCAGCTTGGCCTGTCCTCAGGAGGATGGATGGGGCAAGGGGCTCCTCAGGCCTTGGAAATAGGCTGGGGTCACTTGGACGGGGAATTCTGGAGTCCAAGAGGGGACCAGGACAAGGGTGAGTCAAGTGAGGACCTCACCTCAGGTGCAAAATTTCAGGTACACAAAAAAAACTCAGTAATAAAGATAAATGATATTTTAACACAATGTTTTAAAAATCAAAATTAATGCAAAATATCTGTAATAAGATATCAAATTTTTAAAGACAGGATCAGTATGACTAATTTTTTTTTTAATGTCTCAGACTCTAATAAGGTTTCACACAGCCCTGGGCCAGGAACTCAGAGCAGGGTCTAGAAGGGAGGATGGAAGGGGCTGTGCGGGCTCTGGGTATGCACATCCCACTGAATCCTTGCTCTGTGGGCTGGGGGCAATTGGAGGCTTCCAGAACAGGGAACCTTCTTGCCCAGAGCCTGAGAGTCTCAATAACTGAGAGCTCCATGAGGGCTTCAGCACCTAGCTGAGTATCTGGCATTTACAGGCCCTCGATGAATAGTTCTTGAATAAATAAAGAAAGAATGCTAACTTTTCCAAAATCACCTTCGCTGTCCTAGTCATTACAAGGGTTGCCAGGTCGGTGGCTCTCACTCAGCCCCGGTATCCTCACGTTGGCAGGGTCAGGAGCTTGAGCGGGGCTGGGGGCAGCCAGGATCCCGGAACAGGCGATATGGAGGCCAAGGTCCCGGCGACTCACCCAGCGCTGGGTTTAGAAGGCAGGAGCGGGTGCGGAGTGCAGGGTTATGGTGCAGGATGGAGGGATGACAGAGGGGCGGGCCAGGGAGTGAGCACCGGCAGGGAGAGCACAGGGGTCTGGCAGTTGTGTGTTTGCTGGGGGTGGGTTTCTGCACAGTGAATAGGGGCCTGGAGAAGGGGAATCAAAGGCTCAGAGTGGGCATCCCAGAAGGTCAGTTCCTCAAGGATTCCAGCAGCCCCTCCCAGTCCACTCGGGTTACACGCGGGTGTTTCCTATTTCAGCCCTAGGCTCTTGCCAAAGGCCCAGCCTCTCCTCCCTCCCTCTTGCCCCCACCTTCCCCAGGGAGGGACAAACACATTTGATATATGAAGTGTTTCCACCTAGACGCTTGGGAACCCCACAAAGGCTTCAGTGTGTGACAGCCCCTCCCCCTTCTTCCCCCAGCCCCTTTCTTTCGTCCTGTTTGGGAGTCTGTGAGTGCCTCCTTTTCCTGGGGGTGTCATGGAGAAGGAGCACATGCAGTGGGTGGGGACGTTCCTTGTCCTCTCCAGGCCCCCAGCTCGGGTAGGCTAGTATGGGTGAGCGCTGGGGGTGCAGGGTGATGATCACCGGCTTCCCAGTGTCGGGGGGTGGCTCTACTTTTGCCTCTTTGCAGACCCTGCCCACATGGCTCCTTGCTGCCAAAGCCCCTCCCACTGGTCAGGGGGAGTGTTGCACACCCCGTTTTCCCCCACACAGAACCCAAAGGAGAAAAGAAACCAAATTTTCAAATGCTCCCTATGTACCAGGCATTGTGCTAGGCCGTTTTATAAAAATCGTTTCAATTCCTTCCTGGAAAGCTTCTGGGGTAGGTATTTTTACAGCTGAAGACACAGTGAGGTAAGTGGAGTTGCAGGCAGCGTGGCACGGTGTTCAAGACCACCGACTTGGCAGCAGACAGACCTGGGATCAAATCCTACTTCTTGGCCTCATTGACTCTCTGAATGGGGCAAACCTCAGTTTCTCCATCCCTAAAGGAACGATAGAGGGCTCTCCATAGAGTTGTTAGAAGTATTATATATAGTATTGTGCATTAAGTACCTGGCAGGTAGCACATGGTAGGTGCTAGGATCGATATATATTGCTATATTGATCAAGATTGACCAATATACCAATATATACGGGCCCTGCAGGCTTGGACCCGGATATTTGGGCCAGGCAGAGGAAGTGTGTGTGCAAGGGAGGACTCCATTCGATTCCTAGGAGCCCTCCATGGAAGTAGATGGTGGCTGGACTCCAAAAGAGCCTGAAGTCAGGGGCCCTCAGGACACAGACATCCCACCTCCCACCCACAGGCAAGGGGGAGGACCCACTCCACTGCAGTGGGTGGTCTCTCTGGCTCAGGGCTCCTCCTCTGACTCAGGGAGAAGCTGCAGCTGGCCCTGGGCCACACAAGCCACTCACACTGTCCTCACACCACATGTGTCTCTCACTGTAACTCCTCTTGCCACCAACGGCACAGTGAAGAGGGGAAATGGGCACACTTGTGTGTTTGGAATAATGTCCTGTGTGTGAATGAGTGAGGTTATACGCTTTGGGTACATGTGCCTTATATCCTATTCTACATGTAGGGGTGCATGTGTATGTACATCTTTGTGGTCACACAACTCCCAGACTCACCCTGGGCTCCCTGGGTGGATGGGTGTGCCATGTGCCAGGATGTCGGCATGTGTCCACGTGTGCGCCTGCTTGTCAAACAAACTCCCTGGAGCTGGGGCTCTGCAGGAAGGGTCAGACAGCAGTCTGAGACACTTTTCATGTGTCAGGAAAACCAGGCTCCCCTTTCAGGAAGGCTCCCCAAGGAAAATAAACTAGCCCAGCTCCTGGGGCAGAGGGGGAGGGAGCTGGGACGGGAAAGAAAGAAGGTGGCCAAGAGTGGCGAGGAGGTCACAAAGCAAGGCAGTCTGATGACACCCCTTTGACCCCACCGACCCCTCTGGAGAGCCTCTTCCCTTAGCTCTGTCCTAAGAGGGCTTTCTCCTCTGTCTCCTCTACAGATTCTTTTTTCTCCTCTCCATCTCGCTTCTGTCTCCCTGCTTTCTCCTCTCCCTTCTCTTCCCTCTGCCCTTCTCCCTCCATCTTTCTCCCTTCCTCCCAACTCCCACTACTTTGCAGCTGGCTGCCTGCCAATCACCTGTCTCCTCTCTCACCTCCACCTTGGGAGCCAAAACTATAGTCTACCTATGAGAGCAGGTGGTCAGAAACGTCCCCAAAGCAGCGGTATAGTTTGTTTTTAACTTTTATCCTTTGGTGCCAAGTTGGCCACAAGTCCCTGGCTATTGCCTCCAATCATAGCTGACTGCACCATTTTCCATATGTTTGTTAAGCACCTGGTTTGTGCCAGGTGCTGTGGTTGGCTCTGAAGCCGCCATGGTGGGCAATGAGCAGGAGAAACGAAGGGACTCTGCCCCACAGAAATTTCAGACTGATGGGGAGTCAGAAATTGATTAAAGTCATACACATAAATGTAAAATTCAAACATCTTAAGGCGGTGGCTCACACCTGTAGTCCCACACTTTGGGAGGCTGAGGTGGGAGGATCACCTGAGCCCAGGAGTCCAGGCTGCAGGGAGCTATGAATGCGCCACTGCACTCCTAGGAGACCCCATCTCAAAAAAACAAACAAAACTCTTAAGGGCTGCAGGCAGAGGGGTAAGTATATGTACACAAGAGCCTCTAATGGGGGAATTAACATGGCCAAGGGGAGGGGAAAGACTCCCTAAGGAAGCAATTAGCCCAGGTTTAAGGGACAAGTAAGGTGTGACCAGGCCAAGGAGTAGGGGGAGTGGGTGTGAAGTGAGGCAGCTTATTGCAGGCAGAAGGAACAGTAAGTGCAAAAGCCCTGCAGCCAGAAGGAACGAAGCCTATGTATGTCATTGAAATGAGGACTGGGAGGGAGAGGGGCCTGGAGGAGGCCGAACTACAGCCCAGACCAAGCCTTGCAGGCTCTCAGGCTATGTCAGGGACCCTTCATCTCAGGGAAAATCACCTTGACAAAAAGCCAGTTATATTTCGTAAGTGGGATATATCTTATAAGTTTTTAAAAGTTAAGAAAGTAGGCCGGGCATGGTGGCTTACGCCTGTAATCCTAGCACTCTGGGAGGCCGAGGTGGGAGGATCACTTGAGCTCAGGAGTTTGAGGCCAGCCTGAGCAAGAGCGAGACCCCCGTCTCTATTAATAATAATGATTTTTAAAAGAAAGTATAAATTCATCAAGAGTTTTAAGATAATTTTATGTTTTTTCATCATAGCAGCCAGCCTCTACACACATTTGAAGAACAACAGGGCACAGACCCGCACAGGCCACGAGTGGCAAGTGTGCAGTCTACAGAATTCCCAGGACGCCCCCGGGCTGAGGGTCACTGTGCCAGAGAAGAGAGGAAAGAGGAGGCTAGAGAATCACGCCAGCGTGTTGCTGGGGCCTGGGTTAGACGGAAGAAGCCAGGCTGAGCCCGGCTCCACAGCTCCCCACTTGGGCTCCCACACACTCTCCCGCCGAGGCGTCTGACCCTGGCCCTCAGCCACCCCTGCCATGTGCTTAGCCCCTAACAGCTGGGGTGGCTTGTGCTTAGGGAGGGGTGGAGGACAGGCAGGGGCTGGGAGAGGGATGAGACAGCTGAGCAGGGAGGGGGAAAGGATTATAGCGCTGCCCACAGAGGGGCCGGTGGACCGGCAGCATCAGCATCTCCGGGAAACTGGCTGGAAGTTCAAGTTCTCAGGCCCCACCTAGACCTACAGAATCAAGATCACGGAAGGGAGGGGCCTTATGCACTGTGTGTTCTAACAAGCCCACTAGGCGATGCTCAGGACGCTAGAGTTGAGAACCAGTGCGTAGAGGGCAGAAGGTTGGTGGGACATGCTCTAGGCTGAATGAGTGAAAACAGGCGAGTCCTCCATCTGTTACGGCAAGTGTTACAGCGAGTGGTCCCGAGGACAGATCGAGCGGCACACGGAGAGTCGGAGAATCAAGGTTTATTCGCCGGCGGGCTCAGAGGGGTCTCGCCACCAAATTCTGAGCCCCGTCTACCCAATTTTTCCCATTTTTATTAAGTTGGGGTGATCCAAGGGGAGAGGTCTCAGGTGACTAATGCCCGCCAGGTAATAAGTTTAGGTTAGTGTCTTGCACCAGGTAATTAGGTTTAGTGATATGCTGATGTACTAGATGTTAGGTTAGTGATATGCTAATGTGCCAGGTGTTACGTTAGTGGTATGCTAATGTGCCAGGTGTTAGGTTAGTAATATGCTAATGTGGGTATTCCGTGAGGGGTGGGGGGTCTCAGGTGGCTGCTGTGCTAAGTAATAGATGGGAGTTTTCCTTATCACATCCAACCACCCAGCCGTCATCTACTGCCACCTCCTCCATGTCACCCAAGCGATTTTCGTGTAAGCCTTTCTGATAGAAATGTGCAAAGATGGAAATGACCTGGCTTCCTCAGGCCAACCCTTCTTTCCTCTCTCCCTGGTCTCTTGCTTTGGGTGGGTGGAGAGCACCCCCTCATCACAGCCCGAGTGTGTGGGGGGAGGAGAAGTGTCTCGGGAGGGTGTCAGGCAAGGCTTTCTGGCAGACCCAGCTGTCCCTTCCAATCCACACCCCCTTCCACCTCCCTCACTACAAGCACACCCAGCAGCTGCAGAAACCACCCAGCCTGGCCCAGTGCTAGCCCCAATGTCCCCAAGCTCAGAGGAAGTGGAGTTCAACCTGTTCTTCCCTGACAGCCCCTCCCAGACCTCCCCAAGGGACCCAGACCCACCACAGCCTGAACCAGGACACCTCCTGAACCCTTCTCTCCCTCCCCACAAGTCTCCCCTTCTAGAGGATTTCGGGAAAAGCTGTTGAAAGTCAGGTCCTCACCCCAGAGCCCCCACCAAACACCACCCCACGCTGTGGGTGGGATCTCATCTCCACACAGGCCAAGCAGCTGGCTGGACCACCTGCCTCAGGAGAGACCAAATGGAAGGCCAGAGGAAGGGCAGCGGTGGGGAGGCCCTGAGGGAGAGGAAGCAGGGGTGAAAGGGCCGGGCCAGGAAGTCCAGGATGCTAGAGCTGGAAGGATCTGAGGGACCAGCTAGGGCAGTCTTGATATTTTACAAGCTCAGAGAGGTTGTGTCTTGCCCAGTGTCACACAGCAAACTGGTGTCAGAGCCCAGCACAACCTGCTCTCCCAGTCTGATGCTCTTCCCACAGCTCTCCCCCAGGGGACAGTAGTCAGGGGGTCCGTGCAGAGAAAAGTGCCCCCCATAACCTGCTGTAGTCCCCTCTATTACCCGGGCCTTCCTCCAGGGAGCTTTCTTTAGTTAACTCCCCCCTTCTCCCCGGTCACTCACTCCGCTACTCCCGACTGCCTATGACTCGGTTTATGAGTTTGCCTCATATCAACTCTACCGTGTGTGTGTGTGCGCGTGCGCATGTGTGTGTCCTGCCTCCACCATCAGACTAGGGGATAGCCCAAGGACAGAGGGCATATCTCTACAATCACACTAGGTGTTCCTGGAGGACAGATGATGTCCCCCTTCCTTTAGAATAGGAGCTTCCTGGGGGCAGGGGCTGTCTTCTTTATTAGACTGGGGTCCCTAAAGGCAGGAACTGAGCCCCCAGAATTGTGCATGTCTCCTTCTCACCTCCACAGTTCTCTTCAGCTGAGACGGCCCTGGTGTTAGACCTCAAGAGCAGGGTGGCCCCTCCACAAGCAGTCCCCAGTTCAGAGACTCTCTATGCCTGAAATGGCTGGTGGCATTGGAAGCCATTGAGGCTATCACCTTGGGACATGACTTAGGGATTCTCACACAGCTGTTCCCATTCCTTGCCCATCCCAAGATTTCAGTTTTTCGTCACAGTAACTACCAGCCCTGGTTTTCTGTGGTTTCTGTCCCTCCGGCCCTCCTGGGAAATTCTCTAAAATTTTAAAGGGACCTCACTGTACCTAAGTGGACCCTCTGAACCAAGGGAGTCTTGTGGACATAAGGGGTCAGAGGGGAGCTTTCTTCCTCCCCTTGACCAAGGCCTCTGGGGATGGCTAAGGCAGATGACCACCTCTCCAAAGCCACCCCTGGTGCCCGCCCCACACGTGCCTTCCCTCCCATATGCCCCTGCCCCAGCCCTCACCGACGCCCACTAAGAGCTGGGGCTGCAGTTCAGCAAAGGCCATCAAAGCTAACCTTCTCTCTGAGGACCTGGTCATGGGGCCTTCCTCCTATTTCTCAGACAGGGTGCTGGGACTTTTGTCATAGCTCCCAACCTCGCCACGTCCTAGTAGAGTCCTTTCTGGAACATTTCTGATATCATCACCTGAGCATCTAACAGCCCCAGGCCCAGCTGGAGGTGTGTCAGGGTCTGAGTGAGGGCAGTAAGTAAAGGGGACCTCAGCTCTGTCCCAGAGGACCCACACGGTGCTGGGCCTCACAGATGTCACCCTAAGAACACATGTGTAACAGGCTGGCGAGCAGTGCTTCCTCTGTACCTCACGGAGGGTGACACTAGGTTACAACACTACCGTGAGATACATAGGACAGACCCTATTCCGATGCATGGAGAAAGGAAGTAAGGCTCAGAGAGATTTAGAAATGGATCCAAGGCCCCACAGCTAGTCAGCCAGGCTGGACCGCCATGCCAGCCCTTTTGTTTCAGTGCCACCACCCTTTATACCACATCTTACAAGCTGTGCCAGCTTGGAACCAAACCCAGGCCCCCAGACTCCCAGCCTACACCCAGGAACACTGTGTGTGGTTGAGCAGGTTGTACACTGCACAACCCCAAGGGGTGCTGCTCATATTGGAGTCTCGGTAAATGGCATCCCCTGTAGTTGTTGCAGGACATGGCCCTCACAGCTGCATGTGGAGGCCCTGCCTCCACACTCACTCCTCAGCCCTGCTTGTGCATGCATTCAAACACTTAGGACAACACGAATTCATGCCCTCCTTCTCCTCTTCCTCCACTCGTTAGGGAACCAGGCAGCAGGAGGTCTTGAGCCAAGGTGAGGATCCCTGAGGAGTATGCAGCCCCACCCCCAGGACCACTGTGTGCCTCCTGTCTCCCCAGGTAGGGGCACTTTCTGTCAAGCCTCGCCATACTCCCAGAGCCCCTCACTGTGCCACACCCGCCTGCACACTCATCTCCCCACACATGTGGGTGCACACACACGTGCACCATGCGAGCGAGGTGCTGGGCCCCAGATCTCCAAGCTCCTGTCTGAGACTCCACCAAGCAGGGGGCTGAGGGCTGGGGGCTGGCCTCCCTTAGCAGAGCCCCCTCCCCCTCCACTCGTGTGCAGGGCCCTGGCCCCTCCTGGGGAACAAGGCTGGGATTAATAAGCGCCCGGCTCCCTCCCCTAATGGGCTCCAGCTGCACAAACATTCCCAGAATTCAGAGCCGGCTCTGTCTGGGGCGGCCCAGGCCTCAGCCCCAGCATTCCTGGCCCCCTCCCCCCAAGCCTGGGACAGCTGCTCCGGAACTTTGGCAACTGGCTGGGGATCGAATCCCAATTCAGCTTCTCCAGAGGTGGGGGGCAGTGGAATGGCTGGGGCTGGGGGTGGGGCGGGAGGAGAGGAGAAGGGAAGAGGTGAACAAATTCTGAAGGGTCAGCTCAGTTCCTGCCCTACCTGCCCCTCCCCTGCCGCTCTCTGCCAACCCACCCTTCCCCCAACACTGCTCACACTCCTAGCAGTAGGTACTGGGGGCCCAGCTCCTTCTTGCCTCATTTGTCTCACCAGGCAGTGCCCTTAGCTGGCAATGCCCAGGAGGAGGTAACCTGGCAGGGCTGGGAGTGAAGTTAAACATCTCCCCTTGTGCTTTTAGAGATCCCTCAGGGTCTCTGCTGGACTCTGTGGCCTGGCAGGAGCTTAGTTCAAACAGATTCTTATCTAGAAGGGGGGGAGGGTGGCAAAGGGAGCAGGAAGAAGGAAAGTGGGGTTCTCACCTCTTCCCATTATCCACCTAGGGAGTGACATTTAGGGACCCAGTGGCCAGAGTCCTAGGTGGGACAAAGATGTGCCTGTGCTGATGGTGGCTCTGGACCTGTCTTCTCTTTCCCACCTCCAGCTCCTGGGCCAGAGGTGTCATGCATCTGTCCTTGACCTGTCGCTCCCAGTTATGCCAGCTGTAGACACCAAGGGCTGAGGCCAGGTACAGAGTCCTGTGACCTGTATTGGTGCCAGGGCCCACCTGAGTGGGGGGACTCGTGGAGAGCACACTCCCTGATGGAGCTACGTGCGACTCCGCCCGTGCGCGTGTGTCTTAGGAGCCAAGCAGACGCAGCCGGGTAAAGCAGCCCTGCTTGGCGTGTTTGGACGTGGATGAGTGTGTGCAGCCACGCACATCGCCGGTGTGCAGAGATGCTGTAAGTTCCACACTCAGAACGGCTGCCTGCCGGCCACCCCTCCGCCACCAAGGGGCATGTGCCAGAGGGAAGCTGAAAAGAGAGAGTGCAAAGAAAAGGGAGGTCAGTGAGGTGAGAGCCCTGCAGGACGCTCTGCGGGCAGCTGAGGGCACCGACTGGGGAGTCAAGACATCAGGGCATGTGGGTCCTGGCCTCAGCTCTGCCATGGACCAGCTGGAACCTTTGGACACGTCACTTCCTTAACCTGGGCCTCAGTTTCCTTCCCTTGAATATGAGAAGGTTGGGGAAGAGTCTCTCCTGAGTCCTTTCTCGGATTCCACTGTGACAAGAGCTGGGTTGGGGGACTAAGGGAGGAGGCTCCATCCCCTCAGAGCCACAGAAATAGGGCTCTGGAGGGGCCACCAAGAGCAGTCAATGGGGACTGCATGGAGGGTCCCCAGCTCTCCCTGGCTGGGAGGGGAATTCAGAGAAAGGGGTATGGTTCCTGTCCTGGGGAGCCCCAGGCTCTAGGGAGGCCAAGTGCACCACACGGTGGAGACAGATGAGGCAGACTATCCCAGCTGGCTGAGCTCCTGGCGGCAGCCCTGGGTTAGGAGAAAAGAGGGTCACTGAGTCAAAGAGCAAGGGGCCCCTCGCCCTCCACCCTCTCTCCCTCATGTACATGGCAAACACGCTCCTCCCTAGGCCTCTCCTGAGGAATGCAGACAGACCTCTCCAGGTCTTTGTCCCCATCAATCACACTGCCCATGCATGTCACATCACCTGCTTCCTGGCCGAGTCACAGAGGGGATGGTGCTCTCATGGTGTGTGAGCCCTTTAACGCATCACTAATTTATATCTCTGCCCAACCTACGGGACCAGAGGGTGAGGTGAGACCTTCTCCTTTGCAGAAATGGATAAACTGAAGGGCTTTAGGTGGGGACAGGAACTCAGGAATCAGACCCCCTTTAGGATTTTACCCAAGTGAGCCTCATCTGGCATTTAGTGAACAGCTACTTTGTATTTAGCTCTGTGTTGGAAACTGAGGAACACAAAGAAATCACATATTCCCCAGGTTTATGAAGCCAGAAAAAAAAAAAATCTTTCCCCAAACCAAAGGTAGATTGGAACCAACCCTAAACTGACCCAAAGAAACAGAATAATCAACATGCAATTGTAGTTGGAGCTGTTTATGTGGGGCACCCGAGAGAAAACAGACTGGACACCTGAACCTCCTAGACGGAGGCTCTGGACTACTAAGCTGTGGATGTTTAGCAGGGACACTTCTGAAAAGAAGAAAGCAGATGACCGTGGTTTTGGAACTCTAAGGTGTGGACGGGCAAGAAACTGAATGCAGTCTCTTTGCCCCTCCCCCCTCCCTCTTTCAGTTACCTATTGAGTAACAATCCACACCAAAACTGAGTGGCGTAAAACAACAGCACACAATTCTGCGGTTTTAGCAGTGTTCACTGTGCACAGCCTGCCTCCGCTCCATGTGGTGTTGGCTGGTTCTGGCGCATCCAAGATGGCTTCACTAACATGTCTAGCACCTCCACTGGCGGTGGGGGGGCTGGAAGAGATGGGGGCTGGCTGGGCCTCTCTCTCTCCCTTCGTAGTCTCCCATCCTCCAGGGCTTCTCTCTCCTCGGGATGGTAGGACTTCTTTACATGGTGACTGGCTTCCTTCCGAGAAGGCAGAAGTAGAAGCTGCCAGGTCACTTAAAGACCTATACCTGAACTGTCAGGGCATCAGTGTTGCTGCATATTATTGGTCACAGCAACTCACAGGCCACCCTGACTCAAGAAGAGGGAGAGCGGACCAAGGAGCTGCGTGTGGCGTGAGGGAAAGGCATTGCAGGCAGCCCTTTGTGCAGCCCAGCTCCCCTGTTGTTTCTCTTTGGCTCACGGAAAGGCACTATCCTCCTCCCTGGGTGTCATCCTTAACTTCCTTTCTCATACTCCGTGTCTAATCAGGCCCCGTGTCTAATCAGGCCCCAAGTGCTGTTTTTTTTTACGTTTCCTCCATGTCTCTGAAATCATTTGCACAGTCGCTATTGCTATCCTCTCTTACCTGGAAACCTCAACAGCTTCCTGAAAGTGTCCCATTTCCACTCTTGCTGCATTGCTTCACACCATGTTGCTTTCCACCTTGCAGCCACAGTAAGCACCCTAAACCCACACCTGCAGGGAACTGGGTGGCCCAGGGATGGGAGAGCCAGGGGGACTTGTGCTTCAGTATGTGCCCTTTTGTACCAAGTGTGTACCTTTCCAAAAACTAAAATACCTTTTAAGATTTGACTCAAATTCAGCTGGGCGTGGTGGCATATGTGTGTAGTCCCAGCTACTCAGGAGGCTGAGGTGGGAGGATCCCTTGAGCCCAGGAGTTCAAGGCCAGCCAGGGCAACATAGTGACAGCCCATCTCTTAAAAAAAAAAAATTGACTCAAATCAAATTTAATAATAAATAAACCAAATCTTCATTGTGTCACTGTTCTACTGAAAACTCCTCAGTGAGGGCCCCTGGCTCCCCGGGTAAGGTCTGGACTCCTTCATGGAGCTGAGGAGGCCCTTCAAGATCTGCCCTGCAGGCGCTTGCTCTTCCCAGCTTTGCACCCTGTGTGCCAGTCAAGTGGAACTTCTTTGAGCTTCTTGCAGTTCCTCGAAAACATCATTTTCTCTCTCGCTTTGCAGCTTTTGCACAGGCGACTGCTCACAACACTCTATTCATCCCTCAGGTCTCAGCTTAGTTATTGTTTCCTCCAGGAAGTCTTCTGTGGTCCCTAAATTGGGGTTTGACGCCTCTTCCACAAATTCCCATAGTGCCCTTGACTTTTCTAGCATTGTGGTCATCACGTTCTAGTGTCATTGCCTGGTTCTTCCCCCATCCCTCCCACCAGAGCGTACACTTCCAACAGGGCAGGGACCAAGGCAGCACTGCTCACTGCTGTTTCCCTATCCCCTGTGCAAAGGTGCTGACTACACACAGATGAAAGGAAGAAAGGGAGAAGGGGAAGAAGAAAGCAAAGGAGGAGAGAGGAAGAGAAGGAAGGTAAGTTGGTTTAAAAGCTGCAGCAGCTCAGAAAACTAATCTTCGAGCATGAAGGGGAGAGTTTTATGTGATTACGTGATTCAACCACATGGATGAATCTCATAGACATTAGATACAAAAGAGGACATATTATATGACTGCTTTTCTAGAAGTTCTATAACAGGCAAAATTAATAACGATAGAAGTCAGAATAGTGGTTACCTCTAGTGTAGGACTCACTGGAAGGTGGCAGGAAGAAAATGTCCTGCATCTTGAGTTAGGTAATGTTTACGTGAGTATAGACACACACAAAAATTCCTGAAACTGTACTTAAAATTAAAATGCACTTTATGCATTTTACTCTATATCTCAAGAAAGTGGAAAGAAAGGAAGGAAAGAACAAAGAAAGGAAAGGAATAAGATTATGTGGCCAAAAATTTAAGTCAACTGCCTAGTTGGAGAACAGCGATAAGGCAGTTACAATCTAGAACAGAGGCATAGAACAGGGATCTAGGCAGAAAAAGCCACGTATGCATGTTTGTGTGTACACAACTGTGCATGCAAGTGAGTTCATGAAGAAGCTGGTTTATATTGAAAGGAAAAAAGTAATTCAAAAAAATTGCCTATATATTCTTTATGCATCTACCTATTCCCTTCTGAAAGCTTCCACTGGTTTTTCTATAATTACAGCATAAAGCCCAGTCTCCTTGACTTGGCATTAAAGCATTCCACTACATGCCCCCGCATCTGCCCTTCCAGATGTATCTCTGTTGCCTCATGCCCTCTCTCCCCACATCCACCATACCATGCATGCTTCCAGGTACTCTTTATCTGTATAGGTGTCCCAGGCCACAGAGATCAGCTATCAGTGCTCTTTGCTTATGGGACACCAGCTACCATTATGGACTACCTGCTCCTTCATCTTTCTTTTCATGACACTTTGCTTGTAGCTGCTTAGCATGTAACTTGCCCTCTTGTGGATCACACCTATTTGTGTATGTTACTGTCCCCGTCTATAGCTCAAGAACTCTAGAAGGCAGGGACGATGTCAGTGCCCAAACCTACAGTTCTAGCTCCCAACTCTTCTCCGCATCAGAACCACATTGCCAACTGCCTACTGTACATCTCTTTCTTAAAGTAAATGTGTTCACAACTGAGCTCATTATAGAAAGCCCAGAAATAAACCCTCACATATATGGTCAAATGATTTTTGACAAGGGTGCCAAGACTATTCATGGGGAAAGGATAGTATTTTCAACAAGTGGTGCTGGGAAAATTGGATAGCCATGCACACAAAAGAATGAAGTTGAGCCAGGCATGGTGGCTCGTGCCTGGAGTCCCAGCTACTCAGGAGGTTGAGGCAGAAAGATAGCTTGAGCCCAGGAGTTCAAGACCAACCTGGGAAATATAGTGAGACCCTGTCTTCTAAAAAAAAAAATAATGAAGGCTAATTAAAAAAAAACAGAAAGTAACAAGTGTTGGTGGGGATGTAGGGAAATTGGAATCCTTGTGTACTGTTGGTAGGAATATAAAATGGTATAGCTGCTAAAGAAAACAGTATGGCAATTTCTAAAAAAAATTTTTTTTAATTATTATTATATCAAGCCGGCCATAGTGGCTTGTGCCTATAGTCTCAGCTACTCAGGAGTCTGAGGCAGAAGGATCACTTGAGATCAGGAGTTTAAGCGTGTAGTGCACTATGATCATGCCTGTGAATAGCCACTGCACTCCGGCCTGGGCAAGACCCTGTCTCTAAAAAGAAAGAAAAAAAAGATATGATCCAGCAATTCTACTTCTGGGTATATACCGAAAAGAATTGAAAGCAGGATCTCTAGGAGACATTTGTATACTCATAGCAGCATTATTCACAGTAGCTAAAACATTGAAGCAACCCAAGTGTCAGATGGATGAATGGATAAACAAAATATACACACAATGGAATATTATTCAGCCTTAAAAAAAAAAGAAGAAAATTCTGGCCAGGAGTGGTGGCTCACACCTGTAATCCTTGCACTTTGGGAGGCTAACATGGAAAGATTGCTTGAGACCAGGAGTTCAAGACCAACCTGAGCAACAGAGCGAGACCCCATCTCTACAAAAAATAGAAAAATTAGGTAGATGTGGTGGCACGCACTGGTAGTCCCAGCTACTCAGGAGGCTGAGGCAGGAGGATCATTTCAGCCCAGGACTTTGAGGTTGCAGTGAGCTGTGATGACACCACTGTACTCTAGCTCAGGCAATAATGCAAGACCCTGGGCTCAAGGGATGCTAGTTCTTAAGAAATGCTGGTTGATCTAATGATTGAATGAGCAGCTATGGCTCCCAGATTCAGCAACTATTTCTCCTCCATGTCTCCGCTCTATCCAACTCCACCCCAACTCCCTGGGCCCGTATGAGAAGGGGCAAAGGTTTCAAAGGCCGCGGTGGAAAGTTAGGGCTGGATTCTTGAGGAGTCAAGCATCTGCAGAGTCTTTGAAAACAGGAAAGGACACAGTGCTGTAGAGGTGTGGCCAGCAGACCCCCAGGCCCTCACACCCATAGTGGGAAAAAACTGGAGAATTCTGCAAGGTTTTTCCATTTGGGGGGAGGATGTCTGAAAGTCTTTGTGCCTCAGTTGAAATAGTCCGTAAACGTTGGGTTAAGTGTTAGGGTCTGTTGGAAATACTTAGACCTGGGCCTGAGCCAGCACCTTCCTGGAAGAAATGATTCTGGCTGCTGAGGTGGGGGCAGATGCATGAGAAAAGAAGTCCCCCAGACCAGTGCTCCTCACACTTGGATGTGCAAACAGATCTCCTGGGAATCTTTTCAAAATGGAGCTTCTGACTGAGAAGACAGGAGGTCAGACCCAAAAAGATCCTGCTTTTCTAACAAGCTCCCAGATGATGGCACTGTTGGAAGGGTGAAGAGTGGGGCCCGAAGGCAGTTGGAATCACACTTCGAGCAGCAAAGACCTAGAAAACTAGCATTATGATCCAGACACTGAGGTCTCAGGCCTTAAAGAGAGAAGCTGCCATCAGCAACATCAGAAAAACATTCAGGAGATGATGCAGGAGACAATATAGTATAAAGCCAGCCTGACAAATATCTGCCGTGCTTGCCAACCCTTACATTCTTTGATTCTATGACCATGGCAGACACCACTAGTAGATGTCAGCACTATCTCCCACTAAACCAAGAGGATGTCTCATAATCCATCTCAACACAATACTCCAGGCAGCCACCCAATTAATTACAGCTGGCATGAGAAATAACCCCATTTGCTATTTCTGGTATTGTGGTTAAAAGTCTGTCTTTGCTCCACTCTGGCTAGTTTCATGCCCTTAAAACTGTGGTTTCCATAAACTTCAGTTATTTTAATATGCTGTAATTTGATGGCCAGTCACGGTGGCTCACACCTATAATCCCAGCATTCTGGGAGGCCAAGGTGGGAGTGTTGCTTGAGCCCAGGTGTTTGAGGTTACAGTGAGCTATGATTGTGCCACTGCTCTTCAGCCTGGACAACAGAGCAAGACCCCATCTCTTAGGGAAAAAAAACGCAGCACTCATTGCATGGTTACTTTGAACATTAAATGAGATTATGAATGTTGAGTGTCTGGCACATAGAAAAGTACAGGTATTCAATAAATGGTGGCTACCACGTAGAGGGGTGAATATGTGGGCTGCACAATTAGAGGGGATGTGATGGTGAGGCAGGAAAGAGTACGGCAAGGGAGAAAGGAGCCAGGGCTAGGGGTGAGGAAGGATAGGTGGACAAAGGCTGTGCCAGCCAGCGATGGCTGGAGGGTTTCCAGCTCCCTGGATGGCACTGGGCTCCCTACTGGCGCTAAAGCTCTGATTGGAAGGGGTGAGTGGTACTTGTCATCTTGAAATATATGAGTACAGAGTACAGAACTTCTTGTCAAGGAAAGTTTTCAAAGACTTTAAAATGGTCAAAAAGATTACTGCCTATCCTTGTATGTTATCTCTTGAGCTGTTTTACAATTCAGGTAACTGATAATAATAGAAATGATTCTTGCCCATAGAAATGCAGATTGTCTCCTGGAGATGCAAGTGTGGTTTTTGCCCAATCTGGCATCTATTAAGCAAATTTACTTAATCATTCTTGATGACCTAGATATGTCTCTGCTCTTTGAATTGTCTTTTGAACTGTTTGTAATATCTTACTGGTTCCTTCATTAATTAATGAGTTACAGGCTAGAGTGCAGTGGTGTGAATTCCTGGGCCCAAGGGATCCTCTTGCCTCAGCCTCTGGAGTAGCTGGGACTACAAGTATGGGCTGCCAAGCCCAGGGTTTTTTTGTTTGTTTGGTTTTTTTGTAGAGAGCCAGTCTCGGTACGTTGCCCAGACTGGTCTCAAACTCCTGGCCTCAAGGGATCCTCCCACCTTGGCCTTCCAAAGTGTTGGGATTACAGGCATGAGCCTGGCCAGAAAAAAATGTTAACATTCCCATTAGCAGTGAGGATTGGCCAGGAGTATTCTAGGACCCTCTGGCCTGCACAAGCTTTTCCACATGCTCCAAACACCATTACATATGTTAGGTTTATAAGGGATTGTCCCCAATTTCATTGCTTGTTTTCCACTATCCAAATAGATACATAATGACTATATTTGTGCTAGACACATCTTCAAACACTTACATGAGCTTATTTAACAAAACATATAACAAACTCCAAGTACTACACCTCATATTTATCCATCTATTCATTCATTAAACAAACTAGATAGTAAGCTGCATGTGGGCAGGGACTCAGTTTCTGCCCCTTTAGGGCTTAGCAAGTGCCTAACTCATGGCAAGTACTAAGTACACATCCACTGAGCCAAAAACATGAATGAATAAGTGTAACTAGCATGTATTAAGTACTTACTATGTGCCAAGCACTGTTTTAAACACTTTACTTGAGTTAGTTTGTTGAATCCTCATACCAGTTGCAAAGAAATTACAATTACTATCTCCATGTACAGGTAATACACAGAGAAGTTAATTAACTTGCTCAAAGTCAACAGCTAGCAAGTGGCTGAGGCAGGATTCAAGCCCTGGTAGCCTGGCTCCAGAGCCTGTGACTTTGGGTACCCACCTAGCCAGGGATCTTGCTAGGTTCTGAGATACAGAGATAAAAGACACCAAACACAGACTCTCCTCAAGGAAGTCACTCTCAAGAAAGAGACAAATAACTAACAATCACATCGTGTGCTCTGACAAGTGAGAACACAGTGCTGGGGACAGAGGGTGTCAGAGGGCTGGCCAGGGGTCTGGCTGTCTGCAGAGGGGCCATCTGGCCTGAGGTCAGTTCCAAGGCACTGGTAGTTAAAGTCCAGAACAGAGGAAGCGAAGGGTATTCGAGCCACAGGGACAGTGTGTACAAAGCCGTGAAGCATGGTTGGTCTGAGAACCTAAGAGTTCCAAGGCCAGAGCATAGGTGTGCAGGGAAGAGTGGTGGGACATGAGACTGGGGAGGTCAGAGCCAGATCGTGAAAAGCTTCGTGTGCAGAGGGAGGGAGTTTGGATGCCCCTTAGGGGCCTCTTGGGATTGTAAGGTAGGGAGTTATGAGTTCAGACCCCACACTCTGCCCCCCAACCCAGAACACTAAACCCGGTACACAGAATTCCCTACAAGCCATATCCCACCCCAGAGTGCTCTGGGAGGCCTAGACAGGAGGGAAATGCTATTGGAGTGTGGGGCACACCCAGTGCCACCTGGCAGCAGTGGCTGGGAATCCTCTCCCCAGCCCTCCCACTGCAATTTCTGCAGTCGCCCCCCAGCCTGCCAGCTCAGGCACATTTCCTCCTGTCACATCCCCCATGAGGCCAGAGATAAGAACATCCCCTCCCTCGCCCCCCACCTCCATCTGAAGCAGCTGCGGAGCCTGGCACACCCCAGGCCCCAGTCAGAGGAGGGAGAGTGGGGAGACAGACGGTGAGGGGAGCTTCCTGGGGGGCCCTGGCTCTGGGCTGTACCCTCCCCTCCCATAGGACTGAGGCTGGTGATTAGTTGGGTTAATTATATCCAAGCCATTTCCGATTGGCATAAGCCCACCCACCCACAGAGCCTGCCCAGAAGGCGGGCAGGCTTGGCCCAGGGTCAGGCTGCTGGGGCACCCGCCACTCTGGGAGGGGTCCTGTCCCCTGTGATAGCCAAACAGAGGCTGGCTGTCCTCCCTCTCTCCCAGGTCTCCTTCTCATCACTTTCAACCCCCATCCTCCTTTATTGCTTGTCCCCACACAAATCCCTTTCGTCCCCCCCTTCTCCCCTCAGGTTTGGAATGAAATCATGGGGCTCTGAGTTCCGCACTAGGCCCCAACATAAACACTCTGATTGGGGCTAATTATAAGGGCCAGGTTGGGAGGCTGGAGCCTTTAGAAAGCTTTGGCTTTCAAACAAAGGGCCCAGGGCTCAGCCCCCAGCCCAGGCCGGCTCCTTTCCAGGCTTCATGGGAATAAGGAGGGGTCCCGGGGGTAGGCAGTCCTCTCCAAACCCAGTGGTCTATGGCCCTATTCCATGTCCCAAGTCCCATCTTGTCCTTTCTCTGTTGCTTGTTGCTTTCGTTCACCTCAGCCCTTCCAGGCCTCAAACCCTGGGGCCTTCCCAGATGGCCTGGGGGAGCCACAAGTCTGCAGTGGAAGGCAAGGCAGCTGGGGAGAGGCTCTCAGACTATGAGGGGCTGGGGCAGGGGGTGGCGCAGGGGAAGCCAGCTGTGACAGCCCCAGCCCTAATTAGCCAGCTTCAAAGCTGGCTGGAGAGAGAGCCCGCCCGCATGTGTGCCCTGCTCACTCAGGCGAGTAAGACATTTCTGTCCTAATCAGGGGAGAGAGAGGTAGAAAAACACTGCCCAGCACCACCCTGAGGAGCCGCTAGACACTGGGCTGGAACCCAGAGTCAGGTAGAAAAACTGGGAGCACAGGAAATCATTCTATTCAAACTATCCCTAATGACAGGTTATAAAAGCTCTCAAGAAATGCACATCCTTTGAGTTGGTGATTCTATTTCTAGAAATTTATCCTAAGTAATTACAAAAGTGCTACAATTTATTGAACTTCCACTATGTGCTGGTTCTACACATGCATCATCCGATCTAATGCTCACAACCACCTTGCCAGACGGGTACTATCACCTTTTTATATGAGGACACTGGGGCTCAGAGGTTAGGAAACTTCTGCACACAAGTGCTCAAGGCTGCTGCGGCAGTGAGCCGAACCAAAGCATCCCAAAGCCTCTGCTTCCCATACATGGTCTGTCTCTGTATACATCCTTCTCCTTTTTACCCCAACTACAAAAGTATTACACATTCATATTCCACTCTGCTGCATCAAGATTGTCCATTAGTGAGGGCAGGCTTGGACTGAGTGAATAATGTGGTTTGGGGCTGCTCCTGGTTTTGCAGGCCCAAAAGTTTTCCCTCCTCATCCCCTTTCTGTAGCAGAGGTGCTTAGAAACTGGGGATGTTGAAGTCTGGAAGGTTAAGGCTGTCCCTTGCAGAAGTGGAGACAGGCAGCAATCAGGACTGGGAATGTCTAGACCAGGGCCTGGAAAACTAGCTTGGGTGTTGGAGGAGGGAGAGGAGAGGGTATGGACTGATGGTCTAGAAACCTCCTAAAGCTACACAAAATATTGTGTTCATGTGATCTGGCCATTTTTTTTTTTTCTGGAAGAGGTCCAAAGATTTTTCATATTCTTGGTGGCCCCCAGAAGGTTAAGATTCATTTAGAGGTGAGGAGGGTGACCTAGAGGAGGAAGGGACCCGGGTACAGTGAACAGCGAGACTGCAGAAGGGAGGACTCGCCTCCCTAGGCATGTGCCCCTGGCACCTAGACAGCCTCTCCCCACTTCCAGAATCCAGCCCAGATCAGGAGCCCCAACACTCCCTTGGAGAGGTTTCTGGAATAATCCAGAAGTCTGGCACCTCTGGATCCCATTGAGCAGAACCCAATCCTCACTCTTTGGGGAGAAGAATTTTGTCTTGGAAAACATTAGTGGCCTTTTCAGGGTCTGGCTCTTAAAGGATCCTCTTAAAGGACAAAGAGTTTGTAACAAATGGAAAAGATTTCAGGAAGGAAAGTCTGATCCACAGGAGAGGGAGTCTCCAGGAGAAATGTCCCGCCCAGGACCTCGAGAACCAGCAGTGTTGCTCCTTTGTGGGATGGGGTGAGGGCGGGAGAGCAGGTAGAAACCAGCTGCAGGCCTGAGACCTGCCCCAAGCCCAGGGGCCTCAGGTGAGGGGATTTCTTTCTTGGCTCTGACCCTCCACCAAACACAAAGCCTCACACAGGGACCAACCCACTTGCACCGCAGAAACCCTCTCCCACCCAGAGGGCGACCTAGCAATCCGCACAAGCAGACCTTCAAGCCCGTTTTTAACTGGGCTTTTCTGAACGAGGGAGTAGAGACACCCTCTCCTGGAGTGGCATTGAGCTCAGGTGATTTACCTCTGGATCTCCCTACAGGACACGTTTTCCCCACTAGCCTAAATTCCCCTACTGTGGTCTAAAGCTTCTCTTCTTCTAAGAGTTGCTTCATTCATTAAAGGAGTGCGGGCTAGGTGTGGGAGGGAGTGTTCCTCCACAACCTCCTGTAGAGTAATTCAGTCCCTGGCTACCCCCTCGAAGAAGAGGAGGGATCTATGAGATCTATTCTTTCCCAAAGAGGCAATTACCTTATAATCTATCCTTCTCCCTAGTCATAAAACCTATTCTGTGCGGGTCTTAGGCCCTCTTCCCCTGTGGTGGCAGGAGACTTTCAGGCGGGGGTTGCTAGTCCACCACCAGTGTGAGGGCCCAGGGACAAATGTACCCAAAGCATGTACAGAGAGCTAACATCCTGGGGGAGCTTAGAGGTGGAGAGACTCTCCCCAAATCTTGCACAGAGACCAGCACTCCTCTTCCCACTGGGCTCAATCCCAGGCACTAGAAAACCCTAATGGATTCAGGGGCTTTCACCATTATTACCTGCAGAGGCACACAATTTGTTTGTAATTTAACTCTTTCCTGCAGCCCTTGTGGGGTTCCTTTAGAATTTTGCAACAAGTGGAGCTAGGGCGGTGACATATCTCCCTGCCTGCTGCTTTGATAGTTGAAGTAAACTTATGTTGAGATTTCACACTCATCATCATTTAATAAAAAAAAAACTAGGTTTAAGTAGCCACCAACACAAAAGTTTGGGGGGGGGATTATATATTTTGGGATGGGGGCTCTGCTGAAATCCCTAGGCTTCATACAATACCAAACAAAGCCCCACATATGACTTCAATTACCACCAAACATTTCCAGTTCCCCTCCCCCAACATAAACTAACACAAGCAAACACTTCGAAGTAAGTGTTCTAACTTACTTTCTCCCTAGTCCCTAAGACAGCCAACAAAGGATGGTAAAGCACCATTTTCTTCATAACCATTTAGCTAAAAAAGCAACCTCTGGGGCTGGGAACACTCTTCTCTGCCCCACCCCCAACCAACTAGGTAAAGGGGAGAGGGGAGGAGGTGGTGTGGTTTGGTTAAACTAATAAAATGTTACAACCCTGTTAAATACAATTAAAGGGCTAGATCTCTCTAAGATAATTAAATGCACTTTATTATTATGATTATTAGCTTTTAATTTGCACTATCAAGAAACAGGAAATGGTGAAAATTGAGTTATGTGGCACACTTGTCTTCAAATCAATGTTTTGGAATTAAAATTCTAAGATATTCCAAATAGTTGAGGGAAATGATGTGTGTTGGAAACTGGAATCCTCATACCAGCAGATACTTTATATTATACATCACTTCTCAGGCAGCTAACTTAAGAAAAGTCTTGACTTTAATTTGTGGGGGGTAGGGAGAAGATAAGAAACATCTGTTACAAACATTCTATCAATCTTGCGATATAGAAAGTCTTGTAAACACTCAACCCCACCCCCACAGCTACAAAGAGCCTGTCCAGAGCCTTCTTCTAAAGCAAAGATACCCACTTTTTTTTTCTTCTGGATAAGTTTTAAAGAAACCAGTCTTTTGTCAAAGAAAAACTAAAAATCCCACCAGCCCAGCAGTCCCCTCCCTCCTACCCAACCCATTTTTATTGCTTTTTGAAACAACAACAAAAACCCACACACTGCTAACCTGCATGCCAGATATTTTCTATTGGGGAGACAGCAGACGGCAGGGAAAGAAGGGGAGGGGTGCAAAGAGATTTCAAACCCCCAAACTTTACAAACAAATGCTCAAAAGCTAATGCTTCCCCTACAAACGCAGGCGGTCAGGATCAGTACTCAAGGTGGCGAGCATGTTGTGTGCGTGGGAGGGGGGGGATTGGTTTCAAAACACACTTCACAAAGCATTTTCTGCCCACTCTAAGCGCTTGGTGCAGCCGGTTGAAAAGAAAAGTCAGAGAGAGGAGAAAGACCTTCCAGCCTGCAGGGGAGTGGGCCGGGGGTGAAGGCCGTTCCTCAGCCGATCTCCGCCCCCTCCCCCCGTCTTTTTTTTTTTTTTTTTCCACGTCTTCATCTCGGTTGGGAAGTTTCCAAAGATCGAGTGGAGACAGGACAAGTGAGGAGAGAAAGAAAGGGGAAAAGAGAAATAAAACAAAACAAATCTTGTTCGAAAATATCCAACAGCGTTCACAGGCCCCGCGTCTGTGACGAGGCTCGAAAATTTGGCTTTTATAGAAGTTGAATGGAACAAACTCCCAACTCACAGCTCCCAGAAACAGCGCTCAGGCTGGGTGCCTCTCCCAGCAGGCCCGGCCCTGGCCCTGCCGTATCACCCCAAAATTCCAACCAAGGACTTGCAGTTTTTAAAGGGCATGTAAGAAAGCAGGGAGCCTCCCCAGCTCCCGCTTCACCCCCTCCCCGCCCCGTAGTCTTCAGCCCTGGAGCCCTAACCGCTGTGGGCTTTTTTTTTTTTTCCTTTTTTCTTTTAAATAGAAAATATATAATTAAATTTACAAAGACTATTTACAGTTTTAATTACAAACCTTGTGGGAGTGTTGGGCAGAGTTCTTTTTAAAAAGCAAACCTAAAAAAGAAATGGTTTCGATTGTTCTTTATTTAAAAAAATAAAATAAGGAGTCTGTGGGAGCCCCCCCCCCCAGAACGAAGGAAAGCGCGGTGCCCGTCCGGCCCGGGGCGCCCCTCACACGGTGGTCTCGCCGTGCCGGCTGTTGGTGAGACGGGTGTAGAACTTCCTCCACGAGTGCAGCGTCTTGCCCGACCAGATCCAGAAGCCCGACGTGATGCCCACGATGAGCGTCATGAGGTATTTGATCATGTAGACGGTGAAGTCGGGGGACATGCGCGGCGTGTAGTGCGCCGGGCACGGGATGGCCAGGCTCTTGCAGTGCTGGCTCACCCACGAGCGCTCCCAGTGCTCGCGGAAGGCCTGCTCGTAGAAGTAGCAGGCTATGACGATGGTGGCGGGCACCGTGTAGAGCACAGAGAAGACTCCGATGCGCACCATGAGCCGCTCCAGCTTCTCAGTCTTGGTGCCATCGTGCTTCATGATAGTGCGGATGCGGAAGAGCGACACGAAACCAGCCAGGAGGAAGGACGTGCCGATGAACAGGTACACGAAGAGCGGCGCCAGCACGAAGCCCCGCAGTGGGTCCAGGCTGTTGAGGCCGACGAAGCACACGCCGCTCAGCAGGTCGCCGTCGATCTGGCCCATGGCCAGGATGGTGATGGTCTTGACGGCGGGCACGGCCCAGGCGGCCAGGTGGAAGTACTGCGAGTTGGCCTCAATGGCCTCATGGCCCCACTTCATGCCGGCTGCCAGAAACCAGGTGAGCGACAGGATGACCCACCAGATGGAGCTAGCCATGCTGAAGAAGTACAGCATCATGAAAAGGATGGTGCAGCCCTCCTTCTTGGTGCCCTGCACCACTGTGCGGTAACCGTCCTCGGAGAATCGCTCGTTGCACACCACTCGCTCCTGGAGCACGAAGCCGGCGATATACGCCACCGACACCATAGTGTAGCAGCCCGACAGAAATATGATAGGCCTCTCTGGGTAGCGGAAGCGCTGCATGTCCACCAAGTACGTGGTGACAGTAAAGAAAGTGGAGGCACAACACAGCACCGACCAAATGAGGATCCAAAGGCGCGCAAAACGCGTCTCCTCTTGCGAGAAGAACATAGAGCCATCGGGCCGCGCCGGTTCGCAGGGCGCAGCACAATCACGCTCACCCAGAAACTTGTAGCTGAGATAGGATGGCACCTTGAGGACGCGCGGGCAGTGGAACGGGTGTTCCAGCGTGGCGTAGCGCGGGGGCGCACCGCCGCCGCCGCCGCCGCCCGGGCCACCCGGGGTGCCGCCAGCGCCCGGCTGCAGTCCCTGCGGCGGCGCGGTGGTGAGCAGCGCCGGAGCTCCGTCCTCGGAGTGGTTCTGACCCACGCAGATCTGCTCGGCGCCGTGGCGCGGGAAGTGCTCGCAACGCAGGCGCTCGGGCCACTGGAAACCAAACTTGTTCATGAGCGCCTCGCAGCCCTGGCGCGCGCGCTCGCAGATGGAGCGGCACGGCGGGATGGCCTGTTCCAGCACGGTGCACACCGGTGCGTACATGGAGCACAGGAAGAAGCGCAGTTCAGGCGAGCACTGCACCTTTACCAGCGGATAGAACTGGTGCACCTCCAGGCCCGCGTCCTCCTGGTTTGTATGGCCCAGAAGGTTGGGCATGATGGTCTGGTTGTAGGCGATGTCCGTGCACAGCGGGATGGAGATGGGCTGGCAGAAGCCGTGGTCCGGGATGGAGATGCCCTTCTCCCCGTGGAACTGGGCCGGCCCGGCGGCGGGCAGCAACAGCAGCGACAGCAGCAGGCGGGGCAGGGCGCTGCGGGGCCGCATGCTGGCCGCCGCCCCCCACCCGGCTCCTGGGCGGCCCCCCGCCCCCGCCCCCAACCCCGAGACCGCGCGCCTTCCCCGCCGCCTCCTAGCTGCGGCCGCCGCCTCCCGCGCCTCTTAGCAAACTTTGCTCGCGGCCTCAGAGTTGGGGAGGCCGGGCGGGGGAGGGGGCGGCGCGCCTGCCCGCTAGCTCGCCGCGGTCCGACTGAGCCGCCCGACACACCGCGCGCCGCTGCCCTCTCTCCTCCTCTTCCTCCTCCTCTCGCCTCTCGGCTCCCCCTCTCCCCTCCCTTCTCCACCCAGCGACTCCTTTGTGCCTCCTCCAGCCCTCACCTCGGCCTCTCGGATCCCAATTAGTCGGTTTCAAGGGGGCCCCCGCTGGTGGCCCCGCCTTCGCCTCAGCCCCCCCAAAAAAGGGATCCTTGAAACCGCCCCGTCGAGCTCTAAGCACCATCCCAAAATGTGCTTTCAGCCAATCAGATTTAAACCCGAGGACCAGCCCCGAGGGCTGGATTGGTCGACCACAACATAATGAGATCAGAAACCAGATGCCAAGAAAACTTTCCCCCCTCTTTTGCTTTTTAAAGAGACAAGCTATTATTACATTAAGGGCTGTTTGCCCAGCCCGGGATTTCTCCGGAGTTGCCGCGGCGAGATCCGGAGACACATTCCCGAGAGCTGCGGTGGACCCAGGCCACTCGACCCCATCACTCCTCTTCCGGGGGCCAAGGCGCTCTGCCGGGCAGGGGCTCTTTAAATCCTTGCTCCGGCCCCGGCTTCTCGAACCCCACCTATTCCAGTCCAGTTTTTCAAATCAAGTGAAAAATCTCAAGTTTAAAAATTTTTAAAACCCCCCCAAACCAAGAGACTTACAACCTAACAGTTTACAAAGACTTTTCTCTCCACCCCTTCTCATGGATCCCAGGCAAAAGTTCCACTTCACTTTACACGTAGACCCCCTAGGAGTCCGCCCCTCCCCTCCCCCTACACACACCCTTAAATAACCCTCTGAAAAAAAAGGGAGCCTGTCTCTTTAAGAGGCTCTTAAAGGGACCTGGACTCCCGGGCGTAATTGCCCCGTAGCGAGCACAAAGGAGCCCATTATGGTTCTTTGTGTTCGGTGGCACCTCAAAGTGAGAAAACTCAGGAACTCCGAGGCCCGGAGCTAGAGGGTTTTGGGGGGAGGTGTCGGCGAGGTGAAGGAGAATGGCCCCGAGCTTCGGCTTCTCCCGCCCCCTTCTTCCGAGGCAAATCTTAATAATGCAAAGTAAAGTTTAGTTGCCGTAAGGAGGAGGTCTTAATCGAAAATTAATGGTGGAGGGTTGGGGGGTGACGGGCAGTTTTGAGTAAAGAGACGACTCTCTTAGGCCTGACGAATGTTTGGGGGAACTTTCCTTCTGCCTCCGCACCTCTGCCTCCGACCCCTAAAAGCTTCCAGATACAGTCTCCAGGGAGAGAGGGGAGTTTTACCCAAACCTTAAGCGATTCTACACCAGAAAAGGGGTGGTGTGTGTGGCGACGGAGGAGGCTGGGGGTTTTGGTGGATTATTCTCCTCTCCCCCTCTCTCACCTGGTTGTGGGGTGGGAGGTGGCCGGCAGAGTTCCTACTGGTTTAGAAAGAAGTTTCTTCCCCCCCTCTTCTAGGATTTTAAATTTGAGAGGGGGTCTGGGGAGGAGAGGAGGAATTTGTATGTAAATCTCCTGGGTCTGGTACTGGCTGATGGATCAATTATTTCTGTTGTCTCTCTGGACTGAAAGGGGAGGGAAGACTTAAAAAGAAGAAAGAAAATTCAGTTTAGAAAGCCCCTTTGCTTCTCAGTATGGGCCAAATCCTCCCAGTCTGGAGAACTGTTTCCTGCTCTAATATAGAAACAGATTGCTTTAAACAACAGCAGCAGCAAAAAGAAATTTAAAAGAAAGAAAGGGCCGGGCGCGGTGGCTCACGCCTGTAATCCTAGCTCTGGGAGGCCGAGGCGGGTGGATCGCTCGAGGTCAGGAGTTCGAGACCAGCCTGAGCAAGAGTGAGACCCCGTCTCTACTAAAAAAATAGAAAGAAATTATCTGGCCAACTAAAAATATATATACAAAAAAATTAGCCGGGCATGGTGGCTCATGCCTGTAGTCCCAGCTACTTGGGAGGCTGAGGCAGTAGGATCGCTTAAGCCCAGGAGTCTGAGGTTGCTGTGAGCTAGGCTGATGCCACGGCACTCACTCTAGCCCGGGCAACAAAGTGAGACTCTGTCTCAAAAAAAAAATAAATAAATAAATAAATAAATAAATAAATAAATAAATAAATAAATAAAAGAAAGAAGAAAGGGGTGGGGAAAAGGAAAGAAAATAAGTAGATGGATACAAGGATGCAGGTTTGACAGGATTCAAAAAAAAATTTTCCTGATTGAATAAATAATATAAAGATTTTCAGGTTCTTTACAACTTCAAAATGCTCCTTGTTGTATCTTGGAGAAGTTGCCTTTTTCCTACTCTAGGAAGAAAGGTTTCCTTTAAAATCAGGAGAATCAGTTAAAATGGCTTCTATCAAAAGACAGGCAATAAGAAATGCAGGCAAGGATATGGAGAAAGGAGAACCCTTGTACACTGTTGGTGGGAATGTAAATTAGTGCAACTATGGAGAACAGTACGGAAGTTCCTCAAAAAACTAAAAATAGAACTACCCTATGACCCAGCAATCCCACTGCTGAGTATATACCCAAAGGAGGAGAATTCAATTTATCAAAAAGATGTCTCCACTCCCAGGTTTATTGTAGCACTATTTGCAATAGCAAAGATTTGGAATCAACCGAAGTGTCCATCAACAGATAAATGGATAAAGAAATTGTGGTACATATATACAATGGAATATTACATAGCCACAAAAACAGTGACATCCTGCCATTTGCAACAACATGAATGGAACTGGAGAACGTTATGTTCAGTGAAATAAGCCAAGCATGGAAAGACAAACCTTACATGTTCTCACTCGTATGCGGGAGCTAAATATTAAAAACAATTGATCTCATGGAGACAGAGAGTAGGATAATGGTTACCAGAGGCTGGGAAGGGTAGTGTAGAAGGCAATAAGTGGAGATGGTTAATGGGTACAAAAATATAGTTAGATAGATAGAATGAACAATATTTGATAGCACAATAAAGTGACTATAATCAACAATAAGTTAAGGTATACTATGAAATAATTAAAGGAGTGGAATTAGAATGTTCCTAACACAAAGAAATGATAAATGCCAGGGGGTGTGGGGCTAAGAAAAAAAGGAAAGAAATGATAAATGCCTGAGGTGATGGATACTCCAATTATCCTGATTTGGTTAATTCACATTATATGCCTGTATCAAAATATCACATGTGCCCTATAAAGATATATAACAATTATGTACCCATAATAATTAAAAATTAAACAAAACAAAATGAGGGGGATATGACTTTTTTCTGTCCATCCCATTTCCATTCTAACCCTAGCTATTCTACCCACAAGCCCATTTTCTCCCAGAGCAGACTAGAGATGAGAAAGTTGTCCCCTCAAGTTGTTCCCTCTCTTCTCCACAGGGCCCCATCTGAGCCTGAGCTATTGCTCCTTCTGTCCTCCCACCTAGGCCACCTCGAGGCATCTTTAGAGCTGGTACCAAGCCCTGGAGCTAAATGGTGGAAACAAAAATGAATAAGACAGACTCCTCCACCCCACTTAGGAACCTCACAGTCTGGTAGGAAATTGAGCACAAATCTCCAATGTAAACACAGCATCTTCAATTTATTTCCATGACAAATCTGTTTTCCTGCCCTAGGGCCAGGCCTACATGACAGTTATCCCTTCCCCGGCCACCCCAAGGCAGAGGGAAAGCTGGAGCTGGAAAATGGAAACCAAGGGCATTCTTCCATTCACTCCGTCAACCTTTCATTCCTTCAGCACACTTTTATTGTTTCCAAACCACCATAGTAGGCGCTGTGAAGAATGCAGAGAAAGATGGCACAGCTGCCCTTCAAGAGTTTATAGTAGCCTAGGAGAAAAGTGATAATGATACGGAAAACCCCCATCTATTACTTGGCATATCAGCCACCTGATACCCTCACCCCTCACAGAAAACACTCATCAACATAATACTAATCTATTACCTGGCGCATCAGCATAATACTAACCTATTACCTAGAGCATCAGCATAACACTAAACCTATTACCTTACCCATCAACTAACCTATTGCCTGGCGCATTAGCCACCTGAGATCCCACCCCTCAGACTACCCCAACTTAATAAAAGTGGGAAAAATCAGGTAGATGGGGCTCAGAATTTGGTGGCAAGACCCCTCTGAGCCCGCCAGTGAATAAACCTTGATTCTCCGACTCTCCGTGTGCTGCTCGGTTTGTCCTCGGGACCACCCACAGTAACACTTGCTGCAACAGTTCCACAAAGATCTTACATTTGTCTAGCATTTGTACATGAAATACATAGAAATCACAATATTTCATGATTACTCTTGCCTTTCATGTGAGGGACCTGAGTATGAACAGGAGCAGAACCCACATCCCCAGATCGCAGGCCCACAGCACTTTCCACTCTGTCAACCTGCCTCTGGACAACATGTGCAAGGGCAGGGTGTGGTGATCGTGCGAAACAGATGGAATGGGCAGGGAGCACAAAGTACCTTGGCCCTGTTAGAGCCCCACATGCATCTCCAAGAGTGATGGCAGAGGGGGCTCTAACTAGGCAGGGATATTAGGTACTTTGCACACAGTCTGGGCTCCTGGAGAGTTTAGGAAAGGCCACACTCGAGTTTTAGATAGTGCCTTTGGGCAGCTTTGAGGAACATGATGGGAGAAGCCTGAGATATCAGTTAGGGATTGATCACAAGAGACCAGGCAAGAGATGGAGAGAGCAGGAGCTGAAATGTGGCAGTGCAGACCGTGAGGAGAGAAAGTAAGGGAGGAGACCAACCAAGGCTTCTGACCTAGGTGCCCTGATCCACTATCCAGCTTGGGGAACATAGAAAAAGGGCAGAGAATGGGCACAGTCAAGCAAGGCTGAGCCTGTGGTACATCCATGAGAAGGCGTCCAGAAGGCAGGTGGCTATTCTAAGCTAGTGCCCAGGTGGGAGCTTTGGGCTAGATTTAGATCCGGTACTTTTAGCCTATGTTTGGAGGTATGAGCATGGTGGAGATCATGTAGGGAAGACAGATTGGGTGGGAAGGCCAAAGCTTGGGCAGATACCCACACTTAAGGGCCAGGGGGCCAAGGAGGAGGGAAACTGAGGAATGATCAGGCCAGGAGTGATTCTAGATTCTAGCCAACATGAATATGTCACAAGGCTCAGACTCTTCTCTTGCAGGTCTGAGAGCCTTAAGTTAGATTTTTTTTTTTTCCCCCGAGGCAGGGTCTCTGTTAGAGACAGGATAGAGTACAGTGTCATCATCATAGTTCACTGCAACCTCAAACTCCTGAGCTCAAGTGATCCTCCTGTCTCAGCCTCCCAAGCAGCTCGGACTACAGACACGTGCCACCACGCCTGGCTAACTTTTTTACTTTTTGTAGAGACAGGGTCTCACTATTGCCCAGGCTGGTCTCAAACTCCTGGCCTCAAGCGATCCTCCCACCTTGGCCTCCCAAAGTGCTAGGATTACAGACATGAGCCACCGTGTGCCCCACCACAAGTTAGAATTTTTATTTGCTCTGTTTGGGTTGTGAGAATTCAATGAGACAGTGTATGACACTCACTATGACCTTGTGCTACACAAAAAAACTTGGTAAATAGTAGCTATTATTTTTATCCAACAAATTGTTGAGCACCTGCTATATGCAAAGCAGACAGTCTGCAGAGACTCAGGCTCCAGCTTCATGGAGTCTACAGTCTAGGGGACCATAGTCTGCTGCTCCTCCCTAATGATCATTTCTGCTTGGTCTTAGGCTTCTGCTGTGGGCCGGGAGCCTACGTGTCCCCAAGACACAGAAGTGCCACTTCTCTCCCAAATCCTGGGGCACTACTGTCAATCATCTCAGCTTATAAATCTGATATCTGGGATAATTGTTGGGTTCCCACTGTAAATCTGCCACACGCTCCATTCCATGGCATGGGAGGAGGGCTTCGCTGGAGCAGAAATCTCAATGTGACAGGAGAGCAGAGGAAATAGCTGACAGAGAGGAAAGAAACCTGGTCTGGGGCTCAGAATGTCTGGGCTGCAGGCCTGGCTCCACCCACCCTGGCCTACTGGTAGCCTCAGGCAAGTCACTTTCCCTTCCTTAGCTTTCGCTTTCTCATCTGTGTAAAGGGATCATCAAACTATTTATTGATTTTACCTTTGGGCCAGATGTAGGGGGCTGTGCAGATATTCAGATCATTGAAACTGTCCTTGCTTAATGCCACCCAAAGAAGATGAATGGCAGCCAGTCGGCAATATCCAACACACACAGGCAAGCTCAGAAGAGAGCACAGAGGACCACTCCCAGCCCAGGGGTTCCCCACCCGCCCTCAAATCCTCCTGTCTCCAGCCTTTCATCTTGCCACAGGCACAGTAGTTGCATATGTCCCTGTAATTGCATATGTCCCCTGTCCCTTCAATCCTTACCACGGGAGCCCATTCCTTCCAGAGAAACCATCCTCTCTCTTTCCTCTGTGTGGCTCTTCTAAGGGATAATGGCTGGTATGGTGACTCTCCAGGGAATCCCCCTGCTCCAAGAAGCCCTGGCAGAGGACAGGACCCCTGTTTGTTTCCTCAGTTCTGGGTCAGTGTTCTTTCCTTTGTTACGGCAAGTGTTACAGTGGGTGGTCCCAAAGACAAACCGAGTGGCACACGGAGAGTCGGAGAATCAAGGTTTATTCACCCGTGGGCTCAGAGGCGTCTGGCCATCAAATTCTGAGCCCCGTCTACCCAATTTTTCCCACTTTTATTAAGTTGGGGTGATCCAAGGGGTGGGGTCTCAGGTGACTAATGCCTGCCAGGTAATAGGTTAGGTTAGTTGTTGCACCAGGTAATAGGTTTAGTGTTATGCTGATGTGCCAGGTAATAGGTTTAGTGTTATGCTGCTGTGTCAGGTAATAGATTAGTTGATGGGCCAGGTGTTAGGTTAGTATTATGCTGATGCGGATCTTTCGTGAGGGGTGGGGGTCTCAGGTGGCTGCTGTGCTAAGTAATAGATGGGGGTTTTCCTTATCACCTTCCCGCTGAGGTCCCTCCACCCTAAAGGGGGAAGGGCTGTGTGCATGTTTAGGAGGCAGGGAGTGAGGAAGAGGACATAATTTCAGATACTATAAGACTCAAAGATTTTTTTCTCTAGGTAACAATATCCTACTCTAAATGGGATAGATCCTAGACACTTTGTGGACAACAGGTCTGACCTTCAGAGAATCTATTTAATAGTTGGCTACCCCCTCCCCTGCCCCACACAGTTTTCCTCTGCTTTGGGTGAACCTATCTTTCCTCCCCTCTTCCGAGCCTGTCCACCTGTCCACCAAGACCTTGAATCCACCTTGAGGTGAGATACCAAATTCCCTCTCCCTGAACTCCAGCCTCCATTTAGCTCTCAGGGAAATGGCCCTTATAAACTGGCCACACAATAATCAGGAAACCTAGGACTCCTGGGGCACCACTTCCCACCCACTTGTGGGTCCCTTCAGTGCACCTCACCCTACCCCAGCCTGGTCCAAGCCTGCCCCTGGCTTTGGGGCAGAGGGAGAGGAGACTTGGCAGAGTCTCCCCTTTATCTGTCATCCCCTTTATCTCTCCAGCACCCTGCCCCAAGGGCTCTGCAAGGCAAAATGGGTCATAAAAGGATTAAACAGATATAACAGATGATCTATTAATTAAGGACTTTAATTAGCCCAGGCCTAGGCTGAGCAAGAGGAAAGGGTGGGCTGGCGCAGAGCAGACTGGGGAAAACGAAGCTGAAAAATCAGTGCTGGGTTAGGTTAGTGAGGTTCTTGGGTTGACTCTGCCTTCTAGATCTGGGAAATAAATGTCCATGGGAATGAATGGGTTAGAAATGTTGTCTCCAGAAACTTCTAGAGCTTAACACCATGAGGAGAGGGACAGGAGAGCCTGAATCATAAGCTTGCGGGTGTGGAGGGTTCTCCAGGGTGGTGGGTGTGGGGTGCTTGCTGGGGAGGGAGGACTGAGGCAGGTTGACTCCCAGCTGGGGCTCCCCTCCTGCTTCAGCAGAGCCTGCTGTTCCATCCTGGCCCCCCCATCTCACTCCCTCTTCCTCTCTTTCCACTCTCCCTTCTCCCCCTCACTTCTCCCAGAATTTCTCTTCTTCCCCCCAGGCTGGGCCACCTCACCCCTCCCCTTTCCCTTTCCTGTAACTGAAGCTGTTGTTGGGAGTTGGAGGAGCTGGGCTGGTTTGAAAGGAGGCCCCGCTGCTTTTCAGGGAGGAATTGAAACCGTGGAGCTGGGGGTGAGGGGAGGCAGCAGAGGGGGAGGGGGCGCCTTGAGAAATCAAAGCGGCTGCAACTCCATCTGGGAAACCAACTTTGATTTACTAGCGAGGACCTGGCTCGCCAACTACCCCCACCCTTGCCCACTCCCCCTCCTTCCCTGAACTTTGCTTTGTGGCGATAACTGGGGGATGGGGGCACTGACCCCCTCCCCCAACCTGCAAGCCTGCTCTTATCCTGGGAGGATCAGCCTGAGGAGGAAGGCCTGGGGGACCCCGGCTAAGCCAGGCTGCAGACACTTCTGAAGGCGGCCCAGCATCTCAGGAACTGGGTAGAGGGTACCCCTGGGAAGCAGGGAAGGCCAGAGGCCCAGGCAGACTTGGCCCTGCTCTGGCTTTGGGGCTGAGATGAGGGTGCCGAGGGGAGGAGGCCAGGGCTTTTTCCTCTATGGCCTTCCTCTCAGAACTGGGGGACGTGGGGGCTGGGGGTGGGTAGTAAGAGCCAAGAAAAGAAAGTGACTGCGAAGAAAAAGGAAAATCTATTCTAACCGACTATTTTGTGTTGCAATTCAGTGTGAGCTGTGGACAACACTGGGTTGTGGTGGGGGCTCAAGCCCATTTTGGGCAGAAGAGCTCCCTCTCTCCTCCAGTCCTCTCTTGTCCCCTCTGTTTCACTCTTCTTCTCTGTCAAATTCATAAACTCCTCAAGGTTTAAGACTCTCTTTAACCAAACCCCTGCAATCAAAATAGGATCCTGAAGATCCTAAGCCCCAGGGCCAGAGCTGATATTCAGAACAAAGCAAGTCATAACTTAAGGAAATGCTTCTGTGTGTTGCTGGCAGGCTCCATGTAGGCCACGTAGCCATGGGACGGAGGGGGTTTAAGCCTGGGACTCCCAGGTTCTAGACAGAGCCCCCTTCTCCGGAGCCTCCACTGCACCAGTAGTTTTCAGAAATGCAGGGCTGGGATTTTCCTATTAGGAATACAGATTCCTGGGCCCTGCCCACTGATCCAAATTTATAATCCCCAAGTGATTCTCATGCACACTCTAGAACTATCTGTCTTCCAGACCACTCAGCTTTTGGAGCACTGGTTACTCTTGGCAGCTACTTAGTCCTGCTCTGTCCCCTACTCCAACACATTCAAGGCCCTTTAAAATCTAACCCCAGTGGATCTTCCCAGCATTAACTTCTACTGTACTCTCCCCACTGTGATGGACGATGGATGGATTGGCCCTCAGCATCCATTTCCCCCTCCTTCCTGTACTGCAGAGGTTGGAAGCCAAAAACCTCATCTCCCAGCTTCCTTTGCAGCTGGACCTCTGGATGCAAAATGTACTCTTTTGAGATTTGGAAGATGGAAAAGGGAAAATGAGGCCATGCTCCTCTGACTATTTCTGCTGGCAGTCAAGGCCCTGGAGATGGCGTTTTTCTTGCAGCAGCACCCAATGTTCCGTCTCTGTGACAGCAGTAGCAGCAGTGGCACTGATTCTGAGGTGCAGCTCTGGGCCTGCATCCTTGCCTTAGTTCCATCAGCAGCCTCCTCATCCCCCTTACCTGCTTGTGGCGGAGGTGGCAGCTCTTACTGGAGGATCATTTCTGTGGCTTCGTTGTAGAGTCTGCTCCTCCAGTCCATCCAACAATTTTATAAGCACCTAGTTCCCTGTTGTCTCAGCCAGCTTGGACTGCCATAGCAAAATACCATGGATTGGGTGGTTTAAATGACAAAAATTTGTTTTCTCGCAGTTCTGGAGGCTGGAAGTCTGAGATCAGGGTGCCAGCATGGTTGGGTTCTGGTGAGGGCTCTTTTCCTGGTTTGCAGATGGCCACCTTCTTACTGTGTGTTCATGTGGCCTTTTCTCAGTGCTGCCTGTGGGGACAGGGAGAGGTGAAGGGGGAAGATGAAGAGGGGAGAGGGGGAGAGAGAGAGAGAGAGAGATTTCCCTCTCTTCTCTTATAAGCCCACTAAATCCTATCAGACCAGGACCTCATCCTTCCAAACTCATTTAACCTTAATTACCTCCTAAAAGCTCTATATCCAAATACAGTCACACTGGGGGTTAGGGCTTCAACATATGAATTTTGTGAGGACAGAATTCAGTTTATAGAGCCTGTATTAAATCCCCTTTTGCAGCTGAGGCAGGATCACTTGAGGCCAGAAGTTAAGACCAGCCTGGGCAATAGTGAGACTCTGTCTCTACAAAAAACATAAAAATTAGCGGGTGTGGTATTGCACATCTGTAGCCCCAGCTACCCAGGAGGCCTCAGCCTCAGCCTCTTGAGTAGGTGGGACTACAGGCATGCGCCACCATGCCCAGTTAATTTTTTCTATATATATTTTTAGTTGTCCAGCTAATTTATTTCTATTTTTAGTAGAGACAGGGTCTCGCTCTTGCTCAGGCTGGTCTCGAACTCTGAGAACTGATTTCTTATTTCCATTTTCTTATCTATCTCAAGAAACTGGGTTGACATGCATGTCACTTGAAACCAGGAAGGCAAAATAAATAAAAAGCACTCGTAAATACACTTTCTTAGTTTTACATATATGTGTGTGTGTGTGTGTGTGTGTGTGTGTGTGTTTTTCAGACAGAGTCTCACTCTGTTGCCCGGGCTAGAGTGCAGTGGCATCAGCCTAGTTCACAGCAGCCTCAGACTCCTGGGCTCAAGCAATCCTCCTGCCTCAGCCTCCTGAGTTGCTGGGATTATAGGTGCTTGCCACCATGCCCTAATTTTTTTTTTTGTTTCTATTTTTAGTTGCCTGGCTAATTTTTTCTATTTTTAGTAGAGACAAGGTCTTGTTCTTGCTCAGGCTGGTCTCGAACTGAACTCCTGACCTCAAGCGATCCTCTTTCCTTCTCAGCCTCCCAGAGTGCTAGGATTACAGGTGTGAGCCACTGCACCCGGCCCAACATAGTCTCTTGAGGGCAGAGGCTATGTCTTAGTTTTTGTGCACATACCAATGCCTGGCATACCATAGGCAGTCAAGAAAAATTTGTTAAATGAATCAGGGTGCTCTGTAAGTAGGGCAAGATCTGAAGAGCTTCCTGGGTTGGGTCTTCTAGAGACTCAGGCACCTTGCCCTGACAGCCAACCCGACTCGCTTATCTGGAACATTTTGCCCCACAGAACCCACACTTAGGGAGGGCAGAAGCTGAACTCTGAGGAGGAGAAATGGGCTAGCCAGCTTTCCAGGGTCCCGATTTCTAGCCTATCACTAGATTATCTAGTTCCTTGAAGCCACATTTAATTGCAAATATGTTCTAGTCTCCAGTCTGAGAAGGGGGAAAGTGAAAAACAAATCTGACATCATGGTGAGAACCCACTGAGTGGACATGGGACATCTAAGTGTTTGGGTCCTGGCCTTGGTGCTTAGCAGCTTTCTGACCTTCGGTGTGTCATTTTGCTTCTTTGAGGATCAGTTTCTAATCTCATAGATTATTATGCAGAATGGGCATAAGAAATCCGTCCTGTTCCCTCTGGAGTGAGGACTGAATGAGAAAATGGATTTGTAGGGACAAATGATTTGGGAAAGGAGCTTGGGCGGTACCTGCTGCCTTGTAACCCCGGAGCAGATCAGCCTGGAGGCCTGACCAGCCAGAGGAGTCGTGGGGCGTGTGCTGGGGCTGGGCAGGGACTTGGATTGGCCTGAACATGGACTGGACAGAGTTAACTCTACTTCCTTACTACGTTCCCTTGGACAGGACACTCAAGCTTTCTGAAGCTCAGACTCTTCATCTATACGATGGGGATATTAATCATCTCTCTCAAAGGGTTGGGAAGATAAGATAAAAGGGGTAAGTAACTTCACTTAAGGGGACACTCAGTACAAGTCTTTAGTGTTTGCTTTTCCTCCTCTCCCTAGATCAGGTAGGGGCGGCTGGAGAAGGAAGTTTTTCAGGGAGTTGGGGCAAGTGTCAGACTTCTAAGACCCTGGAGGTTGGGGGTTTCAGGTTGCTTTCTCCCATGGCTGGGTCACTCTGATTAATCCTTGAGGAATTCTGTGGCCTAGGGGTTGCTAGTCTAGACAGACAAATACACTAATGCTGGGGTAAAATAATCTACAGGGAACTTCAGTTTTGGGAACAGACTGACGTGGTCTTTTTGAAGCTGGGGCTGACCCAATCACTCTCCAGGCATCCCTCTTTTGAGAACCCCCCCCAACTCTTCTAAACATCTCTAAGCATCCCAAAAGGAGGGAAATTGCCTCATTAGGAAGCAAAGAAAGAGACCAGGGCCTCAGCTCTGAATATCTCCTTTCATGCCCCTTGGGAGGGACTCTAATATTGAGGCAGCTGGAGGGGGGACTCAAGGATGGAATTGGGCGAGGCAAGTCCTATGGTCCTACCCCACGGATGGGGTCACTAGGAGGAGGAGAAAACACGCTTCCCTCCTCTCCCCAGGAAGCTTTCCTTCCCTGCAGCGGGTGCCCCAAGGATCCCCGCCCCCTATCCCAGGCCCTTCCCTTGGAGAGAGCCTGCTGAGCCTGGAATGAGAAGAATCTGAACTACAAACAGACCTCCCAGAGGCACCCCCAACTCTGCTCTAACCACTCCTAGGCAGCAAAAGGCCGGCTTCCTGGAGCGAGATTGGGAGGCTGGGCTGGGGTTTGGGCTTTGGAATAGGAGCCTAGATGGGGAGATATTTTTCCTGGAGAGAGAGGGGAGGGAAAGGTTGAGGGCAGGGTAGGGACTAAGCTATACAAGAACCATGTTTTCCAAACCAAAAAATCAGAACCAGTAAGAATATATACCTGCAGGAGCCATGGGATTAGGGGTTTGAAATCTAGCCTGTCCTAGAATGGTCCAATCTGTGAGGTCCTCACCCCGCGTATGACAAACAGACACCCAAATACAGGAAGAGAGACTGAATCTGTCGGTTTCGCCTGCCCCGCACCCCTCTCCTCCCCTTGGCCTGGCTCTATTCCCATCTGAAACACTCAGTTGCAGTGGTCTCCAGGGCACCTGCTCTCTGGAGCCTCAGTCTAGGCTGCATAACTGAGTCTGAGAAGGCTGCGAGTGGGCTGTAAGGAGCTGGGGGCAGGAGCTAGAATGGAGGAAAGATGTTGAGACCAGCCAATAGGACAGGTGGCACAGAGCCAGAGGGGCCCCTCCTGCCTGCCACACTTCCCCAGTCCCTGGCCTTCTGCCCACTGGCCCCCTAGCGTCTCTCCCCTCACCTGAGGCTTTGATGTAAGTGAGCCAGGACTGGCAGTTCCCAGGGATGCCCAGGCAGTATATACTAGACGGGGAGCCCTGGGGAGGGGGCCAGGGAGGAGAGGCTGCTGGAGCTGGAAGCTGCCTTAGGCACGATGACCTCTTTGCTGGGGCCTCTCTCTCCAGCTTGTATAACACAGCTCCTGCCAAGGGTGGTATAGAAAGGCACAGAGCCCGCAGCAGGCTGGGGAAGGCCGCTGAAAAGGCAGCTTAAGGGCTTCCTGCTGGGTGAGATGGATTAGGGGCCTGTGGGGAGGGAGCCCGGCAGTGAGAAAGGCACTGGCCCAACACCAGAGCCCCTTGGTGAAGGCCCTCTGGGACCAGGAGCCCCTGGGTGTCTGGCAGGCAGGGTCACCTGGCTGAGGAGCTGGGAGAATGGGGGCCCAGCCAGGGTGACACATGGGGATGGATAGATCATGGGGCCCCCATAATAGCGGGGAAGGAAGAAAGGTGACACTCCTGGTTGAACAAGTGGACTTCCAGCAGGAAAAGGGAGGAAGGAAGGAACTGACTTACCCAGCTATTTCACTTGTGTCTCCTGCGGCCTCCCAGAGTGGAAGGTTTCATCCAGGAGGTTTCCCAGGTGGGAGGGGAGGGGACACCCCTTCCTACCCTACAGCCAGCCCTCTGCTTCTCAAGGACCCCAATGTGGAACCGAATGAAGGCACATGGTGGTAAAGTTTCCATACAAGCATCGATTTAGGGGAAGAGGCCAGGTGGCAACTAAGACAAGCTGTGCAACTGAGAACCCCTGGGTGGTCCCTTGGACTGTGACAGTCCAAGGCTGGTTTTGTTCTGGTCCTGCGCTCTCTGAAGCCACGCTGTGGAGTGGGACAAGTACTGGGGCAGGACTTACCCTTTTGGAATCTTGGCTTTGCCACCAATCAAATATGGATAAAAAAAATTCTGTTCTTTTTATTAGGTAGCATATTGTTAAGAGATGACACACGCGTGCTGGAAATTGTAAAATGTTATATGAATGTGAGGTATCATTATCCCTGGAGTGTATGTGTACAGATGTTCCAGGGTAGGGGAGAGGATGCATTGAGAACTAGGGACTGCCATGCAAGGTGCTCTGCATCTCTGTATATCTGCCCAAGGATTTTAAGAGGATGTTATTGTTGCCCCCATTTTACAGATGAGAAAACTGAGGCTCAATAGGTTATATAACTTGCCCACATGTACAGAAGCTCATAAAATGGGGCATCTGAATTAGAAAGCAGGGCTCTCAGGTCTTTAACAGGTTATATGGCCCCAGGATCTGGAAGCATTATTCAAATGTCCCTATATTTAGAACAAGGGTTTCTCTAAAGGTTTGATTCCTTCTTCTCCCTCAGGTTAGGCTTGGTTAGGAAGTAGCCTTAGCTCCTCAAGACCCATCCCCCACAGTACAAATGGTTAGAGAAAGTTTGCAAAGTGGGTGAGAAAGTCTGAATTGGGCTGAGATGACCAGATAAGATACATGTGGCCACTTAGGACATTCTCTGGGGAGAAGGGGCTCCTGGGCTGGGTACTTCAACCTCAGGGTATCCCTGGATCGGAGCTGCCCTGTCTCCCAACTCAGCTGGGCCAGCCCCCTTCTTTGTGCTCGTTTTTTTCCCACAGCCCAACGTGGGGGTGTGCTGGATCCCAGGCCCACCCCCTCCTGCTGGACAGCACCCCATCAACCCCCACATAAAAAGCTTGAGAGTGGGGAAGGAGGGGGGACGTTCTCACTCTGAGGGGGGCTCAGCACCCTTCTCCCTTTCTGGGGAACAAGAAACTTGCTAATGGCTTGGGCCCCTTCCGCAGCCCCTGGCCCCAGCCCTGGCTCCCCCAGACAAAAAGCTGCTTTACATGAGAAGAGCGGGCTGGCCTGGCCTTACCCGGGCACTCAAAGAGGCGGTAGCCCCTGACAGCCGCGAGACTGCCCCTTCCCCCACGCCGAGGCCTCGTTTAGTTGCAATTAGCAATTCTTTGCATATCCGCCCATGGGGCTGAGAGGGACACTTGCCCTCACCTCCTAAACCCAGCCTTCAACCCTCCGCAGCCTCCCAGCCTAGACGTGTGTGGACGTGGGTGGACGTGAGTGGATGTGGGTGTACAATAGTGGATGTGAGTGGACACGAGTGGGCATGTGTGGACATGAGTGGACAGGACTGGACATGAGTGGACGTGAGTAGACGTGGGTGGACGTGAGTGGACATGGGTAGACGAGAGTGGACATCGATGGACATGAATAGACATGGGTGGACATCAGTGGACGTGAGTGAACATTAGTGGACATCAGTGGATGTGAAGGGACGTAAGTGGACATGAGTGGACATGAGTGGATATGAGTGGACATCCGTGGACATGAGAGGATGTGAATGGACATGAGTGCACATGAGTGGACGTGGGTGGATGTAGGTGGACATAGGTGGACATGAGTGGACATGGGTGGATATCAGTGGACGTTGGTGGATGTGGGTTGACAAAAGTGGACACAAGTGGACGTAGTGGACGTGAGTGGACATGTGTCGACGTTAGTGGACTTGAGTGGACATGGGTGGACGTCGGAGGATGTGGGTGGACATGGGTGGACATGAGTGGACATGGATGGACGTGTGTGGACGTGGGTAGCCATGGGTGGACATGTGTGCACGTGGGTGGACATGAGTGGAACCCCATCCTGGTGACAGCCCCTCCCTCTGACCCACAGTCAAGGCCTCCACGGTCTGGGTCAGTGGGCTCCCTCCAGACTTGCCTTACTAGCTCTCTCCTCTGCTGTTTGGCTTTGCTGTCGCCACTGCTCTTCTCACCAGGGCAGAATCCTGCAGGTCCTTGGAAATCCAGCTGGAACCTGCCCCCACTGAGACAGCCTCCTTGAAACCCCCTCCCCAAGGGGTCCCCACCTCTGGGCTCCTACCCCACGTTGTTGTTCTCACTTCTCAGAACACAAACTACATTTCCCCTTGCTTTAGAATTGTTTGAATTATGCTGTCTGTCCTTCCACTGAGCTGAGAGCTCCCAGAGCATCTCTGCCCCACAGAAATAGAATGCAAGTCACATATGCCATTTAACATGTTCTAGTAACCGCATTTTAAAAAGTAAAAAGAAACAGGTGAAATTAATTTTAATAATACATTTTAGTTAGGCGTGGTGGTGCATGCCAATAGTTCTAGCTACTCAAGAGGCCGAGGCAGGAGGATCTCGTAAACCCAGGAGTTCAAGTCCAGCCTGGCTAATATAGTGAGACCCCCATCTCTAAAAAATAAAATAAGTTATATTTTATTTAACCCAGCAGATCCAAAATAGTATCATTTTCGCATATATGTAATCAATATAAAATTATTAATGCTGTATTGTACATTTTTTTCAAACTAAGTCTTTGGAATTCCGTGTATATTTTGCCGTTCAAGAGAACAGGGAGGGACCCCCAGGTTTATACCAAAAAGTACAGATAACATCTTGTTTAAAAAGTCCAGTTGTTGGAACCAGACAGCTTTGAATACTAGCTGAACCACTAGCTTATGTGACCTTAGGTATGTCCCTTAACCACTCTGTGCCTTAACTGTCTCACCTGTAAAAACAGGCCTAACAACCCTCATAGAGTTGTTGTGAGGATTATGTGAAAAGCTCAGAACAATGTGTGGCACACAGTAGGTGCTCAGTAAAGGTTATTGGTCTTCATCTCTGCAGGATGCTAACCTCAGCCCCAAACAATTGTTTGCTGGAAGATTGGATGAAAAAAACAAGTCCTTTGCCCTCCAGCAGATTGAGGCAGAAGTGAGAGCTGGGTGGGGCGAGTGCGTTTTGCCTGGAGAAGTTGGACTAGGGCAGAAGACGAGCAGGCTGTGGGTGGCAGAGGCTCTCTGGAGGTTTACAGCTGTGCTGCCATGGAATTTGGAAACAGTAACAGAGCAAGCAGCATACAGCCTGGATGATTCATCCCTGAAATGAAGGTTCTGGAGCTCAAAGAGGGCTGGAAACACTTCATGGAGCAGGGTGAGGTTCGGAAAACCAGGAAGCAGTAGGTGATGTGGAATTTGCCTAGTGCTTGGAGAGAGGGAATAATTGGGACAAAGGGTCTGATTGGAGTCAGGCCTACTGCCCCTGCCCGGGACCGTCCCTCCCTAGCCCTGCAGGTCTCCTTGGGAGGGAAGGGGCTGAGGATTGCATTTTGAGCCCACAGCGCCCTCTGCTGTACTTAGGGCCTGGGGGGGTAGCCTCAAGAGTGAGTGGTGGTGGAGATTTGGGGAGCCGGTGTGATAAAATTCTGTGCAGGGAAAGTTCTGTGCCTATTTCCCAGACACCCCCAGGAAGATCACACAATGCAATTTCTTAATGAGCGCATAGGAAGCTTATGCAAAATGAGGAACACCTATTGCTTCATCTTTATTTGCTCACAGTTGGTAGAGGTAAACTTGTAATATATTAAATTCTTTGGCTATGGGTTAGAGACAAATAATAATAATAGCAGTTAATGCTTATATAGCCCTACTATGTGCCAGATGCTATTCTTATGTTATTTTACAGATAAGGAAACTAAGGCACAGAGTGGGTTAAGTCACCTGCCTGATGTGACACAGCTGACAGATGCAAGAGCCAGAATGAACTGGGCAGTCCAGCTGCAGAGTGTGTGCACTGAACCACCAGGCCACCCACTGTTTCTCTGAAATAATCAAGACCGTTCCCTCCGCCCCTTACATGAGATATGGTAAGTCCTGGTGCTTCTGTGTCTGATTCTTGGACCACTGCTAAATAGTTTTTAAAAAATCAATCACTTATTGATTTATTTGTTGTGCATGTAGAGGAGAAAAAGTAATGTTTCTCCCTCACCTATTGCAAGGTTCATGACCGACACCACTATAACAAAAGGCAGATTAACAAGAAAAAGGCTTACAAATTTATTTAACCAAAGTTTTATGTGACACAGGAGGCTTCAGAAATGGTGCCCAAAGACCCAGGGAAAACGGTATTTTTACGATAGTCTGATGAAAGAAGTGGATATTTGTGGAACAACATGATTAGAGAAAAAGGGGTACAATCCAATAAATCGTAATAAACTAGGGAGGAACTCAGCGAGGTGTATTTTTTCAGATTCTTATCTGTGTCTGTGTATGACATTCCTTCACCTTCCTCTCCCATTCCCTGGCTATGAGGCAGGACATCTGTCACATGAGGGTCTTAGGACCTATTTTCAGGGGAGATGGGTCAGAGAATTTTTTTATGGACAGCTTTCACACAGCAAGACCAGAGAAGGTCTGAGAGTGACCTACCTCCAAGGTGCCATATTTTGGGGTGCCGTGTCCTCACCCTGACATGCACTAAATACATGGCAGGCACCGTGCTAAGCACGCTGTAAGATTATCTCACTTCAGCCCCATCTTGGCCCTATGAGATGACTATTATTATTTTCCTCCTTTTACAGATGGAAAAGTGTATTAGTTTTCTATTTCTGCAGAACCAATCATCACAAACTTAATGGCTTAAAATGACACACATTTATTATCCCATAGTTTCTGTGGGTTAGACGTCCAGGCATGGCTTAGCTGGGTTCTCCACTAAAGGTCTCACAAGGCTGTATTCAATGTGTCAGCCAGACTGTGTTCTCATCTAGAGCTCTGACTGGAGAATGTGCTTCTAAATTTGTTCACGTTGTTGACAGAATTCATTTCCTCACGGGCATAGAACTGAGGGTTCCACCTTCTTGCTGGCTGTCAGCTGAAGGCAGTTCCTTTCCATGTGGGCTTTCCCAACCTATCAAAGAACTCCAGAGAAACAGTAGGACACACACACACATACACACACGTTTATTTCAAGGAATTGGCTTACATGATTGTAGGGGCTGGCAAGTCTGAAATGCATAGGGGAGACTGGCAGGCTGGAAACTCTTATTAGGCAGCAGCTGATGCCACAGTCTTGTGGCAGAATTTCTTCTTTCTTTCACGGGAAACTTTAGTTTTGTTCTTAAGCCCTCTCAACAGATTGGATGAGACCCACCCCCATCGCTTAAGAGAATCTTTATTTGAAATTCAACTGATAGTGGATATCAACCACATCTACAAAATACCACCATAGCGACATCTAGATTAGTGTTTGATTGAATAACTAGATACAATAGCCTAGCCAGGTTAACATGTAAAGCTAACCATCATGCCCAGCATGGCTGCTTGCTTCAACAAGCCAGCAAGGAGAGTCTCGAGAATGAGTTGGCTGGCAGGAAGGAGTCTATTGGGCCGGGCATGGTGGCTCATGCTTGTAATCCCAGCACTTTGGAAGGCGAAGGTGGGAGGATCACTTGAGGCCAGGAGCTTGAGACCTGCCTGGGCCAATATAGCAAGACTCCCATTTCTACCAAAAAAAAAAAAAAAAAATTAGCTGGGTGTGGTGGTACTTGCCTGTAGTCCCAGCTACTTGGGAGGCTGAGGCAGGAGGATCGCTTGAGCCCAGGAGTTCTAGGGTGCAGTGAGTAGCACTGCTGAACTCAGCCTAGGTGACAGAACAAGACCCTATGAATAAATAAATAAAGTTTCATTGTGATGTATCTCCATGTGGATTCTCTCTTATTTATCCTGCTTGAGATTCTTTGGGCTTCCAGACTTGTGGATTGATGCCTCATCAGAACTGGGAAATTCTCAGATGTTATCTTTTTAAATCTAGCCATTGACACATTCTCTTATTCTTTCCTTCTAGAACTCTGATTAGACTATGTTAGACCTTTTCAATGTATCCTCCATGTCTCTCAAACTGTCTTCTCTTTTTGCCCCTCTTTTCTGCATCCTGGTTAGTTTGCTCTATCTTTCAATGCCTTTCTGGGATCCCATTTTCCTTTAGGTGTTGGCCTGGAAATTCACCTCTCTTATCAAATACCTATGATATTGTTAAGGATATTTTAATTTTTAAAATTTTTTGTCATGTCCCCCCCCCCAGTTAAGGATATTTTTTAAAAAAATCCTTTATCCAGCATTTGTATTTTTTTTTTTTTGGAGACAGAGTCTCACTCTGTTGCCCAGGCTAGAGTGAGTGCCGTGGCGTTAGCCTAGCTCACAGCAACCTCAGACTCCTGGGCTCAAGCGATCCTATTGCCTCAGCCTCCCAAGTAGCTGGGACTACAGGCATGCGCCACCATGCCTGGCTAATTTTTTCTATATATATTTTTTAGTTAGCCAGATAATTTCTTTCTATTTTTAGTAGAGACGGGGTCTCGCTCTTGCTCAGGCTGGTCTCGAACTCTTGAGCTCAAACGATCCACCCGCCTCGGCCTCCCAGAGTGCTAGGATTACAGGTGTGAGCCACCAAGCCCGGCCTGTATTTGTTTTTAATGGGAGGGTTGATCTGAGTGCCTTAGCCTGTCATTACTGGAAGTGGAAGTCCTGCCATCCTCCTCATTTTCTGTGTTGGCTGTGTGTTCTGCCTTCCCTGGTGGTCTCGCAGGGCCACCTCTAGTTCCACCTCTTCCATCAGCCTGCTCTGTCCTGCCTCTGTTGAGCTTTCCTACTCCAGGACTAGAATCCATTGTCTCCTATTCATTGGCAGCACCTTGGGATCTTTCTTGCATTGTTTACTTATCCAGTAATTTAGGGATTGACTTATTGTCTCCCATTGTAGATGATCAGCTCTTAGAAAGCAGGAATACTTACAATTAGTGACTCAAAATCTTGGTAAATCAGGAGATGCGGCGGGGTTGGGGGAGAGTGGGTTCAGTAGGTTTGTAATCTTTTTTTTTTTTTTTTTTTTTTAGAGACGGGGGTCTCACTCTTGCTCAGGCGGGTCTCTCGAACTCCTGAGCTCAAGGAATCCTCCCACCTCAGTCTCCCAGAGTGCAAGGATTACACGCATGAGCCACTGTGCCCAACGGGTTCGGTAGGTTTGAAGCAGTTTCTGGTACCTGACTAGGCATTTATTGGTGGAGGTTAAGACCCTCTGCCCCCCGCACTGCTGCTTTAAGCCCCTATTGGCGCCCAAGGGACCCCCTACCCAGAGCCGGAGGCTGCTAAGAGAAGGAGCTTGGGTCTGGAAACCCGGGTCAGACGTCCACCTGGAGCAGGCGAGGAGGCTCGAAGGCGACTGCATTGCCTCAGAACGACGGTAGGTGGCAGCACACGCATACCCATCGCAGACCCGGGAGCAGTTCGCGCACTTCGAGGTCGGGCCCGAACTTCACTGGTCATGAAGGAACGTGACTGCCCCAAGTTGGGCTCTCTTTCAGTCCCCAAGACCCAAAACAGGGTAAGGCGAACGGCCTCCTCTCCAGCCCTCTCCCTGTCCCTCTCCTCTTGAGCCCCATGGTAAGGGGCGGTGCCCCATCTAATTACTGTTCCTGGGCCATTGTCCTTTCTCTTGCCTGCTTAATCTTTGCCTTTGCCGTATGTGCTACCTCCTGAAATGCTCTTTCCATGCGCTCTCCTCAAGCATTCTCAGTTCAAAAAAAGTCTTGCGGGGGAGTGGGGAGGAGGCCAGGCGTGGTGGCTCATGCTTGTAATCCTAGCACTCTGGGAGGCTGAGGTGGGAGGATCACTTGAGGTCAGGAGTTCGAGACCAGCCTGAGCAAGAGTGAGACCCCCATCTCTACTAAAAAATAGAAAGAAATTAGCTGAACAACTAAAAATATATATAAAAAATTAGCCGAGCATGGTGGCACATGCCTGTAGTCCCAGCTACTCAGGAGGCTGAGGCAGTAGGATTGCTTGAGCCCAGGTGTTTGAGGTTGCTGTGAGCTAGGCTGACACCACGGCACTCTAGCCCGGGTAACAGAATGAGACTGTCTCAAAAAAAAAAAAAAAAAAAGTGGATGACAGCCTGGGAAACATAGCAAGACTCCATCTCTACCAAAAAAAAAATATATATATATTAGCCGGGTGTGGTAGCACACACCTGTAGTCCCAAATACTTGGGAGGCCGAGACAGGAGGATCACTTGACCCCAGGAGTTTGAGGCTGCAGTGAGCTGTGATGATGCCACTGCTCTCCAGCCCAGATGACAGAGCAAGACTGTCTCAGAAAAAGCAGAGAAGAAAAAAAGCAAAAAAAAAAAAAAATGGATGAATACAAACTGAGTCATGGACATGGGTTACCTGGTTGGAGGAGAAGGAGAGCAAAAGCTAAGTTTAAAAAAAGAAGACTACTATTAAAAAAGTGTGGAAGATAGGATTACACCTATGTATTTAGGTAAAATCGTTTATGCTGATATGTGATAATATTGTTTAAAAGAATAAAAAGGAAAAAAACTCTAGTTCAGACCTTCATCACTTCCTATTAAGTCTTCCCCTGTCAAGGAGAGTTGAGCTCTTCTGAGTCACACCTCAGCCCACACTGTGACCCTTACAGACTCCTTCATATCCCTACACCTGGCCCACAGACATTGAGGATCACGTCTAAATCAGGTCTGTTCCCACAAAGTCTGGGTGCTCCTGGGAGTCAGGGGCCATTCACAGTAATGTCCTAGCATAGGCCATCCCCAGGTTAATATTCAGTAAGTCTCTGGAGGTCACTGCTTCATCACACAGCCTGGCGAGTCTGTAGAGGGAAGGTGACTGCCACAGCTCCTTGCCTCCCAGAAGCTCTTAAAGCAGTCGGCCTCAAATTGTCATGGCATAAGAGTCATGGCTTGGGGATGGGTTTGGGAGTGGTACTCTGACTTGGTAGGACTGGGTAGGCACAGTAGTCTGCATTTTTCACAAGCACTCTCTTGTCATTCTGATCCCACTACTTTGAGAATCTCTTCTAAACCCAAGATCCACACAGACAATTGATTTTTTCATCTCCATTTAAACTCAGAGACATCTCTGATTTAGCATGTCCAAAATGCAACTCTTGAGACCCTCCCAAATTTCTCCCTCACCCACCCAACCCTCCCAACCGCAATAAAGGACTCCACATTCCACCAGCAGGAACCTGGACGCCATTCTTCATTCCACCCTATTTCTCATCCCCAACATCTAATGTGTTATCTTCTTGCCAAGTCACTTTCAAAATCTATCTTAAACTTGGCTCCTCTCTATTTCTATTGTCACCACCTTAGGCCCACACCATCTATCATCTTGCATGGAAATGACTGTAACAGCATCTTATCTGGTCTCCCCACTCCCGTTCTTGTCCCCTTACAATCCATACTCCCCATACAGACAACAATGCGTCTCTTGAAAACGGCAGCATAAGCCGTGGTGGTCTCTGGACAATGTAAATAAGATCACATTGCTTCTCTTCTCTAAATCTGTCAAAGGCTTCCCTCATGTGCAGAATAAGCTCCAGTTCCTTTCGGTGACTTCAAGGTCCTCTGAGGCGAGCCGGTCCCTGCCTCACTTCTCCACGTCACCTCTGAACCTTTTCCCCACCTCTTCTTGTGGTGCCTCTAAACAGAACTGGCTTCATAATATGTGGAGCCCAATGAAAAATGAAAATGTGGAGCCCTCGTTTAAAAATTACTAAGAATTTCGGCTGGGGGAAATTCTGGGTGCGGTGGTTCATGCCTGTAATCCTAGCACTTTGGGAGGCTGAAGCAGGAGGATCACTCAAGCCCAGGAATTCGAGACCAACCAGAGCAAAATAGAGAGACCCTGTCTCACAAAATATGAAAAAAAAGTTAGCTCGGTATGGTGGCGTGTGTCTGAAGGCCCAGCTACTCAGGAGGCTGAGGCAGTAGGATGGCTTGGGCCCAGGAGTTTGAGGTTGCAGTGAGCCATGATGATGCCACCACACTGTAGCCCTGGTAATAGAGGAAGACCCTGTCCTTAAAAAAAAAAGAAATTATTATTATTAAGAATTTCAAGATGCCAACATCAGAGTGTGAAACCAAGTGTGGGGCCCTTCTGAGTGTGGATCCCTGTGCAAGTGGCCCTGCTGCTAGCCTAGCTGGGGCTGTACCTCTGCCTGGAATGCTCTGCCCTAGTTTATAACAAACAGCTCTGAGCTCAAATGTCACCTCCCCCAGAGGTCTCACCTGACCGTTGCTGAATTTAAAGTAGCTTCATCCAGTTCTTCTCTACCACATCATTAGGTGTTATTATCTCCTTCACACCTCGCTCTGCCTGAAATGATCTCATTTGTTTACTTGTATATTGTCTGTCTCCTCAGCTACTCCCCTGGCCAGAACATAAACTCGATGAGAACAAGGACCTTTCCTGCCACGGTCACCTTGGCGACTCCAGCTCCTGGAGCAGAGCTGATTCAGACTAGACACATGATAAATATTTGATGAATAAAAGAATATGCTGAAAAATGCACTCCAGGAAACTAGTCTAGTGTACTGGCTGCCTGCCAGAGGGGTCTTGCTTGATCAGTTGTGTTTTCTATTCTTTTTCCTTTCAAAAATGCTCCTTTCCACTCACTGCTTTAATTCCATCCAATTCACACATTTATGTTCCCCTGTCTTTCCTCTGGGCTTGCAGGGAAGGACAGACCACATTTGAATCTCAGTTGTGTGACCATGAACAAATTATTTGACCTTGGCTGGGCATGGTGGCTCACACCTGTAATCCTAGCACTTTGGGAGACTGAGGCAGGAGGATCACTTGAGGCCAGGAGTTCAAGACCAGCCTGGGCAACATCGAGACCCCGTCTCTACAAAAAATAGAAAAATTAGTCAGGTGTGGTGGCACACACAGTAGTCCCAGCAACTTGGGAGGCTGAGAGGCAGGAGGATCACTTGAGCCTAGGAGTTTGAGGTTATAGTGAGCTATGATGCTGCCACTACTGCAGTCTAGCCCAGCTGACAGAGTAAGACCTTGTCTCTAAAAAAAAAAAAAGAATAATGATAATATTGGATTTTAAAGTTGAAAAAAAATCCATGAGTCCACAGTGATATCCTAAAAAGGTGAAGGACAGGAGGAGAAAGCTCTTCTTTATAGAATTTCTACTAAAAAATGTAGAAGAAATGATACAATTAGAGAATTATCATTTTGTAACTATTGTTTGCAATAAATGATTCAGGCAAGGATCCTCAGTGGATGATAAAACTGTTGAGTGAAATGTTGTTGAAAAATAAGGTATTCACATGGTCTCAAAGTACCAGCCTTTACAATGGAGCAATCTGGCTGACAACACCTTAACCAAGAAATGAAATTCAACATCACCAATAATGGGGACAAATGAATACCATGTGCCTCCTCCTGTGGCACACAGAGAAGAACACAGTGTCGCCTATTTAGCATTCTTGCAAAATGTTTAACCTGAATCTAGTCATGAGCCAGACAGATCCCAGTTGAAGGGTGTGGTACAAAACAACAGGCCTGAGCTCTAAAGATGTCAATGCCACGAAAGACAACCAAAATCAATGGAACTGTTGTAGACCAAAAAATATTGAAGAAGCATGACAGCTGAAAATAATGCCTGATCCTTGCTTAAATCCTGGATCAAAAGCAAGTAGCTATAACAACCCAAATTGGAGGACTTTGAATATGGACTTTATATTAGATAACATTATTGCATCGATGCTACATTTCTTGTGTCATAATGGTTTTGTGGTTATGGAGATGGATGTTTTCATTCTTTGGTAATATATGCTAAAAGTATTTAGCTATGAAGTGTCAGAATATCTGTAACTTATTTTCAAATGGTTCAGGAAAAAAAACCAAAACACAAACACATACACAAAAGGAGAAAAAGTAAATGTGGCAATTTAAGAATTGAAGAGTCCTGAAGTATATACCCGCAAATGGTCAAAATGGTAGATTTTGTTATGTATATTTAACCACAGTTTTAAAAAAAAAGAATTACTGTACCCCCGTAATATGCTGAAATAAAAAAGGAAGTAATAAATAAATAAATAAAAACACCCTAGTTAAAAATAAAGAAAGAAAGAAAGAATTGAAGAATCTAAGTGAAGAGTATGTGGATGTTCACTGTTCTTTAATTTTTCTGTATGTTTGAAAATTTTCAGAACAAAATTGGGCAAAAAATGTTAACAAAAAATTTAACAACTTGCTGGGGTCGTACACCCCCAACCCCTATCAGAATTGACCTGGTTCCGGCCAGGTGCAGTGGCTCATGCCTATAATCCAAGAACTTTGGGAAGCCAAGGTGCAATGATCCCTCGAGGCCAGGAGATTGAGAGCAGCCTGGGCAATATAGCGAGACCCACCCCCCTATAAAATAAAAAAGCTAGCCAGTCGTGGTGGTGTGCACCTGTAGTCCTAGCTACTTGACAGGATCACTTGAGCCCATAGCTAATCATATAATCTATGATTAACAGCCAGTTCTATTTACTAAAAGTTGGAAACTTTTTAATATTTTAACAACTGCTGCTGCAGCAGTGTCTGTGAGTACTGGCTTTAAATTAGCTCCCATTCTAAAATAAGCTCTGCTCACGTCACTTCCCTGTCCAAAAACCTAGAATGCCTCCCCATCACCTGCCTAAAAGATGACATCAAATTCTTTAGTTCTACCATCATATTAAAAATAACCATAATAATAATAACAGTGGCTATCACTTTTCAGGAGATTATGATAGCCAGGACTGTTGGGTACTTTACATAAGAATAGTTAACATAATTCTTCCAACAACCATCTGAGGTGAGTGTTATTCTCCAGATAAACTGAGGAGGAAAATTGACCAGCTGCTAAGGGACTTGACCAGCATCATACAACCTGGCTGTATCTTTCACAGCTGCAGGAGTCAGGGCAAGTTTCTTATTTCTAAACTACTAGACCACCAGGGAATATACTTTCTTTCTTTCTTTCTTTCTTTTTTAAAGAGATGGAGATCTCACCATATTGCCCAGGCTGGAGCGCAGTGGCTGTTCACAGGCATGATCATAATGCGCTACGGCCGAGCAAACTCATGGGCTTAAGCTATCCTCTCACTTCAGCCTACGAGGTAGCTGGGACTACAGGTGTGTGCCACTATGCCCAGCTTTTTAATGTGCTTTTCCTTCCATTTTTCCCTGTTATTCTTGGAAATCCTATTGATACTATTCAGATGTTGGATTAATCTTCACATGTTCTTTCCTATTTTCCATCTCATCCATTCAATGACTTTTTATTTAGTGCCCACTATGTGCCAATCATTGTTCTAAGAGCTGGGGAGAGAGAAAGGAACAAAACTGAGAAAAATCCCTGCCCTCATAGAGTTTACATTACACATTAGAAAGTGACAAGTACTATGGAGAGTGATAAAATTCGGGAAAGACGCTAGGGAGCTCAGAACGTAGGGCTCTATTTTAAATAGAGTGATCAGGGAAGATCTCACTGAGAAGGTAGTTTTTGAACAAAGACCAGAAGATGAGGGGGCAAGCCATGTAGATATCTGGAAAAGAATGATAGGCAGAAAGAACATCAAATACATAAGCCAGTAGGTGGGGCAGGCTGAGGCAGGAGTGGTCCTGGTGGGATCAAGGTACAGCCAGGAGAGAGAAGGGAAGCAGGGAGGCAGAGAGGAAGATGAAGTCTGAGTGGTGAGGTGGTGATAGGTGAACTTTATATTGTGAATGGCATGAAAAACCACTGAGGGTAGGAGCAGGGGGCTAATGTGATCTGATTGACCTTTAACAGGATCACACAGTGCCTTTGTAGTGTGTACGCTGGTAGAGCAGAAGCAGAACGATTAGTAGCTACTGCAATAATTCAGGAGAAAGTGACGGTGGCTTGGACCAGGTGTCTTTCCACCCTGTTTCCTGGGAGATTTCCCCAACTTTATTTTCTAACCCTTCTATTGGGTTTTTCATTTCTCTAAAGAAAATTTTTAGCATCTGAAAGTTTTTTAACCTCTGAATATTCTTTTTTCTTCTTTGGCATCCCATGCTCCTTAGTGTGGTCCCTTATTCCCTGATGTGTTCCCTAGTATCCAGATGAGATCTTAAGGCTGGGTGTGGTGGCTCATGCCTGTAATCCTAGCACTCTTGGAGGCCAAGGCGGGGGGATCCTTGAGCTCAGGAGGTTGAGACCAGCCTAAGCAAGAGCGAGTCCCTGTCTCTACTAAAAAAATAGTAAAAATTAGCCGAGTGTGCTGGTACATGCCTGTAGTCCCAGCTACTCGGGAGGCTGAGGCAGGAGGATTGCTTGAGCCCAGGAGTTTGAGGTTGCTGTGAGCTAGGCTGACCACACGGTGTTCTAGCCAGGGTGACAGAATGAGACTCTGTCTCAAAAACAAACAAAAAAACCCCAAACCAGATGAGAGCTTATATCTCTGTGGATATTGATTATAATTCTTTTGATGATTTCCTCTGTTCCTTTCATTATCTCTGGTTCCTATGAATTCCTTTTCTTGGAGGGGTGTGCTTTTGTTTTTCCTGTTACAGGTTCCCTTCAAATGTCTGGTAATCCTTGGCTATCCATTCATACGTAAGAGTGAAGACACTAAAAAGCTGAGTGGCAGCTCTGTGTGGATTAGGCTTCCTGAATGGTGGACTTCTCTGTAGGGTACTTGTGCAGGAACGTTACCTTTATGTTGAGGAGACCCCACCACCACCCTGCTCCCATTGTTGATGCATGAAGGTGTTTCTTCCCTAAGCCAGTCAATTTTCCAGAGAGGGTTCCTACGGTCTCTCGTTGGGAGAAGTCTGACTCTCTGACCAGAATGTCAGCTTTAATTAAAGCCTCTCATCTTCAGCATGGTATCACCTCCTCAGCTGTGCCAGGTATGTTAAAGTCCAATCTCTCTGGTTCATCCTTTCCAGAAGGAAAATTTTCAGTTTGCTTCCTAAGTAGGAAAAGGGATTTACAGTCTAACTGCTCCTTAAATTGCCTTGTAACCAGTCTTCCTGCTTTCAGCTCCATCTACACCCTCGCTTTCAGTGGTACCAGGTGCTTCCAATTCCTAAGCCTTTCTGGGGCACTTCAGCATTAATTAACTTCTTTCTGGCTTCTTCCACTCCATAACTTAGTTTTCTCCATTCTACTACAGCCATTTCCATTTATTTATGCTCTCCAGTTCCCAAAATATTGTTGACATCTGTTGTCTGCTATTGTCCCTCCTCCAGGTCTCCTTGTCCTGTGAGTTTATGCCTTTTTTATTCCTTTCCTGTCATTTTAATGGGGTTTTGAGAAGGAAAAGAGGTAAACGTGGTGTGTGTATCCAAGTGATTCAATCTACCGCATGTACCCTAAAGTGTCTTTTCCATGTTTGAGTTCTGTGTGCCCTATCTCCCCTTAGATAGGGAGCTTGGGCTTAGGGTTGGGTGGGGCAGAGGGTAACAAAAGAATAGAAGATACACACCCTTCCTCCAAAAAATTGCATTCCATTTGACTCTTTCAGGGTAGCATAAGGACCATTTTTCTATTGTGTGATTTCAGCCAACTATTCTTTTCAGAAGCAGGGAAGTCCTACCACCCTTCCTATGAGTTTTATGTATTTTGGCTAAGGGTGCTGGAGGGCTGTGGGTGAGGTCCTCAGAAGGTCATAGGATGGAAAAATCTCATTCTTGACCTACACAGTGTTAGACAGGAGCAGTAGAGATGACTAAATTCAATTTCCTTATTTTATAAAAAGGAAACGGAAGCCCAGAGAGCTTTAGTTCATTTTGATCAACTTCTGTCCTTTGAGAAATACTTCTCTCAAAGGATTGCTTTGAAAATGTCAAGCACTTTGTAGTCCTTGGGCATTTAGGTGTAAAGGTCTCTATGCCCCAAGGCTGGGGACCCCTCGCTGTGCCTCAGGTCAAAGGTCGTTTTAGAGGTTGTCCCTCTTACCACTGCATCGTTTTATTTTTTGTGGCACTCATTAATATTTAAAATTATATCACTCTTGTATTAGTTATCTGATTTCTCCCACTGGAATGAAAGCCATATGAGAGAATATTTCTTTCCTGTTAACCGTTTAATCCTCAGGGTGAACTGAGATTCGAAGCCAAGCAGTCTGGCTCTAAAGTTCGCGCTTTCAACCACAACGTTATTACTACTTGGGGAATAAAGTACAAGATGGACTTCCGCGTACTCAGGGAAGTAACAGCGAAAAACAAATATTGCACCCGGAGAAGTGAGCAGGTGGAAAACATCCAGACCCACCCGCACTGTGCCCTCTGTGACCTTTCCCTCCGGAAGCGCTTGCGGCTTTCGGGCACGAGTGCGCACGCGCGGCCGTCGGGTTTGCTCTGGGCCGCGCGCGCGGAGCGGGGACGCGAGGGAAGGTTCCGCCTCCAGGGCTGGCAGGCGCCTGCGCCCGCGGGGCTCCCGTCAGGACGCGCGTTCTCGCTCGCTCCCTCCCCCGGCTGCGCGCGCCCGGTGGGCGTGGGAGGAGGCGGGGAACAGGGGAGGAGCGGGTGTCGCGGGAGGGAAGGAGCGAACCGGAGAGCGTCGTCCTGAGAGGAGTGAAGGCGGCAAAATGGCGGACCGCTTCTCCCGCTTCAACGAGGACCGAGACTTTCAGGTAAACACTGGCGTCGCTGAGGAACCAGGGAAGGTGCTGATCCTGCCCAGAACCTCCTTCATCCCCGGCTCCCAGCCGTCTTTCCTTCCTGGCTGTGCTCCGGCTTTCGAGCCGGCTCGCTCTTGATTTCTCCCGGGGCCTCCCGGTTTGAGGCGAGGGCGCATCTCTTCTCACCCCGCATTCTCTCACCTCTTAAACCCAGGCCGCCAGGTTTGCGGCGTCCGGCTGTTTTGCGTCGGGTTTCGGAACCCCAGCCTGGGCACTGTGCTGTGTCTCCTCGGGGTCTGCCCGGCTTGTGCCGTCAAGGACTGGTCCCAGGGGGAAAGGGTTGGGTTGGGTTGGGCTGGAAGGGCTTCCGAACCTCTGGATTTCGCTCGCACGGATCTTCTTGGGATCCTTCTCCCCTTTTTCTTCACTCTGATAAATAAATCCCTTTCATTGTCTATTTTTCCTTTTCTTGCTTGAGAAAAAGGTTGCCTTACTTAGCAGACGCCTTCTTGATTAGTCAAACATTGAGATTTCCTGGGACGTAAATGTTGCTTTTGTTACGAGGCCATTAATTGGGCTTGGAAAACAGTGTTACAGGACTATGGTCCAATGTAAGCTTAACCTCAAATCCTACTTCGAAAGATTTGTAAGAAGCCTAATGATAATGAGCCTTCCGAGCGTGTATAACTAGGGCCAAAAGCTTGATTTTTCTTTCTTCATTCGCAAATGTTGGTATGGAAAAACGCCCTTGTGATGGCAAGCTTTATTGAGGAAAAAATAAAGGCCAAATTAGAATAAGTCGTCTTTTGGCTGTTTAGAATACCTTGCTCTTGAGCAGTTACCGCGGAAATCTTGGAGACTAAAAGGAATTTAGTAGAGATTGGCTATTTCTAGGTAAAATATATCCTCAGAGTTATAAAGAAACCACCGCATTACTACCGCATATCCTGGCAACTGCAATTTGGGTCAGGGGATGAACCTCAGAACTCCAAGTTTTTATCCCACTCTAGATCTTACTCATAGTAATACGGGAATACTTTAGATGTGTTTCAGCAGGCAGTTTAAAGGGATTGAGTTCCCTGAGGTGATTGGGTTGGCAAATAAAACAAGTGAAGCAGTTTAACAGTTTTAACACAACATTGTTAAGTCTGATAGGGAGAACGCTCATGAGAAGTTTTGCAGCAATAAGGGATCTGGGGGCTGTTGAAAAGCCTTGTGATCATGGGCCTGCTGTGTAGCTGCAGCACAGTACAGAATCTCAAGGTGTTTTAAGGATATAATGCAGTCCACTGAAGTTTGAAGCAGTTCATATTAACCTTTTGATCCCTGAGAAATGTGATTTTTTTTTCTTTTTTTCTTTTTTCTTTTTTGCAAACACCATAAACCATGAGTAGGCTACAAGGTGTATGAGCTTTATTGGTAATTTTTTTTTTTCTTTATTGGTAATTTTTAAAGAAATATATTGATAACTAAAAACCTCAAATGCTTTTCAGAGGAGAGAATTTCAAGGTGACCTAATAAAATTAAAAATAGATACTATGTACAATTAAGTTTTGAGGAAAAATAACTGTCAGCCACAGAATTACAGCAGACTTAACAAAGAAACAGGATCTTCAGGGCTTTGGATGAAGATTTTGAAAATTGGACAGCAAAGTATGAATGCTGTCGCCTGAAAAAATTGAGGAGGTTAGCCTCTACCTTTTCAATACCCAGCTTCTAAGTAAAATGACCCGTTAGTCTGATGCTTTAGTTGGGTTAATGTAAAACCCGATATTGGTTACTTGGTAGTCCTTTGAAGATACTATGTATATTTTAACTTTATTTTCTGCCTTTATGTTGAAAGAACCAATTCCTGTAGTGGATCAGCCAGGAAAGTGTTGGTTTTCAAAATTTAAATGCCCTAGCATTTTTTGATAAATAGGGTATTGAGAATGGAAAACTTTTGGACAGTTATAAAATGTTAAAAATTTTATAAGTTGTTATGCCAACATTTCTAAAAAGCATTCATTTAAAAATACTTAAAGTGGGTTTTCTCCTGGATGTTTTAATAAAGGGAAAAATACAGGTAGACTTTCATTAATGGTATTTTTTGATTTAAAGTTACTGGAGAGAGAATGTAATGTAATAGGATGTGCCTGTGAATAATGTATGTGAAACATTTTTCAACTTCAGGTTATTCAGAATTAAATATGGCCTCCTTTTAAGGGTTTAAGTGATAAATGAAGTGAAACCACTGACTACACTTGAAAACAAAGCCATAATCCAGACATAGTGGATAGATCCTGTTGCTTTAAACAGATCTTATAGCACTATATAGCACTTACAGCACTGGAAATTTCTCTGGTGGTCTTCTCTGGTAAGTTCTAGATGACTATCATTTTCTTTGCCTTTAATTTGTCAGGATAATTTAAAATTGTAGAATTTCACTCTTTATACCAGTTTGCTACCAAGGGCAAATTTTGGAGAGTTTGAATGTCTCTTGAACTTAGTGTGTAGTCAGAGAGTTGGGCTCACTTTCAGAATTTGTGAACACCTAAAGTTTCAAAGGGTGTTTTGTTTAATATAGTGAGCAGCTTAACTGTGTTATGCCATTTGAAACATTTATAACTGTACACAGTAATCATTATCAGGGACATACATTTTTTTAAAACTTGGTAACTTTATTATAATAACAAATAGGACAGGCTTTATGTGTATTATGTCATAATCTTCACAGTAGGTAATATTTCTCACATTTTCAGATGGGGCAGCTGAGGCACAGAGAGTTAAGTAACTTGGCCAAGTACACATACCAGTTAAATGGCAGAGCCTGGATTCAGATTGGCTTTTGGACTCCTGAACTTATACTCATGACCATTATGTCTGCTGATGGCAATTATATATTTTATATAGCTGTAATTGAATCATCAAATGTGGAGGATAAACTTATAGGTCACAAAGAATAAGTGAGCTTTTAGAAAGATGATACGATTACAGTTTCTACTCTGTTCTCTTTTGTCCAGCTTTGTTACTTGTTAGTCTCCCAAGAGCTTCTTGGGAGGCTTCTGACAGAGATAAGTTACTCTGTGTCATAGAGGATATATTGTTAACTGTTCTAGTTTAGACATTCTTTTGCCTAGCCTTTTTAAGTGGTTTTTATCTTTGAAAATCTTAGTAATCTAGTCTGATGTATTTACTTATTTAAATGTTTTAAGAGTTTTAACTACTCCTTTAAGAATCTGACCTCAATTTCTGAATGAGACATTACTTCTGCCAGCATTTACCAGGTTAAGAAATATTTGTTCACAGATTGAAGAGTAACACAAACTAATGGAAAATATATAATATAACTTAAGATACAGGTGTATTCAACACTTTGGATTACAGCTTCATTAGAGAAAGTTTTGTTTGTACAGTGATGTACAGCTGTAAGATGCCATTAAGATACGGTGCTTAGCATTTTACAGTTATGCAGCTATTATTGATGATGCAGCTGAATGCCGTGAGGAAATGTTTTTTGTGTACCTGCAGAGGAGTGAAGATTCTTGTTCCAAGTGTTCTCTGCATTATATTTCTAATGAAAAGAAACTACAGTGATAGATTAGTGAGTGATAATGTGATGAGAGAAACAAGAAATATTATCTTATTAAAGGTCATGGTAAAAATACAGAAATTGCCCAAGAATTTTATATAATCTGTGTACGTAGTTTTAGTGATAAATAGCAATAAGCAAGTCACGTGTTACTTCAAGTCATGTAGTATGTTTGTAGGATTGATTCCGCCTCATGTTTCATATATGATGCCAGGATGTGACCATTGGGCAATTCGTAGTTGAGACCATTAAGTGGGGAAATTCATAGTTTTAAGATACTTAAGTCACAGAAGCATATTAGTATATTTTTTATGTGCAACTGTGTAATAGAGTTGGCATTCTAATGCAGGCATGCCAGAGATGACACATAGGCAAGTGTTCTAATGTTTGTTTCCTGGGTTTCTCTCCTGTCATCTGGAAGAAATGCCACAAGCTATGGAAATTAATGTCAGCTTGGCTTACTTGGGATATCGAAACTTATGCAAAATCATTACTGTTCCTGTTTCCATAGGATGATAGGTGGAACCAAAGCTGCACCAGTTTCAAAATACTGATGCTGAATTGACATGATCATTAGCAAATGCAAATTGATATTGTTTAATATATTCTCAGGGGGTCAGGAGTGACCAAAAGTAAGGTTGTCATAAGAGACATTTCCCTGGAGGTGATTTGAAGGGTAAATGGTATATATTTAAGGCAAAATCACTTTTAAAATGTGAGACATACCAACAAATAACATCACAGAGAAGGACATAAGATGTATTGGGGAGAGATTGGGTTTGAGAAGAACTGTGATCATGGGGCTTCATGTGATGGTATACTTATTTTCAGAGTAGGCAGAGGAGGCCAAGAAGACACAGATCTGGGCAAATATGCCATTAGGGTGATTATTATTTTAGGGCTATTCTAGTACAGTTTAAGTGATAGAAAAACAGGTGTCCCTGTTGTATTCTTTCCTTTTCTTCTATGCAGGTTGTACTGCAGAAGGATTCTTTTATCACATTTTCTCAGGTCTTTATGATAAATTATATAACCAAAGCTAAAATTTGTGACTTAAGAATTTTTAAAACACATATAATTAGCTATCCTGATTGTGCTGCTTTGTAGCTGAGATAGGGTTCCATGTGATTTCTATTTGGGTACATGATAACATTTTTAAACAGGACAGTGTTTTCTTGATGTGGTCAAGATTACCATTTTCTGAAAAGGGGTAGCAGAAGTTCACGAAATATTGAATTATGGATCTGAAACCATGTAGAGGTTTCATCTTTGTTTTTGTTACTTACACAGTTTCTAGCATTTTATTGATGAAAATGGATTCTACTTGATGTAAATATCCAGTTCTTGAATTCTATTAAAATTCCTTCCCTGAAACAGTTTGGTACTTTTGCTTGTATGTCTGGCTCTAATTCTCTTTTCATATTAGCATTGCCATTTAGCAAAGTGAAAGCAGATTCATGGTAATTACCAAAGGAATTACAAATGCCCACCACAAATACTGAAAGAAGGCATTGATTTGATATTGCAGTGAATACCAGAGGATGTTGTAATGAGTTTCCACTTATAAAAAGTGAATTGTCCATTTAACTGTGAAAGTCTAACCAAATGTGCTTAGTGCATATTGTGTTAGTTAGTGCTAATAGTTAAGTATGCCCAGGCCAAAAGAAGGCATATGCTGTATGGGCGCTTATGCTAACTGATTTCTTTGGTATTTAAACAAATATGTTTAGTATTTTATAACTAATTTGGAAATGTGTAGAAGAAAAAGTAGCTTAAGTTGCCCTGGCATTGTACGTAGGTTAATAACACATGATATTTAATAAGTACTATAGATGGTTAGGAATTAAAGTTGTTTGGGAGCAAAACAGGAGTTTCCTGTTATTTGCCTCAATTCTTTTTTGACAGTTTTGAGGTAAGATAAATCCTGTGTTGTGTGTCACTCAAATAACCAGAAAGTATCTTTGTAATATTACATTTGCTCTTGTCTTATGAGATTCCAATTATTTGTTGTTATCCTTGCCACTCTTTGGCAATTACGATGTTCAAAGAGGAATTCCAATTCATCTCAGCATTTCATAAAATTGAAACACAAAACAGCTCTCCAGGTTTAAAATTGTAACAGAAAAAAGTGGATATTGAGTTTTCTGACTGACATTTTAATAATGATTGTTGGAAAAGTCAGTACCTACCTATGGTTCACATAACGTTATTTTTCCAGAGTTAACGAGAAAAAAGGAGCCTAATTTTTCATCCTTTTATAGGCAGTGTTGATCAAAATCAAATTAATTTGGTACTCTAGGTCTTGACTAGAGCAGAAGCTAAAGCTGCTGCTTTTGGATTATATGCTGTAGTGTCAGTAATTTCTCTTGTTGCTATGAGTAAAACTGTAAGATTATGAGGTATTTTAAAAGAAAGGGCAAAAGTGGTTGAATATATAATTGGTTTAATGTTGTTTTAGGATATCATCTGTGCAGGAGATACCAAGCGGTATATTTACCTTGAGAATAGTTTGTAGAATATAGACTAATTTTTGAAAATTTGCTTAACACATTGCCACACTAGAAAAATTTTTTATTTTCCTTGGGGCCACACTGTTTTATTATGAAAATAGAATAAAAACTTCAAAAATAAAATGATCCTTTCTAATTCAATGAAAAATAAAATTTATTGACTTCATTTAATGCACATTTTTAGAATTAATTTGTCAATATTAATTGTAACAGTAAGAACATTAGCAAGTAAAATTTTCAGGACCCAACTGCAGGGTTTTGCGCAGATTTTGCTTCACGAGGCCCCGGGCTCAAAACTAGCATGAGTTAAATACAACTCACATGGCAGTTAATGTGTTAAGTAAAACAATATTTGAAGAGTGGTTGTACTAAGAAGTATGTACAGTGTAAGTATATCTATATGGGAAGTTAGTTAAGTAGTTTTTTATTCCAAGGAACTTTTGTTCTGAATGGTGAGATAACAAAAGTAATAATAATATTTAGTTCATTACTTATAAGACCAGCATGGTTATCAGATGAATAATACAGTCAATAAATACAAAACGCTAAGGAAAGGAGACTCCTTAAAGTGGGCATGCTTTTATGAAGAAATTAACATTTAAGGGGGATCTTCAAGGATGGGATTGCATCCTTGCAAAGGAAATGAATGGAAGGACATCAGTTGGAGAAAATAACCAGGGCAAAAGTAAAAGAAGTGGTACAACAGAATTTACTTTTATTTATTTTTTATTTATTTATTTTTATTTTTTTCAGAGACAGGGTCTGGCTCTGTCACCCAGGCTGGAGTGCAGTGGCCAGAGATAGCTCATTGTGACCTTCAACTCTTGAGCTCAAGCAATCCTTCCTCCTCAGCCTCCCGAATAGCTGGGACTACATGTACAGCCCCAAGACCCGGCTAATTTTTCTTTCTTTTTGAGACAGAGTCTTGCTTTGTTGCCCTAGGGGCATCAGCCTAGCTCACTGCAGCCTCAAACTCCTGAGCTCAAGCTATCCTCCTGCCTTAGCCTCCCGAGTAGCTGGGACTACAGGTGTGCACCACTACGCCTGGCTGATTTTTTCTATTTTTAGTAGAGACGGATCTTGCTCTTGCTCAGGCTGGTCTCCAGCTCCTGACCTCAAGCGATCCTCCAGCCTCGGCTTCCCAGAGTGCTAGGATTACAGGCTGTGAGCCACCACACCTGACCGAGAATTTGTTTGTTTGTTTTTTTAGGGCAATGAATAAGTCATTGGGCATAGGGAAAAAGTGAAAGGGCTGCAAAGATAAGTTTTATTTGAATACTTTAAGCAGGCACTAGCTATTTAAGGTGCTTAAATTGAGGGATAGATATCAAAGCAATCTTTTTTTACAAGAAGATTAATTCAGTTATAGTTGTGTTAGCTATGCTATACCCATACAGTTAAAGTTCTGATAAGTAGTCTCTGTTAAGCAGAGTTAATGTGAATAAGGGTAATGGAGTAGAGGGTGTATACAAGGGAGTTATTACAATAATAGACTATGTGATTTTAAGCTTGGTAAGGAGATAAATGAGGACTTTTGGGGAGTGCTGCAGGTGTGGCAGCCGCCCTGGTGAGGGGTGAAAAGTTGGTAGGATCGGTGGATTTTAGGTTCTGATGGGGTTTAAGAGTTGTTAGAGTTAGGAGTGCTAGAGAATGAGCTAGAAAGATAGAAGGTGGTGGTTGGAGAGGACAGTGTTTGAAATAGAGTTTATGGAAGGATTTAGATTATTGTTAATGACCATGAAAATACATGGCTAAAGCAGAATGGAGGACAAGATCATTTTAGGAAAGGAAAGGTACTGAGGTACCAGGATGTTATAAGATAATCTGACCTGGATATGAGAATGGTAACATGGTATAGTTGTATACTGTCATGATGTAATATATGTTCTTTTCTGATTCTTCTAGTAATTCATTGAAGTAAATAGAATAGGTAGTAACCCTATTTTATAGATGAAGAAACTGAGGCCCAGATAAGTTTTTTGCTTAATGTAGAGCTGAAGTTTGGTCTTCTGACTTCTCTTTTTCTTTTTTTTTTTAACAGATAAGATGGGACAGGGCGGGGGTGGGGGAGTCTTGCTATGTTGCCTAGGCTGGACTCAAACTTGTGGGCTCCAGTGGCCCCCTTCCCTCAGCCTCAGCCTCCTGAGTAGTTAGGATTATAGTCATGTACCACCATGCCTGGTGGATTTTTTTTTTTTATAGTGTTCTTTCTGCTGTGGTATATATATTGGCTTCTCTTCAAAGAAATAAGTATTGATATTATCTACAGTATGCAAAAAGCATTATTCTCTTTAATACATGGCAGCATTTTCGACCAGTTAGTAAACTAATAGCAAATGGTATGCTTATTAAAGATTATATTTTTTGTTTCAGAAACATCTCAGTATTGTAAACTTAATTGGTTGTTTATGACAAGATTCTTGCTGGTCTTTTCACTGTGTGTGGGTCTAGCAGAAAATCCCATTCAATTTCCCAAACATTTCAGTGCCCATTTTTTAGCTTGGCCTCATGTAAGGATAAGAAAACAAGACAAAAATCAGTCCATTTGTTCCAATAAAAGAGTAGGTTGGAGAGGAGAATGGTACTTCTGCTGGATACTGTCAAGTTAAGGTACTATAAACTTAACCTTGACCATTATACCTTCAAAAGTTGACTGCTGTGATATCTGGTGAGGATAATATATCACCTACTATTTTGTTCAGTACATATTACATGCCAGGCCTGATGCCAAGGCATCTTAGAGATATGTATCTAATCTAAGTAACCCTCCAAACCAGGTGGTGCTATCCCTCATTTTACAGATGAAAAACTGAGGCTCAGAGAAATTGGGGCCACACAGTAAACTCAGATTTGAACCTCACTCTCTCTTAACATGTGACTTTCCCTGTGGTTCCTGTTGTCTAAGGTATAAGATCCAAACCCACTAACTTGGCTTATAAAACTCTTAACTGTCTGGTGCCATTTTAACAACTGTGTCTTTTTTCTTTTCTCTACATTGTTCTGTCATCCTGTTGTTTCTTTTGTTACCTGGACGTGGTAGGCTCTTTCATTATTGCTTTTGCATATGCTCTTAGCTGTCTAGAATGGTCTTTCTCTAGCAAGTTCCTACTCATTCTTCAGGACTCAATTTGATGTCACCTCTAACATCTTCCCTAGGCAGAGTTAATTGCTTAATTTTCATTACTCCCACAGAGCTTTGGTCATATTTCAATAACAGCACTTTTACTAGCAATAGTAGCAGCTAACAGAGCACAGAGCACTTACTCTTTGTTAGGCACTATGTTATGCACTATTATCTCATGTAATCTCCCAGTAACTCTAGAAAGTAGATTCTATTATTATCCCCAAATCAGAAACTTATCCAAGGTCACACAGCTCACAAGTCAAAGAGCTAGCTTTCAGTTAGTTTGGACCTGTCTCAGCCTTTAACCACTGTGCTGTTCTACCTCTTCTACTGTATACTTTTTTTTGGTTTTTTTTTTGTTTTGAGATAGAGTCGCACTCTGTTGTCCAGGCTAGAGTGCCATGGCGTCAGCCTAGCTCACAGCAACCTCAAACTCCTGGGCTCAGGCAATCCTCCTGCCTCAGCCTCCCAAGTAGCTGGGATTACAGACATATGCCATCATGCCCGGTTGATTTTTTTCTATTTATATTTTTTAGTTGTCCATATAATTTCTTTCTGTTTTTAGTAGAGATGAGGTCTCGCTCTTGCTCAGGCTGGTCTCGAACTCCTGAGCTCAAACGATCCGCCTGCCTCGGCCTCCCAGAGTGCTAGAATTACAGGTGTGAGCCACCATGCCGGGCCTACTGTATACTTTTTATAATTTGTTTTATCTATCTGGACTTAGAACTTGAATGCAAAGTCTTGTTTTATTCATTTTTTTAGTCTTGAGTCAGGGTCTGGCCCATAGAAGTTGCTCAGATATTTGAATTAGTGATTGAATAAGGCACATGTATAGGATGGAGAGGCTTCATAGAGTCTGAGAAGAATGTCCAGACTTGGGAGCTCAACTCCATGCCGTGCCATGGATTATCTAGGTTGAGCTATTAGTTTCTGTGATATCCTGTAAAACTAGTTGAGGGATATTCAAGAATGGAAGTTGTGTTATGGGTAGTTATAGTCACACTTTATTGTAGAAAATTACAGCAACCACCCTTTAGTTGTGAGTTTCCTTTTGTATGACACATTTTACATGCACTTGTTTTTCTGTGGACTGGTGCAGAACTTTTGTCAAAACACCTTAAATAGATAGGCGTCTATCATACCAGCCAGTGGTAAAAGAAATAATAGCCATTACCATAGGTTCCAGAGGAATTCTTAACTATTACCTGCCTACATTTTTGAATGCCTCAAGAATTGTTGGCTGTATTTTGCATGCATTTCTGGAAAAAGGTCAATTTCTCCTATGGAGTTTTTAAAAGTTAACATTTATATACATTTTATATAGAGACAGTCTCGCTATGTTGCTCAGGCTGGACTTGAACTCCTGGGTTTATGGGATCTTGTGTCAACCTCCTGAGTAGCTAGGACTACAGGTACATGCCACCACCTGCAGCTAAAAGTTAATAATTTTTCAGTGCAGTTCTTTTTTTTTTGGAAACCAGTTCTTTCTTGCCCTAATCAAATTATCCAGAAAATTTGTTATGTCAAATGGGTGTATTTTTAGAGAAGTGTATGGTATGTTCATACCCTTGACCCCGTGTAATGTGTTTTCAGATTCTTAGTTATTTGCTGAAATTGCTAGCCAATTATCTTTTCTACCAATTTACATACAATTGAGCTTATATAATAAGGGAAGTTTATTCCTCTGGGTTATTGACTGGCCTCAACAGTGCTTTAAAATAATAATTTATTACTTTGTACCTCTTTAAATCTCACAAACTATGTGGCAATACTGTAGTGGATTTGATGGGGGGCGGAAATGAGCCTAGAGAGAGATTTGGTAATTTGCCCAAGGTTGTACAACCAGCAAATGATAGAGTAATGATTTGATTTCTGGTGTCTCTGACTTCAGAGGGCTTTGGTTTTTATAATAATATACTGGAAATTTAAAATAAGACTATATGATTATGGAAACAACAGTGAAGAATTGGGTTTATGAGGAATTGATCACAGTTGTGTTTTCTGTCTACCTTCTAAATTGAAAGAAATTTTAAGTGTATTAGTGAAATGACACCAACAATCCTCAGAAGGTCCATTTATTTTTGGATAGGTTTTTCCTCCTGGGGCATTTTCTTTTTAAATTTTATCATTTAGGCTAGAATTTTATTTGGAATGTGTAGGGGAGAGGAGGACAGAGATGAAGTCGTATTTATTTGGGACAGAGGAGGACTGGTTTTGTTCACAGATGGAATATGAAGCTATCCTATCTGGTTCTATCTGCTAAACATACTATTTTTTTGTCCATGGCAGTTTAAATCAGCATGAGTATTATGTTTTGAATTTTAAAAGTTCAATATGTAAACAAGTATGTTACTTGAGTTGTGAGATAGGGCTATGATTATTACATCCACTAAATAACATTAGACAATCTCTAAGGAAATAATGGTACATACAGTACAAAAGAAAAATTTTAGTTGGTGAGATTTGGAGCAGGGAGAAACAGGAAAGTGTACAATATGGAACTTAATAGCCAGAGACAGGTGTTAACATGAGTGGTACAATATACTGTCAAAGATAAAACTGCTTTAGGCCAGGCAGGTGGCTTACATCTGTAATCCTAGCACTTGGGGAGGCCAGCATGGGAAGATCACTTGAGGCCAGGAGTTCAAGACCAACCTGGACAGCATAGCTACACCCCATCTCTAAAAAAATAAAATAAAAAAATTGCTAGGCATGGTGGTGCACATCTATAGTCCCAGCTACTCTGGAGGCTGAGGTGGAAGGATCCCTTGAGACCAGGAATTAGAGCTTGCAGTGAGCTATGATTGTGCCATTGCACAATAGCCTGTGTGACAGAGCAAGACCCTGTCTCAAAAACAAAACAAAAAACCCCCCCACCTACTTTAGAGTTGGTTCAGACCTAGTCTAGATGGGAAAAGTCAGATGGGATTTAAAATTTTTCTCCATGTAAGTGTAATCCATATGTTAATAATTGATTTGACTATCAGAAATTTAGAATCCACTGACTTTGGGCAATATTTTTCATTAAAAATTAAAAAAATTTTTTTTAGAGACAGGGTCTTGCTGTCACCCAAGGCCATCCTCCTGCCTCACCCTCCCTAGTGGCTTTGGCTACAGGCATATACCACCACACCTGGCTAATTATTTAGTTGTTTTTTTTTTTTGTAGAGATAGGGCCTCACTATGTTGCCCAGGCTGGCCTCAAGCAGTCCTCCCACCTTGGCCTCCCAAAGTGCTGGGATTACAGATGTGAGCCACCCTGCCCAGCCTTAAAAGAAATTATCTTAAATTTTAACAGTTATAGAAAGAGGGAGGAGAATAAGATCAACTCTTACGGAATTTCAGTTTTGTGTTTTGCTGTTTGAGATTATGGGCTGTTAATTGTGATCTTTAAGAGTTGTCCTGATAATCCAGCTCTAATTTCTCCCTGCTAATTACCATATAGTTAATCACATAAAGGGTACATCTGTGGGATTATGTGGATGCCAAAGTCAGCACTGGTTAGCAAATAAGATTCCACTTATCTGGATAAATTTAGTGCAATCCCTGTCTCTATTTATACTTAAATGATCACCACAGCTAAATTTGTAATAGAGAAGTTTCCACATTTGTCCTGTGTTTGGAAGCAGAATCCTTGACCTGTAAGGAACTAGAGTACTTTGTATTTTAATAACATTCAGGGTAGGTCAGCCAGGTTGTATTCATTTGCAATTAGACTTGTCACAAATTGGAGCTTTTTTTTTGAGAGAGGAGGCAGTTGAAGGAAAATCAGATGGGTGTATGTGTATATGTGTGTACATTTAAAAATCTTTAACACATTTTTTGTAGAAAAGTGAAATTGCTTCTAGTCTGATCCTTTTGAACTTAAATTTTTGATCAGTATAAATGAAAAGCTATATTTCAACTCTGAAAGCAGATACTATTGAGAAAGGAAGAGTTGATGTAGATAATAGAATAAATGTAGTAGTCATTGAGACTAAATTTTAGGAATGCTCTAACATAGGATCTGTGAATTTTTACTAGGATGACCATGTGTTTTGGTTTATGCATTTTGTCCTGGAATAATTACTGTTAGCACCCCTTTTTACTCTCAAACTGCACTGGTTTTTATGGTACATTATATGATTAGCTTTAAAGGGCTTTGAGAGATCTAAGTGAGATTTTCAAAGCAAGGTAAAGCAGCGGCAAAAACTTCTTTTCAAATCCTGTTGAGGCCTTCAGATATTCAGATGCTGTTGGGAAAATAGGCTAAGAGACGTGAAAAGTTTCAGGAGTTTTGCAGGGCTTTGCCTTGAAGGAATCTTTGGACATGTTAGTTCACAGAATAGAAACTGCTTCCAACAAAGACAGGCATTGTCAGAGCCTGTCTGCACAGCAACATTTCTTCTTTGCTGCCAGCCATCGCCTTGAGCTTTTTTGCAAGGCAAAAAGCTCGGTTTGGGTCCCTGGTAGAGAAGCTGATTAAAATGCCTGCCCAGCAGATAATTTGTAGCTGAAACTATCCTAAACTTCAAGGCTATTCCTGCTTCACTACTGACTACATGTCTCTGTGTTTAGAAGAAATAGATTAGAGTAGTACACAGACTCAGTGTTCTCATTTTATACATTTTATCTTTAATTTGTATGCTCAGCTAGGTCTGTTTCTAACTTAGGGCTTAACATGCTTATCCTAGAAAAATTTTGTAACCATCTATTCTTATAGACAGAATTAGGTAAGGTTCCCCTGGAAACCTCAAAGAATGAGCTGTACACATAGTTCTTTAACAAAAGATAGCTATTTGCTGTAACAGTAAATACTGATGTGGGATTTCACTGGGGGCCTCACAGCTCACAGGAACGCTGGAAGACCCCTGACTCCCCCATCAATTTAAACTGCACTTTTCCTCCATCTCAATTATTTCTATATCTATATTATTTTTCTATTTCTATTATTTCCAAATCACAATCCTGCCTTGGGGCCTGTTTTGATGGGAAAGTGTCATGCTGTTTTTAGAAAGAATTATCCTAATAAGTCTAAGTTCATCAGAATGACTTAAAAAATTTTTTGGGGGGGGATGGGGAGTCAAGAAATAAAATATTCATTATTACCAACACATCATCATCATCATTTCTGCTACTGTAGTTGTGAGCTAGGGGTTTGAAATCACGTTTTCCTTCTTCCTCCTCTTCCTTTTGCTTTTCCAGTATAACAAAAGAGACAAAAGGGATTCAGAGTGGAAAGTAAACCACTTAGTTACCCTTCTCAAAGACAACCACTATTTCCAATTGATGGAGGGAGGAGTTTCTTTCATAGATGCATTATCCATATACAAGCATTCTCTACTTTTACCTTCCCACAGAGGGTAGCATGCCAGCACATTTTCCAGCAGTTTGATTTTTTTTCCTCCCCTCCTCTCCCCTTCCGTCTTTCTCTTTGACAGGGTCTTTCTCTGTTGCCTGGGCTAGAATGCAGTGGTGGTGTCATTATAGCTCACTGCAATCTCAAACTCTTGAGCTAAATTTTTCTATTTTCAGTAGAGAACAGGTCTCGCTCTTGCTCAGCCAGTCTCCAACTCCTGGCCTCAAGCAATCCTCTAGCCTCGGCCTCCCAGACTGCTAGGATTACAGGCGTGAGCCACTTCACCTGGCCCTTTTTTCCTCTTAATAAAATGTCCTGAAGATTATTCATAACTAGAAAGAAGTTTGTGTTTTAATTTTAGATTTATAGAATAGTTGCAAAAACAGTAGAGAGAATTCCACTCACCCATCTTCCCTTACTGCAATATCCATACCATAACAACAATACAATTATGAAAACTAGGAAATTAACTCTGGTACAGAGTTTATTAACTAAACCACACACCTTATTTGAATTTTACCTGTTTTTCCAATAATGTCTTTTTTTGTTGTGGGATTCCATCTAAGATTCCACATTGATTGCATGGTTATTTCTCCTTTGTCTCCTCTAGTCTGTAATAGTTCCTCAGTCTTTCCTTGTCTTTTATAACTAGAAGATTGACTACTTCTGCTTTCTTTTTTAAAAAGTTTTTATTTTATCTATTAATGTTATTTTTAGACCACGGGGTCTTGCTATGTTACCCAGATTGGTCTCAAACTGCTGGCCTCAAGAAGTCCTCCCATCTCAGCCTCCCAAGTAGCTGAGACTACAGGTGTGAGCAACTTTGCCGGGATAATTCTGCTTTCTATAGAGAATATTGTTTCAGAATTATGGAGATAAGGTTATTCTTTTTTTTAAGTCTTTCAGTCTTGTATAGTATACTACAATGGTGGTAATATGGGACTAAGAATGAGAAACCTTTGTTAATTTGTGAGTTAATCTCTGTATCAGTTTTCTTTTCTTTTTTTCCTTCTGAAGACAAGGTCTCGCTCTGCCGCCTAGGCTGGAGTGCAGTGGCTTGATCATAGCTCACTGTAACCTCCAACTCCTGGACTCAAGCGATCCTCCTGTCTCAGCCTCCGGAGTATCTGGGACTTGTGTGCGCCACCACACCTGGCTAATTTTTCTATTTTTTTGTAGAGACAGGGTTTTGCTATCTTGCCGAGGCTGGTCTTGCACTCTTGGCCTCAAGTGATCCTCCAGTCTCAGCCTCCCAAGGTGCTAGGATTATAGGCGTGAGCCACTGCTCCTGGCTAAAATGCATAGTTAAAAACAACACAAATGTAAATGTGGATATTGTTAAAAGTTCAGGCTACGTTGTTAAAAGTAAAAAATGAAAGCCCACCTTTCTCCATTTCATTTCTTGGAGAGCTAACCATTGTTAATCAATTTGTTACTTTAAAGTTTTGTAGTAAAGTTTGAAAGCAGACATGCTGTTTGGAAGAAATGCTTTAGAGATGTTGAACATGGGTTTATTCTAATTATTAACTTTTGTGTTGTTTACTTTTAAAAAATATATAGATTTTAATTTTAGGTTCACAACAAAGTTGACCTGAAAATACAGAGTGTTCCCCCCTTCAGAGGCACAGCCTTCCCCACCGTCAACATCCTGTGCATTTGTTATGATCCATTTGTTACAGTACATGAACCAACATTGACATATCATTATCAGCCAGAGTCTACAGTTTATATTGGGGTTCACTCTTGGTGTCATAGTTCTGTCGGTTTTGACAAATGTATAATGACATTTATCTACCACTATAGTATCATAGAGAATAGTTTCACTGTCCTAAAATCCCCTGTACTTCACCTGTTCATCCCTTCTTCCTCTCAGATCCCTGGCAACCACTGATTGTTTCACTGTTTCAGTAGTTTTGCCTTTTTTCAGAATGTCATACATATATTTGGAATCATAGTATATATGTAGCCTTTTCAGATTGTCATCTTTCGCTTAGTAATATGTATCCAAGTTTCCTCCATGTCTTTTCATGGCTTGATGGCTCATTTCATTTTAGTGCTGAGTAATATTCCATTGACTGAATGTATCACAGTTTATCCATTCAGCTACTGAAGAACATCTTGGTTGCTGCCAAGTTTTGGCAGTTATGAACATATAAAGCTGTTACAAACATCTGCAGGTTTTTTTGTAGACATAAGTTTTCGACTCCTTTGGGTAAATACTAAAGAGTATGATTGCTGGATTGTATGGTAAAAATGTTTAGTTTTGTAAGAAACTGCCAGACTGTCTTGTCTTCTCATTCTCTTGACAGTATCTTTTGCAGAGCATAAGTTTTAAATTTTAATGAAGTCCAGCTTATCAATTCTTTCTTTCTTGGATTGTGCCTTTGGTATCTAAGTGTCATTACCAAACCCAAAATCACCTAGTTTTTTTGTTTACTTTTACTTGGTTTTTATGTCATTGTGTTGAGGCTACATTCATTTTGGGGCTAGATAGAAAATGTTTTATGCTTCACTACCAAAGACTACTGCTGTTGTGGTTAACATTTTGCTTTTGAAGGAGTTGATAGTCTTAATGTTTTTGTGTTAAATTTAAAACAATCAATTAGCCTTTTTCTATAGGGTAAATTTAATTTAATTCAGCTTAAATCTACAAATTTGTGGAATTTTAGACCAAGAAATGACATAAAAGAATGCCTAGTTCAAGTTCTTCACTTTATAAATGAAGGCAGAATGAAAAATATGATGTGATTTGCTTGAGATCATACAGTGAGTTACTAATAAAAACAGGACTTAGAACGGGTGATAACCAGTTTAAGGAACTGAGATGACAAATGTATTGAATGAAAATTACTTCTTTTGAATTATAGGTGTTTATTTCTTTGTGATTTGGTGTTGTTTCCTAATTTTTAAAAGGGTATGTTTTAAGTCAGTGAAAAGTATAAACAGCTTTTACATTTTTCAAATGTTGCAGCTAATTGGTTTATTTATTAGGACAAATCAAACAGATACATAAATGTTGGGAAGCAATCTCTCAATTCACAAAGTTCATTATTATTTGTACCTTTTTTTTTTTTTTTTTTTTTTTTTTGAGACAGGGTCTCACTCTGTCACCCAGGCTGTAGTGCAGCAGTTCAATCATAGCTTACTATATAATCTTGAACTCCTTGGCTCAAGCAGTCCTCCGGCCTCAGCCTCCCTGATAGGCTAGGACTGCAGGCATGAGTCACCATGCCTAGCTTATTTGTGGAATATTTCTTTATAGGCTTTTAAAAGTCTGCTGCCATCACTAAAATCAGATACTTAAGGGTTTTTTTTGTTTGTTTTTATTTTTTGGTTTTTTGGTTTTTGTTTTTTCCGAGACAGAGGTCTTGCTCTGTCGCCCATGCTAGAGTGCAGTGGCATCATCATACCTCACTGCAACCTCAAACTTCTGGGCTCAAGTGATCCTCTTGCCTCAGCCTCTGGAATAGCTGGGATCTTAAGCGTTCATCACCACACCCAATTAATTTTTCTGTTTTTTGTAGAAACGGGGCTTTGCTATGTTGCCCAAGCTGGTCTTACACTCCTGGCCTCAAGTGTTTCTCCTGCCTTGGCCTCCTGAAATGCTGGGATTACAGGCATGAGCCACTGTGCCTGACCTGTTTTAACCACTTAAAAGTATACAGTTCAAGTCATTAATGGTGGCATGATGCCTATAGTCTCAGGATGAGGCAGGAGGATCACTTGAGCCCAGGAGTTTGAGGCCAGCCTGGTCAACATAGTGAACCCCTCTCTTTTTTTTATAGTGTACAGTTCAATGGCATTAAGTACATTAACAATATTGTACGACCACCACCACCACCCATCTATTAGGTCATTAAATATGAAATGTCCAATTTCGAATCAAAAGTTTAGTTTATTACATCTCAAACAAGAAGCAGTACAATTAAAGAATAATCAAACTATCAAACTATTGACACAGTTTTGCCATCTTAATGGTAGCTTGTTTATGCCAGCAGTGAAGAAACCTGGAGAGCAAGTGGTGATGAAATTGCAAAAGGCGTTTTCCACAGCTTGTTGAGAATTGAATATTTTTCTTGCAAGAAGTGATCCAAAGCCTGGAGGAATTGGTAGTCAGCTAGTGCAAGGTCTGTTGAATATGGTGGATGACAGAGAGTTTCCAAGTCCAGCCTCTGTAGTTTGAGCAGCATTGTTTGTGCACCATGTGGTCCAGCATTGTCTTGCAAGAGAATTGGCATGTCTCTATTGCCCAATCTCAGCCGCTTTATCACAAGCATCTTCATCATTTCATCCAGCTGGTTGTAACAGACATCTGTAATCGCTTGAGCAGGTTTCACGAAGCTGTAGTGGGTACACCGGCCAAACACTATTAGCTTTGTTTGATGAATGTTTGGTTTTAGCTGTGTTTCGGCACTTCATTTTTTATCTAACCATTGTGCTGAACACTTGCGATTGTCAAAAAGCATCCGCTTTTCATCACACGTAACAATACGTTTTAGAAATGGTTCGCCTTTATGTCAGCAAGGAAAGGCAAGCTTTGAGATGGTTTCTCTTCTGAGGCTCATTTAATTCATGTGGAACCCATCTATCCATCATCTTTACCTTGCTGATTTGTTTCAAATGGTCCAATGTTGTTGGAATAGTAATGTCAAACCTTGCTTCTAATTCATGCGTAGGTTGAGATGGATTCTCTTCCACTACAACTTTAAGATCATCGTTATCCACCTTGGTGTCAGGTCTCCTACGTGGCTCATTTTCAAGATTAAAATCACCAGAACGAAACTTCTCAAACCATCAACGTACCATGCGTTCATTAGCCACATCCTTCTCAAACACTTCGTTGATATTTCCAGCTGTCTGCACTGCATTGGTTCCACATTGGAACTCATATTTGAAAATAACACCAAGTTTTTACTTATTCATGGTCACAAAAATTGCTCTAAAAAATTTTGAAAGATAATCACAAGCTAAACAGTGAGTGCATTTGAAAGACTGAGGATGTACCTTCATAATAAAAATAAAACAAGAAGTGTCAAAGTGAAATGTCAGAGATACCAACTGTCAAACTTAGTACTTAAGGAAATTGGACATTTCGTACTCAATAACCTAATAGTTCCAGAAATACTTCATCACCAGCACACAATTTTAGTACCTAGTTGTCCTCTTATGTTTAACCACCATATTAAGTTATTAGGTTTCCAAAGGTAGACAAGACTCAGTTCTTGTCCTTAAGGACTTCATAGTCTGGTGAGGGAGACCTAATATTTATGATACAATATGGCAAATTATGTTAGTGCTCTCCATCAAGTTTTATTTATTCAACTAGAATTTTAATTTTACTTGAAAAAGCAAAGTAACTTTGTTAGGTTTATCAAATTGTCATTTCATTCCATACACTGAATTAATTTAGGCTAGACGGAAAGACTAAAATCTTTACTATTTTGACTTAGGTCAATTCAAGACCCACAAGTCTTCATGCCCTCTACTTTATAACAACAACAGAACCAGAAAATTGATATTTTGATTTAAAGTCACATTATGACCTATTCCTTCCTAATAAAGCAGGGAGATATGAGAAAACCATGATTAGAGAGAACTTCCTAGTTGTCTGTACCTATCATTTGGATTTTTTTGTTTTGTTTTTTGTTTTGGAGACAGAGTCTCACTCTGTCACTCCGGGTAGAGTGCAGTGGTGTCATCGTACCTCACTACAACCTCCAACTCCTGTGCTCCAGTAATCCTCCTGCCTCAACCTCCAGAGTAGCTGGGACTACAGGCATGAACCACCACCTGGCTAATTTTTCTATTTTTAATAGAGACGGGGTCTTGCTTTTGCTCAGGCTGGTCCTGAACTCTTGAGCTCAAGGAATGCTTGTGCCTCAGCCTCTCAGAGTGCTAGGATTACAGGCGTGAGACAGTGTGAATGGCATGCACCTATCATTTGTCAAACTGTTTTGACATATTTGAGTTACAGTGAGAGCTTGCTTGATTATGACCAAATATTGTATTGTACAGGCATGTTTATCTTGCTTGGTAGGACATCTTGAAGAATAGTTGCATTTGGAAACTGTGTTGGGAGGTGGTTTTTTAATTCCTTGAAAACCTGAGTGGTAGCAATTGATCATTTTAAGTTGAATGTTTTAGCAGTTTTAGTTAAAAGTAATATTATCAACTGAACAGTATTATAGATTTTATTTGCATTCTTCTATTATGACTTATTTTCCTTAGTATTAAAAATTCAATACATCCTCTTGCAAGCCTTTAAAAAAATTCGGTACAATATTGTTTATGAAAGTAAAACAGCATGGCCCTTTGTTTTTAAGATTCTGCAGTATTCCTAGTGTAGTCAGTCTGAGAAGAAATTGGTATCCCAAATGGTTGATACTGTCTTAGTTTACAATTTCAACACTTGTCAGGGGAAGAAGTTCAGATTACTAGTCCTACCCTTCTAATAAGTTGTTCTTACAGATTTTTAAAAAGTTTGAATTTGCCTGAAGGTTTGATTGTCTACTGAAGAAGAATAATTGTAGAGTCTCCTTTTAGGTTTAAAAAAAGGTTAAAAATACCCGCTAGTTTGGTTAGGCTATTAATAATTTTACTGTTTTTGAAAAATAACTGTAGTTGTCTTTTTTCAGGGTAATCACTTTGATCAATATGAAGAAGGACACTTGGAAATTGAACAAGCATCACTTGACAAGCCCATAGAATCGGTAAGATGATCAGTGCTTAATTTTGGGTCTTAGCCAGTTAGTTAGGTAGTGTTCGTGTGACACTTGATGTGAATGAAGTTAAATTTATTAGTAACTGATAGTACAATTTAGAGCTATTTTCTTGCATGCCCTACAGTAATCAAATATAGTTTTGGATATAATCTAATATTTTATATGTTGGGCAGTCAGTCCAAGAATAATCTAGAAACAAATTAGAATTTTTATAGAAAAATATCTTTTTGGCCCATATCGATATTCTGTTAAAGATAGCAAGTTTAATGTTTTTGTAATTGAATAAAGGAGTGAAATGTATTTTGATCCTTTAATAGGTTCACCTTTCCTGGGCAGTATACTTATATATGAAATGTTCCTTTAGAAACAGTTAAGGAATAATATGTTTTATTTACCAGACTCTTGTGAAACATGGTAAACTTGGTCTCTGTAGCTTAACAAATGTCTGGTTTTTGTCAAAAGTTGGTTATTTCTATCTTTTCACACTGCTTAGTTTTAGACATTAATGATATCAAGCAGTAGAACAAAGAGATTTATTTACCTGGCTCTTAATTTTTAAAAATCTTCTTAATTTTTGAACATTATTTTCATTTTGAAAAAATGCATTATTTTAAAATAACACAATCCATTGTTAAAATGTCTAAACTTGTCATTGTCAGCATTTAATATTTGTGATTGTGTACATATTTTATAAGGGTTTCAGTTGAGTTATTGATAAAACTTGAATGGGGGAAAAAGTCAAAGAGGGAATCTTAATCTTTGTAACAGTCTAGTCCCCCCTCCCCCTTTAAGAAACACTATTTTTTTTTCTTCCTAAGGAAAATAAGAAGGCAATTTAGAGAGCATAGATATTTTAACTTTAGCTTTTGTTTTCAAAACTGTAACATAGTAAAGGATCAACATATATTTATGTTCCTAATTAGGTTGGTGTTGTGTGTGTTTGTGTGTGTGTTTAGATGTTTATAGAAATTTACACAACTTGGGGTGTTCGACATTTTTCTTCCACAGCAGTTGGCCCATATTAGCTAAGCAGCCATGATCTGGTTTGTATTGCACGGTCTGCCTTTTTTTAATTTCTTCTCTAGGGTTTCTTTCTCCCCCACCTCCCCTTCTTATTTCTGTCCTTCTGGTCCAGTGAACACTGCATATAGTACTTTCTGTCTTAATGTGCTGGCATGATGCTAGACTTAGGCATGGCAGTACTTGATGACGCATGTGATAATGCTGCAGAGGGAGAATTCACATTTAATGTTTCGCTGAATGTCCAGTTTTGTGTTTTGACATAAGGAGAAAATGCCACGCCCACTTTGCTAGTTAAAAATCACTGAAGTTTGTGCCTTGTTCCATATTATCTTGTGGATTATCACAAGGCAGAATTTTGTAATGAAATCTGTAGGCTAGATCAGTATCTTGTACTTGAAAAATAATTTAAATTTTCTACTTTAAATATTTTTTTGGGTGGTCGGAGTTTAAGAACAGAACTGTCAGAAGCAAGGCCCCAGTACCATATTGTGCCAGGTGCATGGTTAGTTAATATTCTTATATAAGCTATCTATAGTTTTGTGGGTATGCTGACTTGACAGTAGCAGGAAATTTAGACTAAGTTTGCAGCCTAGTATTCATCATTACTATACTCAACAAAGATTTTTAAAAACCACTAAATTAAATATTTAACATTTTTAAAGCCTTCTTTTAGGGTTACTTTGAAAGATTTTCGGAAAACTCATTCCTGTGGCACATGAGGATAATGCTATTTTACCTCTCACAGTGTCCAGGATTTTTTCCATCACGTATCGTAGAAAGAACACTATCAGAAATAGTCTGATTGAGTAAAATCATTGTTGAGTAATCTCAATGAGTAGGAGTAGAATTGATATATGCCTTACTCGTTAAGTTGTATGTCTTTTCCATTTAAAATAGCAAATGGTATAGTACTCAGACTGGATATTTAATTTTCTTATAAGTGAAGGTATGCTCAGAAATGTATATTATATTAATAAATTATACTTCTAATTAAAATTTACTCCTGAAACAAATAAATATATGCATTATTTGTGATGTGGTAGTTTAGGTAGTAGTAGGAGGAACTTCATAGCCTACATTGTATTAGATGGAAGTAGAACACACAAGATAGGAGGGATCTTACTTCTGCTACCTAATCATTTGGGAATAAAATTTAAAGTTTTAAAAGAAACTCCTATAATGATTGGCATAAAAGTAGGGTAGTGTTCCCTCTCCCCCTACTGTGGCCCCCTCCAAGAAAAGAAGTCCCCTGTCACCTCAGAAATGCCCACCAAATAATAAGTAAATAATGAATTATATGGCTGGCTGGCTATATTGAGCTGTTTTGTTCTTAGGGGGAAATGGCATTGCTTTTAACACAGAAAAGAGTCTCTGCTGAATTAAAAATCTTTCTCTGCAGCAATATCTATTGAGAGGTGCTGACTGTTTTGCTACAGCATGCAACTCAAAAGTGGCTGGAAATATGCAGCTTTGGGAGTCTACAGATCATTGCAGGAGCTAAAGGTCTAGTCATTTTTTTTTTTTTAACAAAGGTAATCTGCAGCAGCTGGTAACCGTGGAAGTCTCTGCACAGGTTTGTGCCAAGAATATGCCTGTGTGAAGGGTTATTGTGAGTATAGGATTAAGGTCTTTTTGTTTTGTAGTAGGGTAAATTTGATGCAAACCAACAGAATGGGAAATGAGATACAAAGATGCAATAATGTATTATGTTTTTAGTGAACTTCTAAAGCCTAGATTTGTTAGTGAGATGATACAGGTATTTCAATTTCAGTAGGCAATTGTTGAAAACACATCAAAATCCATCATTTGTAAAGTATTTAATAATATGTGTTTTAAAGTTTTATTTTTCCTTCTTTATTTCAACCAACCACATATCTTTCAATAAGATTTCTGCTCAAGAATAAACCACTTTTCTAAGAAAATTATGAAAGAATTGCTAGACAACTTGATTATCTGAATTAAAGAGACTTTGGAAAGTGTTAACATTTTATCCTTATCACAAAAACTTTTCTTGAACTAGAATTTCAAAAGTAATTATTGCTTTAAGAGATTTTTAGGTCCTAGCCAATATAATTATGACCTCCACATACTTAAAGATAAAATATTTAGAAAGCTTGATCTAAAGCCATAGTCCAGGGTAGGATTCCATTATAGTTACAAGAATTGGTTGATGTTATTTATGGTCCTTCATGACCTTTATCAGAGTTAGACGATAAGAAATCAAATGAAAGAATGATTTTAAGCTACATAGAAGGCAAAATGCCTGCATCATTGACTTAAAATATGTTGTCATTTTTGCAGTTGGAAGAACAGCTACCCATCAGCCATTAGTTGGTCTTTGTTCTACCTGATTAAAATCCTGTCTTTATAGTTGTCAGGTTAACGGAACAGGTTTTAAAAATTAGTGTTTAAGTTTTCAAACTCCAGTTGCTGATGTTTAGTTTTGTCATCTAGGGATTTAGGAGTATTTGTATATTTGGGTTTTGTCATGTTTCATATCTGTTTAGATCTGTGGACTCCATTAGTTCCAAACTGTAACTCTGTAAGACTGCTGATTTGATATTTAGCAGTGACCATATGTGGACTGCACTATAAATATTGTGCTTCTTGGAGCTGAATGGTGTAGCATTACTATATGGCTTTTCTCTCTAGTCTTCATTGTGTCATCTGTAGTGAGCTATAGATTTTTTTGTTTTGGGACCTTTTACAACTTGTTGTTTGCATGGGTTCACTTAGTAGCATTTGGTTCTTGCTTACAGAGTCTTTAATACACAATCAGCAAAGCTTACAATCCACTCAAGAGACTTACATTTTTGTCACTGTTGAAAATGGGCTAAATGGTGTAAATTGAATATGGCTGTCAACTAAAAGAAAATTCGGTATGGAATTAATATTCATCCAGTCATTGACATACCTGTAGTATAGTTTTCTCTTGAGACGTGATATTTTTGTTTCCTACTATAAAAACTTGTAGTCAGTTCCATACAATAAAGTAAATTTTATCTGTGTTTTGGCAGGCTCCCATCATATAAATTGGTGGTGCTGTTGCCAAAATGGTCATTGTTACTCTGGTGGTATACAGCTTCATGGAGCAGAGAGATGTTCCTGGGAAAGTTCCTAGTTGATATTTAATTAATAAATAAAAATGTTGAGGAATAGCTGAAACAGTTAATAATGAGGTATTTTTAATTGCTGATATTTTTAACATGTTGGTAGTTGTTTATAATATACATTTCTTGCCTTCAGAGGTCTTCCCATTTAAAAATTATATCCCTCTTTCACATTTAATAGACAGGAACAAAGGATAAAAGTGTAACATTTAAGAGCAGAAATAGGAAAAATAAATAAATAAAGGCCAGCTGAGGTAATCTAGGTGAAAAATCTTTAGATTTTCCTCTCAGCTTTGTGGTTTAATCAGAATTAGAACTTCATTTCCAGCCAAAGAACATACTACACTGCCACCATTTTGGGGTCTTGAGCAGAGAGGGTAACAAATAGATGGGAACTCTTTATGAATTATGTAGAAAATCAGCTTTTTGCTTCCCACTCTTGGTCAAAATTCAGTTGCCTTATTAATTAATTTAAAATTAGAATTTCCTCACAGTTCTTCCACGTACATTTAAATTATAAACAGCCTACCACTATCATGTATCTTTGTTAGTTATAAACCAGATTGCTTTATAAAAGAATAAAATTTCCATAAGTTGTTTTTGGTTGTGTGAGATTATAATTAGCACATTAACTGCCAGGTGAGTTGTATTTAACTCACGCTAGTTTTGAGCCCAGGGCCTAGTGAAGCATATGTAAGTCACAGATCTCTTTACCATGAGATCCTGGAGAACTATTTTTCAAGTTGCATATAACTCGCGCACATAAAACAATAAAAAAAAATTTCATTAAATTAGGACAGATTGTTTTGTTTTCCAAGTTTTTATTCTGTTTTTGTAATAAAACATCATGGCCCCAAGGAAAAAAAATTGTTTGCTAGTGTGGCAATGTGTTAAACCCCAGATTATATATTGTATTTAAAAAACAAAAGCCAAAAGATTTTTAACCACTATTATTAGTGACTGAAAGTTAACTATTTAAAAAAATTTCTTCTTTTAAAAAGGTGACTGAGTTAATATTTAAAAGAATTTCTTTTTAGTTACTATTTTAGAAGTAAATTTAGCTCTGATTGCCCTTGTTCTGTCTAAATTACCTGTGTGAGCAAAAAGTTATTTGTGCCACCTTACTGTTATAAATAGCATCCGTGGGAATAATTGGCAAAAATCACAACCCTAAATAGAATAGACGGCTTATTTTCTACAAGTGGGTGATTGAGTTCCTTGTGGTTGTGCAGTAAAAGTTTTCATCATTTCAGAGGTAGACAAGTCTGATTTGTTCTACTTTGTTATAAGTTATTTTGGTGTGTCTTACTTGTGTTACCCATCCTCCTTAAGCCTGCTGAGTTTTTGGTGAGTGTTTATAAAACCTTTTTTCTTTCTTTGATAGGAAAGGGGACCGTACTGAATACTAGCCCTTTCTGAAGAGTCAAAAAACTGCCTTTTTTTCCTCCAAAAGCAGGTAGTTTGAAATGATAGGAATGGTCCAGATTTTCTGTATTAGTCATTCATTTACTCTAGGCAGTTGGTGATGGGAAGAGATTCAGGGAGACATGTCTATTTCTGTTGCCTTTATTATAATCGAAAGGGCTTAGAGTGGCATGTTAAATATTTTAATATAGCCCCCAACATTTCAATGCCTATTCATACTTGGGAATGTGGATTTAATTAAAGAACAGTTTTAACCTAAAGTTTTCTAGAAGAGAAATGCCATTACCATTTTGTATCAATAGTTTTTTTCTGAGAAGGTGACAGCCATCCTCTTGAGTGGTTTTGTAAAAGTGGTGCTAATGTGTATAACCCTAAAGTTTTCTTTTTTTCTCCCTCTCCCTTTAACATTTGCTTTTCCTTTCACTGTTGTCAGTCACAACATGCTGCTCTTGAATCTCTCAGCTGGTCTTGACTCGTGAATTTACTTATGCTTTCACTCTTCTTTAATAAATACATTACTTGCAAGCAGTGAATTGAAAACAAGACAAAAAAAAAAAAACGACCATTAGTGATTGGACAGTTTCTTACTTTGTGTTACATTTAACTGTTCTTTTGACAGCCCAGTTTTTAAAGCCAGGTTCGTATGGAAATGCTTTCACTCCACTTGCACTGCTTTTGGAAATAGCATACTGCTTCATCTGTCTGTTTATTTTAGTGCATTCATAATATAACACAGTCAGCATAATGTCTCATCTCCACTTAGCCAAAGATAGAGTTTTCTTTAGAACAAAAAACCAAAACCAAAATGGGGTGGGAGCAACAATTTTTATCAGCATTGTTTAATACCTAAATCTTTATGCCGAGTATAGTTATAACATTAGTCTGTTAGGAGATCAAACAATAACTTAATCAACTATATGCTCTTAGAATCATTTTGCTATCCCTATCCTTTCTAGAATTACTCAGTTGTAGGAATTATGATATGAAATAAGGATTGTATGTACAGGTAAGTTTGTTTTCATAGTAGTAAAATAAGGGCCTCTTTACCTTTCCATTTTCTGCTAACATTAATTATATTGAGACTTTTAATCTTTTTTTAATAATAAAGTTATTTGTAAATAGTTAAGACATTGAATAAGGGAATGCTTTTACTGGCAGTTCAGTTGGGAGAGAAGGGACAAAGCAGTAGCAGCCGCAACAGTGTTGGATTAAGCTTTTGTGATGTCTAATAATATAGAAGTCATCACCTGGGATTACATATACCATAGTGTTTCTTATTATTTCAGTTCTTAGCAGAAGTAATTTGTAGTGAACTTTTTTGCTCTGTAACGATTATATATATATTTAAAACAATAATATGTTTTGTTTTAGAAACAAGTTTTTCATTATACTTTGCCTTTACTTTTTGTTTTTTACAAAGTGTCCTGATTTTCTCCCCAGTGATGAAATAATCACCTGCTCAGCCTGGTTTTCTAGTTTGCATGCTGTCATAAACTTGTCCTTTTTTCAAAACAACAACGGAAAAAAAACAAAGCATTGGGGAGGCTTAATAGTTAGTCTTCTAACTTCCTGTCAGAGAAAATAACAGTAAAATGATGTTTTTCCTCTGTGACATCAGAGAGCATTTTATCATTGAGTATGGAATTGGAAGACAGTTTAATATGAGAGATACTTGGGCTTTTGTTTTTTTTTGTTGTTGTTTTTTTTTTTTTTTTTTTTTTGAGACAGGGTCTTGCTCTGTTGCCTGAGCTAAAGTGCAGTGGCATCATCATAGCTCACTGCAACTTCAAATTCCTAGCCTCAAGTGACCCTCTTGCCTGAGCCTCCCAAAGTGCTAGGATAACAGGCATGGGCCAGTATCCCCAGCCTGAGATACTTGGTTTTAATGCAGAGATTTGTGGTTTTGTTAGCATAATTTTCAAATGGTGATACCAGATTATACTATAAATTACATTTTAATACATACAGAATACTTTGTGTTTAGGATTTTTCAGTGTTTTCCTTTGGATGACATTTTTTCTGTTAACAGTTAGTGGTTATTTTAGCTTTATCTTCTTGGTACTTCACAATAACTATAAAAAGCAAAGACTTGGACAAAGGGCTGCAGATGTTTTTGATACCATAATCCCTTAAACAAAAGCTGATATTTAATTGTTGTTTCTGGTGTTTTTTTCATACAATTTTCATTGAAATACCTTTTGCAGTGTCCTCCTGGGAAGATGAGACATTATGTATGTTGGTTTTTCCCTCCTACATGCACTAATGGTTCTTTACTGTTAACTTATTGCTAGGCCTGTTTCATTCTAACATCTTAGCATTTTTGTTAGACTACATGTTGAAATGCATCACTCAGTCTGTGCTTGAGCTCATTTTATTTTTCTGTTTAATCAACTTAAATTCTTGTTTTACTAACCTCACTGTTTTTTCAGTTTAATATTGGCTGCATGCTAGTTAAATATTTATATTATATATATTTATATATATAAAAAAACCAATCAAGTCTAGCCTGGATTTTGCTCTGATTGTTTTTTCATTTCTAGTGGTGGGGCAGTCTTACACTTACACCTTCCTTTGTATCATGAAAGCCTGACACATAAACAAAATAACTAAACACAATGTAGATTTTCTTTTTGGAAAAAAAAAAATCTTAAAGTGGTGCTGTTTAGGTGGTGGATATGATTGTATAAGTACCTTGATCTTATGCTTTTTAATGTTAGTTTTAAAACTTCATAAATGTATTCTACCCTTTTCCCCTTCCCTTTTTTCTCCTTTTTAAAGTGTTATGTATAAAAGTTGCCCAGCACACCATCAGAAAGGACCCTTACCCCCATATGTTCTTTCCATATAAAATACTAGCCAGCATTTCTTTTTACATTAATGTCCCTTTTATTGGGCACATTTTACCCTATTATTAGCACCTTTTTGCATGCATATTTGTAGAATTATCTCTTGCTCATCACCTGTTTAAATGTCACTAGGAAGGGAAGAATATATTATTGGAATATTTTTGGTTTGTCTCTCTGTTCTGTCTGTCAGGATAATATTGGACACCGCTTACTCCAGAAACATGGGTGGAAGCTGGGCCAGGGATTGGGAAAATCTCTTCAGGGTAAGTTTTTAAAATTTACCAAAGAAAAAGAAAGAAAGAAAACTATATTTCTGATTCAGATCTTATACCTGAGTATATTTGTTGTCTTTTTTAAAAGTGTTTGGGTTTTTCCCCCCTGCCTTTTCCTCCCTAGAATAGTCTATTTTTCCTATAGCCATAGTTTAAGTCACTGTTAAACCTCCATATTTGCCAATAATTTGCAAGAGTAAGCTGCTATGTCATTAAAACTTTCAAGTCGAACATATTGTGTGCGGCTCAACCTGTTTTAAATTTTTTTGGTGGAGGTGATAGGTGGGTGGAGTAAAAGGAGTACATAGTATCAGAATGTGCTTTCTTTGTATCATTTAGTGATGTTGTGTTGTGGCTTCAGTATTGTAAAGAGAATCATTCAACAGCAGATTTTAACTTTTCGTCCTTCTAAATTCTCCCTGAAGCTGGTGATTGCCCTGGCTCTTTTGCTCTGCAGTGAAAATTAACCCACTGGAAACATAAATGAAAGCAGAGATTTCCTAGAACTCTCTGAATAGAGAAGCCATTTCTAGGGTTCAGATCAAGCTCTGGAAAGTGTATGGCTTAAAGTTTCCATTGCATTTATTACTCCGTTTAACTGTACCAGTCATTTGGATAAAAACAAAATACTGATATTTCTGCTTCTGAGTTCTTGTTAGATGGAAACCAACCAACTACATTCACTTTTAGCTCTCTCAAATTGAAGAGATACTGTTTGTTTTTTGCAGATGTGATGTGACTGCTACTTCAGAAATGATGGGAAATCACTGTGCCTTTATATACATCTGGTCATGGAAGGGCTCATTGTTTAAGGGGATCTTTGGGGAGAGGTGTGCTACTGTTGACTAATTCTTTGAATTTTGGAAATGGATTTTCACAATTTGAATGTGGAAGTCTAATTAATTCCATTAAGTTAAGATGAACAAGCAGAAAAGACGTAAAATAGGACATTTCAATCATTAAAATTGTACTTTACTTTTAAAATTGTACTTCTGCAAATTCTGTTCCATGGTGACACACGGGAGATGCTCGATAAATATATTTTGACTGAATATTTATTGCTAAGCAGTAACCTATTCTTTGGGGGAGATAGATTTGATTACCTTTAAACTTGTTTTCCAAGTGGCACAAGGACTCTTTGCAAACAATACAAAGAATACTCTAAGAGCAATTTGTATAGCATAGACCACAGATTTTATGAGTCCAGAAAAAAGATAGGGTAACCAAGGTTGAAATAGAGATGGTTTTTTGATAGAACTTGTCCTAGTTTTTTGCATAGTTCGATTATATTGAATTGAGTGGAGATGATTGCTCAGAAGAAGGTCGTGAGACTAGATTTACTCTTCCCTCCAATTTGAAAGACCCCTTCTATTCAAGGATGCCCAGGAATATTATTGATTGTTACTCTCTTTGTTTAGCCACACAGGATGGGTGAATTTCATAAGGGCTAGCAAATCTGTTTGAATCCCAGGACTTTTCAGTTTAAGCATCAGAGACTTTAAAATACAACTAGAACTTGCAGAGAGGGAGGGGATAGGGGAGAGAGTTTTTAAGAAAGGGTAGGTAAATGGATACTCACCTACTTTGGATAATCCAAAATTGTTGTTAATTTTTGTTTTTAAGAAGAGTTTAGAGGCCGGGCGCGGTGGCTGACACCTGTAATCCTAGCACTCTGGGAGGCTGAGGTGGGTGGAACGTTTGAGCTCAGGAGTTTGAGACCAGCCTGAGCAAGAGTGAGACCCCGTCTCTACTAAAAATAGGAAGAAATTAGCTGGACAACTAAAAATATATATAGAAAAAATTAGCTGGGCATGGTGGTGCACGCCTGTAGTCCCAGCCACTTGGGAGGCTGAGGCAGAAGGATTGCTTGACCCCAGGAGTTTGAGGTTGCTGTGAGCCAGGCTGATGCCACGGCACTCTAGCCTGGGCAACAGAGTGAGACTCTGTCTAAAAAAAAAAAAAAAGAAGAAGAGTTTAGAATTTTGGTTCTCTTTAAGCTTTGAGCTTCTTGAAAAGAGAAATTAGGTTTTATTCATATTTTACCTGCCTCTCCATGGTAATGGGCATGTATATAAGCACTCAGTAGCTCAAATCTATTATTCATTTAAAACTACAAGAGAAATTTGAAGCACATTTGAAGATTTTTAAAAAAATAACAAAATTTACCTTCTTAACTATTTTTAAATGTACAGTTCAGTAGTGTTAAGTGTATTCACATTGTTGGTGTGAGGTCCCTCTGTTTTAAATGGCTATCTTTACCTTTCAAAAAGAATGGAACCTTATTCTGTTTCCAATATTAATGGTTGAGTTTGTTTTATAAATGGCTCACTATTTCTTAGTGTCAGATTCAACAGTATACAGGCATTGTACTGGTTTCTTTCATGTAGCTCTTTCTGTAATAACCCACATGATTTGACCTAGAATATAACCACAATTATGGCATATTGAGGCAATTTATGACAGATTTCTTTGACTGTACTAAACATTTGCTATAAATAACCACTGAGGAAAGTTCTGTTGATCCTAGTGTAAGTGATAATGCCTCCTTGGTATTTTATAGACCAGTCACTGCATGTAATTTCTAGGCTTACACTTTGTAAGTTCTCTGCATTTATTTGAGTTTAGGACTCTCTAACATATCTAACATGCAAGCATCTACTAAAATTTAAACCTGGTCTCTTTGGGGTTTTTTGTCAAAGTTTCAAAAATTATTTTCATTCATGCAAACCTTTTGCGAACAGTTCTAGTCCAGTGCAGGTATCTTGTCACTGGATAGATTGGGGAATAGGGCATGCTGGCTCAGAATGAAGTTATCTGTTTGTAGGATATAAAATTATACCTTGAAAACTAGGTTTATTTTTGTACTTGAACTTTTCCTCCGTGCCTCCCTTCCTCTCTTTCTTCCTTCCTTCCTTTTTTTGAGATAGGGTCTTTCTCTGTCTCCTGGGCTAGAGTGCGGTGGCATCACCATAGCTTATTGCAACCTCAAATTCCTGGGCTTGTGCGATGCCGCTGACTTTTCTCTTTTTTGTGGAGACAGGGTCTCGCTCTTGCTCAGGCTGGTCTTGAACTCCTGGGCTCAAGAGATCCTCCCACCTTGGCCTCCCAAAGTGCTTGGATTATAGGTGTGAGCCATCACGCCCAGCCAAATTTTATTATTACCTTTTGTTCTCCCTTAGTATTTATTAAATATTTCAGAAGTTTATGCAAGATGAAAAGAAAATATTTTAGAAGTTTTAAAAAAAGAACTTTTATTGTATGTGGCAGATTAATGATAGTATTAAAAAAAAAAAGGCCTGTAGTAGAAAAGATATATTGACAAGGTATCTGAAGGAAACAATATAAAGAAAGCTCTGTTGATGAGACATATTATGGACAATTGCTTATTGTAGAGGTAAAGGATGTGTTTAATTTAGAATAAAGCAACAGTGAATGATATTTGTATTTTGTGGCAGTTAGACTGGATTCGGTTCCCGAAATTGTTTTATAACCTTCTGGCAGCTTTGAAATATAATGGACTGTAGCTCAAAATCTTTATTTTGCTATGAAATAACGTTTAGTCAGTAGATGTAGCCCAGAAATGGTGCCTGAGGTTTCTTTGTTACATTGTCTAAGGGCTATTTGATGATACGGCTCCTTCTTTGGTCACAAACAAAAGTTCAGCCCCTGGGAAAAATGAATGGGTTCTGATGTTATTTCATATTTCACCCTATCTAGAAGATTCAATCAATACATTTAGACAACCCGCAAATATTTACTGACAAAACAGTATATTCTACTTATACCAGCCATTAATAGCAAAAGACATAGACAAAGTGAACAAGATATAATTCCTGATCTTCAGGTTTATTTTCCAGTCCCCCAAGTCTTGCTTTTTTAACTGAGTAGACCTTTGAAGGTTTCTTTTTTTGTTTGTTTTTGAGACAGAGTCTCGCTTTGTTGCCCAGGCTAGAGTGAGTGCCATGGCGTCAGCCTAGCCCACAGCAACCTCAAACTCCTGGACTTAAGCGATCCTACTGCCTCAGCCTCCCGAGTAGCTGGGACTACAGGCATGCACCACCATGCCCGGCTAATTTTTTCTATATATATTTTAGTTGGCCAGCTAATTTCTTTGTATTTTTAGTAGAGACGGGGTCTTGCTTTTGCTCAGGCTGGTCTCAAACTCCTGACCTCAAGCGATCCACCCACCTCTGCCTCCCAGAGTGCTAGGATTACAGGCGTGAGCCACCGCGCGCGGCCGACCTTTGAATGTTTCTTGAGGCCAGGGACCCTGTTTTACTTCTATGTATTCCTTTCATGCTTAGAATTAAGTATGTGATTGTTCTGAATATTAGTTGACAAATTGCTTCAAGCTCCTTGAGAGTAGGGATTCTCATTTGTTTTTGTGTAAAAGTAGTTGGTGTAGAGTATGAAGGCAGTGTGTTAACAACATTTAGAAATACAAGATCTGGGTTGGCTCACACCTGTAATCCTAGCACTTTGGGAGGCTGAGGCAGGAGGATCACTTGAGCCCTGGAGTTCAAGACCAGGCTGAGCAAGAAAAAGACGCCCTTCTCTACAAAAATAGAAACTTAGCCGGGTGTGGTGGCACCCACCTGTAGTCCCAGCTACTTGGGAGGCTGAGGCAGGAGGGTTGCTTGAGCCCAGGAGTTGGAGGCTGCAGTGAGCTATGATGATGCCACTGCACTCTAGCCTGGGCAATAGAGCTAGACCCTGTCTCAAAAGAAAAAAAAAAAAATCTGGATTTGAGTTGGGTGCTGCCATTTCCTTTAAGTAAAGGGGCAAGTTACTGTCACTGAATTATTTTCTTTGGCAATAAATGGGAATTATAATCTATGCCCATTTTCTCACAGAGTGGTTATGTGAGTGAAGTAAATTAATGTAAGTAAAGTTGCTTTATAAAAACTGTAAGATTAGGCCAGTGGTGGTAACATTTATGGGAGGCCAAGGTGGGAGGATCACTTGAGCCCAGGAGTTCAAGACCAGCCTGGGCAACATAGCAAGACCCCATCTCTAAAAAAAAGAATTTAAAAAATTAGCCAACATGGTGGTGCATGCAGAAGGATCCCTTGAGCCCAGGAGTTTAAGACTACAGTGAGCTATGATTGCACCACTGCATTACAGCCTGGGTGCCGCAGCCAGACCCCATCTCTTAAAAAAAAAAAAAAATTATTAGGATGAGCAATGGTAGAATTATTTTAAAAATAATTTTTGAGTAAGAAAAGCTTTTCCAAGTTTAACCCAAAACAGAAGCCATTAAGAAAAGGACAAATTTGGCTGTATTTCATCATAAACAAAGTAAAAAAAAAATATCTGTAATATCTCATAGGCTAAGGACAACTTTCCTTCATGTATTTATTTATCAGTTTGAGAAATACTTATTGCAAAGTATACAAAGTAAAGAGAAAAGATGAATGCTGTACAGAAAAGTCACGCAGATGGCCTTTAAACATAGGAAAATATTCTCAACCCTTCTCATAGTAAGAGATGTGTTTATTAAACTACAAGATAATCACTTGAATAGGAAAAAGTAAAAAAAAAAAAAAACACAAAATTAGCCTGGTCAGATTATGGGAAAACAGGTAGTTATAACAATGAGAATATAAATTGGTAAAACCACTACAGAGAATAATTTGGATGAAAATTAAAATGCATGTATCCTTGAATCCAGCAATTCTATTTCTAATTATCTAGCCTAAACTTATTCTTGTAATGCACAAAATAATGTATAATTGAAGGTATTCATTATATCACTGTTTGTAACAACAAAAGATTGGAAACAGTCCACCGTGTGTCATTGATTCTAAGATACTTTTCTTGTATTTTAATAAAGCTAAAATCAGATGCATCTTATCAGTGGTATTATAATTTTATAATTGGCAGCTTTTTAAATTTCTTTCTTAGTGACACATAAAATAATGTGTTTTATGGTTAATGGCATTTTAGGTTTGAAGAAATAGAATACTAAAATGGTATAAAGGGGAACTATGCAGCTTTAAAAGGACTGAAGTAGTTTGGAATATACTCAATATGCACAGAACAATTTCTAACATATTAAGTGAAAAAACAAGGTGCAGAACAGTGTGTAAACTACCATCTGTGTTAAATGGTAATAAATCTATAGATATATATGCACCTCCTACTTAAAATCAGTATTTTGTTCCTGAAAATCAGACTTTCTGTGTGAAAACCTTGCCTGGGAACCTGTTTCCCATTATTTTAAATGGATTGTATGTCAAGTCCAGTTTTTGACTAGTTTTCAAAACAACTGACATAGAAAGCCACCTATGGGTAAAATTTTTTAAAAATTTAGGATATAAAATACTTAAGCCTTTCTTCCTGATTAATAAGTAATTAATATGGTTATTAACACAGTTGCTTTTTGTGCAATAATGTGTACATCCCTTTTGTTGATACAGAAGTAGCTTTTTCAAAGTTCTATATTAGTTTTATTTGGAATGTATCTCCAGATTTCTCACTCATCTTTTCAAGAACGTTGTGTTAAGTTTTTGAGATTGAAACATTAAAATTTTACTATATAAAATCATTGGCTGAAAATGTGTTGAGTCCAGCCTGAGCAAGAGCGAGATGCTGTCTCTACTAAAAAAATAGAAAGAAATTTTCTGGCCAACTAAAATATATATAGAAAAAATTAGCCGGGCATGGTGGCTCATGCCTGTAGTCTGAGCTACCCGGGAGGCTGAGGCAGTAGGATCGCTGAAGCCCAGGAGTTTGAGGTTGCTGTGAGCTAGGCTGACGCCACGGCACTCACTCTAGCCTGGGCAACAAAGCGAGACTCTGTCTCAAAAAAAAAACAAAAAAAGAAAAAAAACAAAAAATGTGTTGAGAGAGATGAACATCCTTTATAGTTCTGGTATTAAAACTAAGACATTCTACTGTGAAACATTAAGAGTACATTCTGTAGGTATACAGGTGTACCTGTATATTTATATTTGTATTTGCTTGACCATGCAGAGAATAATCTTTGTAAAGATGAATCTCTGAAGGGAAACTGAGTTGCTTTTTAATGTATTTTTTTGAGTTTGATATTATGTACTTGTATTACTATTCAAAAAATGTAGAAAATAATTGTTTTGGAAAATACCTAGAATAGGCAGAATCAAAGCAGAGTGGTGTTAGGGGTATTTCTTTGGTTTTATGTATGTATACCCCCTTCTCACCACAGGACATAAATGGTGAATTTAATAGGGTAAGGCCTCCATTGGATAGTGTTTTTACTATATTTCATGACTAAAGGAAAACTAGACTTGGAATTCAGTACAGTAGAGCAGAAATATATAATGTTACAATTCAGACTTTATTTTAAAATCAGAATGTTGGTCTTTAAAACTTCACTAACTTCTTAAGAAAAACCATTCTTTGGTTGAGGAAAAAACAGCTTCCCCTTAATATTATAGTGACATAGATATATTTTTATAGATAGGGTCTTTGCAAAAGCTAAGTTGTCCTTCCACCTAATTTTCCCTTTGAAATTTATGTTTTCCTTTGGAAAAAGGAAATAACATTGAGTACACATGATATGCCAAATATTGATCTAGAATCTAGATGTTTTACATTGTCCCATTTAATAAAATAGGTATTAGTGTGCCCATTTTATAAAGTGAAACGGTTTTGGAATAGTCATATAGCTATTAAGTCTCTGCCATTCAAATGTAAGCCTGACTTTGGAATCAGTGTTTCTACCTTTATATGTTTTTTTCTTCTTAGAAAAAGCTGATATTGAAAAAAGGAGTGGGTTGGGGGAGGACAGGAAACATGTAGCTCCCCCTAGATCACAAAGCAAGGTACGGATTGTCAGAAAGGCTAAGTTACACACACAGCTGATCTTCCCAAAGGAGCATGTAGCCATAATAGCCTCTGCACTTATTAAATGGGACTTGGAGTATTTATTTATACAGTTGCAAAGGCAAGCATAATTTTATTTATTCACAAATCAGATTTAGTAAGGCACAGGTTCTATAGAGCCTTTGACCCTAGTGGAAAAATATAAACAATAGAGATGAGGCCCAGAGAATAAATTAGTCAGAATTGGTAGACTACAGTAAGAGGTCTAGGTTTTAGGACTAAAACAGTAAAGGAAAGGGATTGGAGGAGAGGGGATGGAAGGGGAATGGTGAACTCAGACATTGTATAAAAAGAGACTACTTGTTTCTCAGCACAGAGATCATCACATTTAAAGGTTAAATCAAAAGACATTAGGCTGGGCACGGTGGCTCATGCCTGTAATCTTGCACTTGGGGAGACCAAGACGGGAGGATCTCTTGATCCCAGGAGTTCAGGACCAGCTTGGGTGGTAGCAAGACCACATCTCTACAAAAAAAGAAAAAGAAAATTAGCCAGGCTTGGTGGGGTGACCTGTAGTCCCAGCCACTCAGGAGGCTGAGGTAGGAGGATCACTTGACCCCAGGAGTTGGAGACTGCAGTGAGCTATGATGATGCCACTGCATTATAGCTTGGGCAACAGAGTGAGACTCTGTATCAAAAAAAAACAAAAGACATTAAATGTGAGTTAAGTTGTGGCCAAATAACAATCAGCAAAGAGTGGCAGCCAGGTGCAGTGGCACATGCCTGTGGTTCTAGCTACTCAGGAGGCTGATGTGGGAGGATCGCTTGAGCTCAGGAGTTCAAGTTCAGCCTGAGCAACATAGCAAGACCTCTGTCTCTATTTTAAAAGAAAAAGTGGCAAAATTTTCAAATGAAGATTTAGAACAGATACGTGTAGATAGCTATTTTATTGTTCTAGTACCTATTTTTAGTTAGAAAAGACAGTGAAACAGCACATTGGATATTATCAGGGTAAATTACTTTATAAGAGGCACTCACTGGTGAAGAATTAGTTGCACAATTATTGAATACTTACTATTCAGGAGACCATAAATAAGGGGATATATAATGTTATAACATACTGCTCTTTCAGAGAGTTTGCCATTTATTTTGGGAGATAAAGGGGAAAACTGTAAGAGTAAATGCTCTAAGAGCTCAAAAGAAGGAATGACTAGGGAAGATTTCACAGAGAATTCTTGAGGAGGGAGGAATAGCTTTTACCAAAGACTGGATATACTAATGTTTACAAGGTAATGGCAGTTGACAAAGTAGGCATAGCTAGTTGGAGCAGAGAATATCCATAGTGCAGTGGATTTCATATATTTTTTAACAGAATGAACCACTCCAAATATATTTCTTTAAATGTGGAACCTCAATATGTAAAAGAGAAGGAGGGAAACTCACACAGTTGTTTTGGCTGAAGCAGAGTTCTAGATCTCTACGAACAGTATGAAAACTATAACTAGAAGGCAATAATGGGAGATTGGTTAGAATAGATACAAATCTCATACTTACTGTTTACTATGTGCTAAGCACTTACCAAATATCTTATTTAATTCTTATAACAACTTTGTGAGATAATTATTGTTATTTTCCATTTTGTTAAAGAAACTGAAGCTTAGAGAAGCCCAGTAAGTTGCCCAAGGATAAGCAAATAAACTACAGAATCAGGGTTCAAACTTCGGTCTTCTGGGCTCCAAAACTGATGCTCTTAACTACCACACTGAATGTGGAAGGCTTTAATACTGGTCCAATTTATTTTGTAAGCCAAAAGCAATTTTTGATCAGAGGAGAGATATAGACTTTTATAGCAAGAAGAGATATTAAAGGTAATTGAATCTAAAGTCATTTACAGATGAAGGAATTTAGGTTTAGGATTCCAAAATGGCTTAGTGATAGTGCAGAAACCCAAACCCAAATCCTTTGATTTATAATCTAATGCTCTTTCCATTATACCAGCCAGAAATTTGTAGTGGAAATAAAATACTAGCCTGGTCAAAGTATGCCTGAAGATGGAGAAAGATGCCTGAAGATGGCTTCCAAAGAAAACCATTTAGAAAGTTGTCTGGATATGAATAGATAAGGGCTTAGAATAGAATGATAGAAATGGAAAGGAAGGTATAGAGATGAAAGATGATAAAACAAATCAACTGTAAAGCCCAGTATATAGTCAGTTCATGCGTATGTCTGACTAGCAAACTCCTATTCGCTGGATTTAGTGTTACTTTATAATAGCTAGCATTTAAATGTTTACTGAATGCTTGCACATGGATAATCAAATTTAAATTCTCTTTGAGGTAGACATGATTCCCATTTTACAGATGAGGAAATTGATATTTTCAGCAATAATTTGCCAAAGCTCTTATATCAAATAAGTGGTAGAATCATGGTGCCAAACCCTGTGCTTTTAATCAACATACTGTAATGTACCTATATTATAGGCACTGGCTCACTTCTGTCACCTAGACAGAAAGGATGGTAGTGAGAAATACCAGTACTACAGAATTGAAATACATAGTAGTGATTCTGGCCAGAAAGATAGGCATTAACTCTGAATGTGATGTATTTTCTTAGAGCACTTGAAGTGGTCATATATATTCTTCATGATTAGTATAAATTTACTAGAAACTTGAGGCTAAATTAATTGGCAAGAACTTTTGCCAGATTTTTAGGGATGGTAATGGCCTGGGGGGTGGTAATAGTGTAACTTCTGTCTCATACTTTTATTTCCTCCCAGGTTTCTTCTTACATGTTATGTTTCTCTCCTGTGGAATTTTTAATATTCTATCTTGTATAATTTATGTGTCTCTTTTGCCCTTATTAGACTATGAGCTCCTATAGGATAGTAATTACTATGTATTTATGTGTTCTCTGTTGTTGGCTTTTCTTGTTTTGTATTCTGCATATGTTTATTGAATCCTTAGAATGAGCCAAATTTGTACTAAGTCTTCAACAGTGAATAAGATATAACATCTACCCTCCCGAGGCTTATGCTCATCTGCAGGCAAATGTAACAAATTTAATATGGTATAATGACTATTGAAATTCTGAAGTGAAAGTTACAGTGGGGGCTTAATAGAGAATTGAGCAATTTAACTTAGAATTTCAATTTATTTCTTTAATGAATAGCAAGTGAAAAGTCTCAGATTGTGAGAATAAGGAAGCAAGCAACTATTTCACATCTGTCCAGCTACACTTGCTAACAGATACATGGAACAGGTATCTGTGCATTATTGGAATCTCTTCATTCTTCCATGAGAAGTACTGGTATTTTAAAGTAGGATGAAATGTGAAAATGGTAAGAATACAAAGCAAAAAGTATGTTTTATAAGAAATCTATTTTATTAAAGAAAAAGATAAAAGAGTTAATTAAAAAATTACTACCAAAATTCAAAATAATGGGACTTAACCATTAAAAGAGAACAGGTTGGGCATGGTGGCTCACACCTGTAATCCAAGCACTTTGGGAGGCCAAGGCAGTAGGATGGCTTGAGGCCAGGAGTTCAAGATCAGACCTTGTCAGAGTTAAAGATCAGCCTGGGCAATAGCAAGACCCCTTTTCTACAAAAAATAAGAAAATTAGCTGGGTGTGTCCCATCTACTAGTGGGAGGGCAGCTGAGGCAGGAGGATCGCCTGAGCCCAAGAGTTGGGGGCTGCAGTCAGCTATGACAATGCAACTGCACTCCAGCCTGGGTGACAGAGCAAGACCCTATCTCAAAAAAAGAGAACAGGCCGGGTGTGGTGGCTCACGCCTGTAATCCTAGCACTCTGGGAGGCCGAGGCGGGTGAATCACTCAAGGTCAGGAGTTCGAGACCAGCCTGAGCAAGAGCGAGACCTCGTCTCTACTAAAAAAATAGAAAGAAATTATCTGGCCGACTAAAATATATATAGCAAAAATTAGCCGGGCATGGTGGCACATGCCTGTAGTCCCAGCTACCCAGGAGGCTGAGGCAGTAGGATCACTGAAGCCCAGGAGTTTGAGGTTGCTGTGAGCTAGGCTGACACCACAGCACTCACTCTGGCCCGGGCGACAAAGCGAGACTCTGTCTCAAAAAAAAAAAAAAAAAAAAGAGAACAAAATAATATTATCTTTCTTGTAGTTCACCAGTTTTTAATCTTTTACCAGGCACAGTGGTTCATCCCTGTAATCTCAGCACTTGAGAGGCTAAGGCAGGAGGATAGTTTGAGGCCAAGAGTTTGAGACCAACCTGGGCAATATGGTGAGACCCCATCTCTACAAAAAATTAGGTAGGCACAGTTGTGCGTGCCTGTAGTCCTAGCTGCTTGGGTGGCTGAGGTGGGAGGGTTAATTGAGCCCAGAAGTTCAAAGTTACAGTGAGCTGTGATCGTGCCACTGTATTCCAGGCTGGGTTTACAGAGTGAGACCCTGTCTCTTAAAAAAAAAAAAAAAAATCCAATATTTCCATTTTCAATATGTCTTGCCAAACCTGTGAAGTAGATAGCTATCAAATGAGAAAATCCAGTGGGAGTTCAGAAGGAGGGAGCAAAGAATGTAGACCTTGAAGTAGGAGCTGGGGCCAGGTGGTAACATAACATGGTTGAAGCTGACTGAATGTAAGATAATAGGAAGTGGTGCGAGCTATTTAGAAAGTAATAATTGCCACTCAGTTCCTGCTGATTGTTGCCACTTATGATTGTAGTTTCAGTGTTCCAGATCTTCTGAAATTTTAAAGGGAGCCAGAAATTCATATTTTTTCTGTGAGATTTTCTAATTGATAAATGTTGGCTTGAAGTTTAAAATAGTGTAAAATAAATAAAACATATACCAGGCCTGTATTTGACCCACAGGCTACCACTGTGCCCTCATTTGAAATTTGGCTTGGGTTTAAATTCTAGCTCTGCAACTATGTTCAATATACCCATATTTTGAAAAGATTTGGGGGGGTTTCAGGAATTAAATATCATGGGATATATGTTTTATATACCCACATCTTTCTTTCTTTCTTTCTTTCTTTTCTTTTTTTGGAGACAGAGTCTTGCCTTCTTGCCCAGGCTGCAGTGCACTGGCTTCATCTTGGTCACTGCAACCTCAAACTCCTAGGCTCAAGCGATTCTCCTACCTTGGCCTCACGAGTAGCTGGGGCTACAGTCCATGCCACTACACCCAGCTAATTTTTCTGTTTTTTGTAGAGATAGTCTCACTCTTGCTCAGGCTGGTCTTGAACTCCTGACTTCAAGAAATCCTCCTACCTTGACCTCCAGACTGCTAAGATTATAGGTGTGAGCCATTGCACCTGGCCTGTACCTGTGTCTCTCTTATTTTTCTCCTCAGTATGTGAAGCCAGACATAATGCCACTTAAAAGATTGAGAAATTTAAGTGTTTATCTGAGTTCAAACCACTAAGGATAAGAGCCTTGATTACAGCACAAATCTTCTGACCTCTCTTTCAGTGCTGTTTTCGTTAGACTTAGGGTTCTCAGCAGAATCATTTTAGGTACTTGTTAAAAATGTAGATTCTGACCGGCACAACTAAGTGGGTCTAGGGTGAGGTTCAAGAAATTATGTTAAATAAGCTCCTCCCCCCAAAATTATAGTGCAAATGGAATGGACGTGGCTGGAAAACCATTGCTTTGGACCATATGAATCAAATAGGCTTCTAAGCAAATTACCTTCCTTATAGAAAGTAGGGTGGACAGTTGATTCTTTTACGCGTGCAAAATATATCACCCTGGGTAGAGTGCAGTGGTGTCATCGTAGCTCACTGCAACCTCCAACAACACCCAGCTAATTTTTCTATTTTCAGTAGAGAATGGGTCTGATCTCGGAACTCCTGAGCTCAAGCAGTCCTCCCACCTCAGCCTCCCAGAGTGTTAGGATTACAGGCGTGGGCCATTGCGTCTGGCCCTAAATTAATTTCCTTAGATGATCTGAACTATATGTTTAATTTGGATAAGGTCTTGCTAAAATTGTTTCTTTAAATTTATTTTGGCATGTTTTAATATTTGTATAACATTGCTTTTCAAACTCAATAGTCCGCCAGGTGTGGTGGCTCACACCTGTAATCTTAGCACTTTGGGAGACCGTGGCAGGATGATCACTTGAACTCAGGAGTTTGAGAGCAGCCTCAGCAAGAGCAAGACCCCATCTCTACTAAAAATAGAAAGAAATTAGCTGGGCATGGTTGTGAACGCCTGTAGTCCTAGCTACTCAGGAGGCTGAGGCAAGAGGATCGCTTGAGCCCAGGAGTTTGAGGTTGCTGTGAGCTAGGCCATGGCACTCTAGCCCAGGCAACAGAATGAGGCTCTGTCTCAAAAAAAAAAAACGAACTCAATAGTCACTAATTTGCTTAATGGAATAATATGTGGGAAGGACTTTTGGGTAACACTTTGAATAGGTAATAATTTTTTCCATCTGTAAATGGGGTTTCATTACTACCAAGTTGTGTGTAAAACATCTAGAATTTATCATAGCTTCTGTTTTAGAGTATCTTTCATTTTAAGGTATTTATTTTCAAAAACCCCAAATTTGGAAATAAAAGGAATAGTAACTTTTTTTATTTTCTGAAGCCTTGAGGAGCATTCTGTATAGTGATTTATAGTTTACAAAGCTTCTTTCATTTGTTATCTCTTTGATCCTATATACTGTCCTAAAAGTGGGATAATATTTTTATTTTGCAGAGGAGGCTGCTGAGACTCAGGCTCTAGTTGTCAAAATTTACACGGATGTTTAGATAGTAACTCTTGCTGGAGAACTGAGATTTGTAGCCCAGTCTTTGTAGGGACTACTTAGAAAACTATAGAAGGAAATTAAAGATGAAATTGGCGGGAGGGTTATTATAGAAAATTTAAATGAAACTGGAAAGTCTTTTAGGGTTATAGAATGATCCTGGAATAGTAAAAAATTCTCAGCGTAGTTATGGAAAATGTAATGAATAGTAAGATAGTACAGTTCTTAAGAAGGCATTCAATTGTTGGATTCTTATAACACCATAGGACTGGCCACTATTTACATAATTCCCCCAAATATTTTCTACTCAAATAATTTCCACTCTTCAAACTTTAGAATTGAATTAAACCATATAAACTATTAATATTAGGTCTAACTTTTATTTTTGGATCATGAAACTAACATAGCTAATAATATGTCACATGCCCAGTTAATAAGAGAACTGTTATTCAAATCCCCTGAGTTCCATGTTGCCGCTCTTTAAAAGTGGCATTTTTGGATTCTTTAAGAGATGTGACATTCTTTTGGATTCTTTAATTAAGAGATGTCCATGTAGATTGGAGTCCATTGGTAATTTTTGATCCACCTACACGTACATAGGGATGTACTAATTAGTTTTCACTTGGAGCTGTTTTTTTAAAAAGGGAAAAATGTTTTCAGAATTTTGAATAGTTACCCTAAACTAATTTCCTGGAAAACCCCATTATTATGAGAGCTAACTTGAGATTTTCCATCACTGAAATTGGTTATGGCAACTTTCCAATTCAGATTTTTATAAAAGTTTTTTGTCGACAGATACTGAGTTTAAGTTCCTTCTCCAGTATTTTTTTCTTAAACATTTGATGCCTCCTTCCCTTTGACTCCTAGTGAGTGATGACAAAAAACAAATTGAACAAGCCTCTAATGAACAGTATTATAAAACTCAAATATTCCATTATAACAGCTTGCATATTTTTTGAGACATGGAGACTTGTATAATACAGTCATGTGTCCTGCTTGATAAAACAATTCTTTGATTAAAATCATTAGTACGTTGTGATGTTAAGCAGAAAGCGCTATGATGACTAAATATTTACAGCTGAACAAGTTTCAGACCCACTCAGAAAACAGATAGTTTTTAGTTAAAAGCTGCTCTGTCCCATGTACTGTGTTAGGTATTCAGGATACAAACATAAGTAAAACTCAGGGCACAAAAGTACTAACACTTTGTTTTTTGGTTTGTTTTTTTTTTTTTTTACACTAAGGACCTTTTATTGTTTTTTTTCCTTTCCCTTAAGACCCATGCTTTGAACTATTTTACCCCAAAATTGTATTCATTGAATTGATTTTCCCATTTAAAAGATAAATTGATCTTAGCATAGTGGTTAGCATGAGACTAACCTTCAGCAAGTCAATATAATTTTAGCCAAAGCAGTTGTATCTCAGGTAAAAGTATGATTTCCTTTAGGCGATTTAAAAAAAAATTTAACACATTGACTGCCACACTAGAAAAAAAATTTTTTTCCTTGGAGCCACAGTGTGTTATTACAAAAATAGAATAAAAACTTCAAAAACAAAACAATTCTTTCTAATTTAATTAAAAAAATTTTTTTATTATTGTTTTCTGTGTGTGAGTTACATGCAACTTGAAAAATAGTTCACACGGCTCCCAACATGGCTCCTAGGGTGGCTCCTGAGGTGAAGAGAAGTGAGTTACATATGCTTCAGGAGGCCCAGGGCTCAAAACTAGTTTGAGTGAAATATAACTCAGAGCAGTTAATGTGTTAAGTACCTCATGAATTCTCTTGATTGCATTTTGTAAGGGTTTGACAATTGCATGTCATCCCTGGATGAGATATCCTTTCCAGGCTTAACATTCTGATTCCGTAACACTTTCACTAAAGCCTTTTTGGCTCACCTTTGTACCTGTTTATTAATATATTTGGTTATATTTTCTTATATGATTAAAATTGAACTATTTTATCCTAGAAAGTCAGCTTGGATACTTTGGAAAGTATCAGATGGAGATTCCTTTAGGTCACAATGAAACTTCTGTGCCTTAGAAAACAACCGTTTTGAAAATCAAGTTAATCTGGTTGTTATATCCATCACTAAACAGGCCATGGCAAGAATATAGTTAGTAGTTTTTGTAGTACTGGATAATTTGAAGTCTATTTTGGGCAGAAAGTCTTTTATTTTAACCTTAAAAACTCTGTAGGGAATTATTAATGTGCTCAGTGTTTCCTGAGAGGTAGCATATATCTTACAGTTACTTAGAAAAATATCTGAATGATGCTGAAAATAATTATTGTTTTTAGGCCACTGAAGACTATTATTTTCAGGAGATATTTGCAAAAGTAAAGCTTTGGTTTAGAAATAGATGTACCATTTTTTACTTAGTGTTTCTGAAAGTTGTATGTGATCACTGATTTAATAAATGAAATTATATTTAAATGCACCAACATGGCTTGTTTTAGAGTCTTATTTTGAATACTTTTGCAAATCAGAGAATAATCACCTATCTAATGTTTTATTCTTGAATTCACGCATGTATTTCAGTTACTTAAAAGAAGGAATAAATAACCTTTACAGATGTCAGCATAGGTTCTTGACCTTTATCAGTTTGATCTTTTGGAAGTTGATTTTGTGACTTTTTGATGGCTTTTATATTTACTTCTGCTTTATTAAGGTCAGTCTTTAAAGATAAGATGACTTTAGACATTTTAAGCTTTTTGGACTGCTTATGTGTTAGTTCCACAAATGTTCTTTCTTCCCTTCTCATGCCAGAAGTTCAAGTTGGTAAGATTATTTTGCCTAATTATAGGTAATTCATGGGGCATGGCACTATTTTTTGATCACCACTATATGCCCAGTGCCTAGAACAGTGCCTGCTATGTAGTAGGGACTCAATAAATATTTGTGTTGAATGAATCTCTGTAAGGGGAAAGGAAGCAGAGATAAACTGTGTTCTTAGACAACAGGTATTCTTATATCTGTTAACAATCCATCTGTATATTAATCAGTTTGGAAGCTTCTTCATTTCTAATTTATTTCTACAGGGAAGTCATATGTCTTTTGTTTCTTGAGTTTGTCTGATTATCAGATTCTGATTGTCCTTTAATATATTCTTCCCAGTTATTCTATTCCTAGAGTTTGTCTCTTTAAAAATAGTGTTTCTCAAAAAAAAAAAAAAAAAAAAAATTTTTTTTTTCTCTATAGTTCAGTTCTTTGAGCCAGTTTTGTAGATTGGTATATATCCTTAGGCATTTTAAAAATCAAAACTGATTCTTGTGAGATTGTTCTCAGTGACAGGGTAGCTATAGACCAATCAATGGATTTTTGTATTTGACCTTATTCTCTCTTCAGTTATAAGTCATAATGCCTTCACATTTTAGCAAGACCTGCACCTATATAAGCATTTAGGAACTTCTATTATTATAGAAGCAGAAGTACTTTTTAAAATACAGACAGTAAAATTTCAGTTAGTGAAACATCATTTCAAGTTTTGATTTAGAAAATATGAATAACAGTTTTTTACATCAGATGAATACATCAGTGTTGGCACAGTCTTGATTTGGCATGTGCTTTTTTTTTTTTTCCCCCTCTTCTCTCTTCCATTTGGCCAGAGTACAGTAAAAGTGACTATAGATTTTACACTGAGGAAAAGAAATTCTTTTAAGAAGGGTATTTAGTGTTCTGGTTGAAGATGCTTCCTTTGGAGTGAAATAAACAGCAACTATTTTCTCAATATTTGAATAGATTTAAAATAATATTTATCTGACTTTAAAAGAAACCAGGAAATATAGAACCTGGACTTAGTTCATTTTATTTTAAAAAGAAGTTGAGTTTTCTAGAGCATACATATTAACAGACGTTATATTGCTACCTACCGTGAAAAGTCATCACTACAAATTGTTATTCAGGTATTCTAAGTGATGTTCTTTTTGACAGGATTTATCATTGATAGCAATGAATATCTTGAGGGGATTTTCTTTTTTTTTTTTTTTTAATGCTGCAGCCTCTTCCTGTTTGGTGTCTTTTCCCACTGGGATTTTTCCCTGGTCTGTATCCTCTTTAATAATATTAAGAAAGTACTACTTGGCCTAGACAGTAATGTCACCTTCAGATTGCTTTGAAAGTCAGACTGTTTATTTTCTGTGAGTTAACTGTGAGTGGAGTAATTTTAAATATGACAGCTTTTTTGATGGCATTTTCTCTGGACTTTCTCTGGCACTGTCTTTTAAGGTTGGCTTTGTTGTGTGCAGAAAGAAAGAACTTGGTGGACCTGGGAAATCTCCATAAACAGAAAGCAAGACTCTGAGGAGAGCCACTTAAGAGTTGTATTCATGTATAACAGAACTCAAATGCACAAAGTTCTTTGAGCACTAAAGATCTAAGGTTATTTTCTAGGCCTCTTAATTGTTATATATATATATATATATATATATATATATATATATATATATATATATATATATATATAGTTGGGTTTTTTTTTTAAGAGGTCTTGAGGACACCCCCCTCCCCCAAGCTTCCTAGAGTTCTTTTGGTGAATCAAATGACTTGATCACTGTCCAGTTGATCTGATTGAGTCTTTGATGTGATTTATTTTAAGGAAAAGTCCCACCTTGGTCCCTGAATACTGATTTACCAGAATGAATAGTTAAATGAGAGACTGGAAGCTAGAGCTAGTTCTCTCTTTAAACTGACACCCTACGCCCTGCATTATTGAAGAGGAGGTGGTTCATGTTCTCAAGTAGCAGTACAAAAATCTCACACCCTGGTCTGACCAGTATGAGAACAGCTGCTGCAGCACAAAATGTCCTTCCTCTGTCCCCAGCTGAAATTGGGGGAGGGACAAAGCCCAATTGTTACTTTACCCCATCCTGTCTGCCTGCTAGAAGGCCTGTTTCCTACCCTAATGGTTTCTGCCTAACAAATGGTGTTTCTTTTTTACAGCATTATGATCCTGGACTTGTTGTGGTGATGGTAAACTTAGCAGTGGTAATTTTTTATTTTCAGACTGAATTACTCCTTTTGTCATCAGTGCACCAATATGTTAGGCTTACTTTCTCTGTTGTAGCCTTCATCCTTCTGCTTGGTCTTTTTCATTTTCCTTTCCTTTCCTTATGCAACTTGTCTGATCCTTGTTCATTAAAGGGTAATGTTAAGAAGGGATGTATCTGTTTGTGTTAGAAATGCCAACAAAATCAGTTAAAACATTAAATTCTAATACTGTCAAAAACTTGATTTCCCTACAATATAATGGGCACTAGCACTTGCTACTGCAATTTATAAATAAATTAAAACAAACTTTGACTGCCTTAGAAGGCAAAAGTACTAATGCAGAGTTTATAAACAGGGGTTTACGGAGGTAATGAATTTGTACCAAAACTTTGATTCTTGCAAAACAAATTCTGACAGATCAAAAAAAGATACCAAAATAAATTCCTATGACATTTCTTTTCAATTCTTTCATTGGACCATTTGTTTTTACCAGTAAATCCCTGATTGAGACGTTATGAAAGTGATATTACACCTAGGAAGTCATTTTTATAACCTGTCTTTAATTTGGTCCTTTTGCTAAAGATTGCAGTCACTGCTTATTTATTATACCATTGGGCATAAGGTAGTGTTGCATTTTCATTTTATTTTCCTGGCAGTCTTTGATAGTATCTAAAAGAAGGCTATATTCTAGAAGCTTTCTTTTTCTTTCTTCCTTCCTTTTTTTTTTTTTTTCCTGGCATGGGATGTTTATTTACTAAAACAGTTTTTTTTTTACTGTGATAATTATTATCTTCCTATTTATTGTTTAAAAACAATAATGGGATATTGGTGATAAGTAAAACTTCTGAATTCGTTTTTCATTACATTTTAGAAGACAAAAAATTAATCCCACAAATACAAAGCAACTGGATACAAGCAGTTGCTGGTCATTTTGAAAATGGTTTCTTTCCTCTTTTTTCTGCAGGACCAAAACCAGTCATGATCATGGCATTTATTTAAAAAAAAAATTTTTTTTTTTTGGTAGTACTTCAGATTAGCCTGACAAAACTCAGTGTTTAGCCCAAAGGTATAATATATATGTGTGTATAACAACAACAAAAAACCAATTGTTTACACCAGCCTGAGTGAAATGATAAGGGAAGTAAACATTGTGTTTTTTCACTAAAGGTGTACAACGGATAAGGTAAGTCCTCTTTCCAGTGGGCTTACATCACAATAAAAAGCGCAAGTTGTGATGTAAAACAGCTGTGGTAGTAAAGTGCTTGTCTGCCCCATTTTGCTTTGTTTGGCTGGTTATGAGTGGATTAAATATACATTTATTTTAAAAATCTCCAGCATAGATCGATTAGTTTAAAGTCAATTTTCTTCGCAACTAGTCCTTTTCACAGCTTACCGATTACCGCAACTAGTGTTAAATCCACACTAGGAAATGGGACTTCAGAGCACCAGTTTAAAAGTAAAACTATTCTTTGTACCTAAGGACATTTTTCTTTAAACTTTTCACAGTCCCATTTAATTGTACAGCATCTCTTAAAAACAAACAAAACAATTTAGCATACTTCATCATGTTTGAATATGTGCCTTTTCTATTTAAGCATGTCAGTTGAGATATTTATTACCAGTTTAAAAAGTGTGTGTGGGAGGATATCAGTGGACAGAGTGAAGTGATTCTTGATGGGAAGTTATTTGGGGATCTTTTTAAAAAGGAACTTCTAAAGTTAAAAATTTTGAACCACCTGTGCCATTGCTTAGAATTGCTTTTTGCATTACTTATTAATTTAATTTTACCATAGTACTCAAGAACTATCCCAAATGGAAGGTCAGTCAAGGTGGTTAGTTGGGTTTAAACTAGGAAAAGAAGGTTTGGGTGTAAGCTGTGAGAATGGCTTGTGTTTGGTTCACTGTAGCTTTCTGGTCTCTGCACTCCAAGGCAAGATCTCTAACCACCCAAACCCAATGTGTAAAGTGAGCTGTTGGCTTGGCTTGGCATCTTACCTTGATTATGTGTTCCTGTTACAGGGAGAACAGATCCCATTCCAATCGTTGTCAAGTATGATGTCATGGGCATGGGCCGCATGGAAATGGAGGTAAATTGATCTCATTAACTCATGAGTTTTATGGGATATTTAAAATTGATATTAATTCCAAATTCAGATGCCAGTGTAAGAATGTATTTACTAGATGAGATGTAGTTTTAATATTTTTCTTTGAGCAATGAAAAAATATATTTTACATTCTCATTTAGTGCTACTTTTGAGGCAAATAGGATGGAAATAATGCCCTTGTTTCAACTGGGGCATAAAGAAGTGTTTTGCCCAGGATTATACAGCAAGGCAAGATCAGTCTTAGACCCAGGCCCTGGGGCTTGTTTTGGTAGCCACTGTTGCTCAACTCTTAAAACATTTGCTGTGGTAGAAGCTTTGCGCTTGTATAATTGTGTACAGCTGTCATCAGTGATACCTGCCTTTCATTGCCTAAAACGTTTTCTCTTTACTCTTAATTTTTTGGCAGTGAGCAATGAAGTGAGAGGTCTGTTCCATAGATGTATGTGCCTGTTAGGAACTACCAGCAGAAAAGGATTAATGAACTCATTTTGCATGCTATTTTCTCTGTGGGATGACAATAAAGCAAGCAGTAGCTGAGCAAAATAGAAAGGTTTTTTTGTTTTCAAACAATACTGTAATTGTGTAAATAACTTTTTCATAGCTAATCTTGGGGTACTTTAGGAATTAAGACTAATTGTATTTATTTTTTGTCAAGCTTGATTATGCTGAAGATGCTACTGAACGTCGCCGTGTCCTGGAAGTGGAAAAAGAAGACACGGAAGAGCTGAGGCAAAAGTACAAGGTACTTAAATGAAGCCATTCTTGTGTGGGAGGTGCTCACACTGAAGAAGAGATACTCATTTTTGGTGCAGAGTATCTCCATTCATGACTGTTTGTTTGACATTTGGTGGTGATTAGTAGTAGATCTCAGATTTCTGTTACATTCTTATTTATTGCTTCTGTAAAAACTGCAGAGAAAATAAAACCTACTTCATAAGTTTGTTGGGAAGATTACATTAGTGTTTGAAAAAACAATGCCTGGTATACAGTCTGTAGTCAGGTAGTAGTAAAAATTATTAGTTAAGAGTTCTTTGAGAGCTTGATAGCAATTGTTAAGGCTTTACTTTTTCTTTTTTTTTTTTTTTATGGATGAAGTATTTTAAGAATAACAAATTGAGACCTTTTTCTGTTCATTGTTAATTAAACTCAGTTCTAAAGCAGAGATTCATCTTGTCCTATCCAAGTATCAAGTTGAATTTACTCTTAGTATTTTCCTTTCTAAAGAGGCTAGTTATTGAAAACTGCAGTTTAGAACATGTTGTAAGTTAGCTTTCAAAAAGGCTGCTAAGGAACATGCCCTTCAAGGTGTTATAGTGTGCCTAATCTCTACCATAAAATAGGTAAATTTGAAAATAAGAAACAGGCATGATTGAGATTATCATATAGAAACTGATTTTGGTCACAATACTTAAGTTGGGTAAAGAGAAAAGGGATTGATTTTTTTAACATGTGTTCTACCATAAAAAGGAGAAGAAGAGAAGCTATAGTCTTTCTGGTGGGTGATTTACCTAGAGATCTATAGGGATCTTATAAAGTCTCACAACTGATTTGAACTTCCTGTGAATTTGGTCTAGGTATCTTGAATTTCCTAAATTGATGAGAAAAAGGGAAAGGAGTGGTACACCAACCTGGGCAATAAGAATCAGTTGTCAGTCTTGGAAATCAAGGATTTTTTGTTTCCTTTTGTTTTTAAGATATATATAAAATTGGGTATATAGTAAATTAACTAGCCTAAAGACTTGAAGATATTTGTTTCTGTTTTGAATTTTTAGTGCTGTCTGGATCATTTTTAAGTGATTATAGATTCTGTCAAGGGAGTGTAAATCTAGAGTTGACTGTACCTACTTTAAGATTCTAAATGATTGCATGTGAAGAAAAAGGCATTTTCCCTGCCTCTTTGTTATACCTACTCCAATCAGTAATGGAAAGAAATTTTAGGAAGTAGCAGCTGTGGGAGGCAATTTATTTCTTTAATACAATTAGTAGGTAAATGCTCTTCTCCTTCCTCTTCCACATTATATGTGGTGAGTATTTGAGCCTCCTTGTAGTTTTGGGGAACTTTTTCTTGCCTTTAAATACTGAATTTGAAAAATATGTTTAATATGGTATCTTTAGTTATTCAAAGTTTCATCCAAACACAATTATTTTATTGCTTAATTCAGTCTGTGGTTGCTAACCGTAACAGCATTGTTTGCCATTCATTCATTGGATCTCAGAGTTTATTTTAGGTCATTCAGCAACTTGAAACAGTCATCTTAGGTTCTATTATCAAATATCCTTCTTTTTGCACTAGTGAACCAGGGCATTTGCAAAAATATTTGGTTTGGTTACAAATTGCATTTTACCTTTTTTTAAGGCATGGATTAGATGAGAAAGAGGTATGTGTTTTCTAAAGCAACACTAAATGGTAAATTTATTTTTTCAGTTCCTTTTCCAACAGCACCATCATTTTTAGTGAGTACCTTTAAGATTCAAGTGACAAAGTTTGTATGAGTTTTGAAAGCAATCTTTTTTTTTTTTATTATTTCAGGATATTATGGGGGTACAAACATTTTGGTTACAAGTTATGACTTTGCCTCACCCAAGCCAGGATTACAGGTGTGTCCTTCCCCCATGCAATGCTAACTGCATCCATTAGTTGTGAGTGTACCCACCCGCACCCCCGCAACACCCAATGAATATTACTACCATGTGAGCACCTTAGTGTTGATCAGTTAGTACCAATTTGATGGTGAGTACATATGGTGCTTATTCTTGGATGGGCTCAAGCTCTATCCAGGGTAATATAAGAGGTGCTAGATCACCATTGTTTTTTGTAATTCAGTAGTATTCTATAGTATACATATACCATATTTTATTAATCCACACATGGATTGAAGGGCACTTGGGTTGTTTCCACAGCCTTTGCAATAGTGAATTGTGCTGCCATAAACATTCGAGTGCAGATGTCTTTATTATAGAATGTCTTTTGTTCCTTTGGGTAGATGCCTAGTACTGCTATTGCTGGATCATGTGGTATTTCTATTTTTAGCTCTTTGAGGTATCTCCAAATTATTTTCCACAGAGGCTGTACTAATTTGTAGTCCTACCAGCAGTGTACGAGTGTTCCTATCTCTCCACATCCTCACCACGATTGTTGTTTTGGGACTTTTTGATAAAGGCCATTCTCACTGGACTTAGGCGATATCTCATTGTGGTTTTGATTTGCATTTCCTTAATGATTACAGATGTTGAGCATTTTTTTATATGTTTGCTGGCCATTATTCTGTCTTCTTTTAAAAAGTTTCTGTTCATGCAATCATTTTTTTAAGGTTTATGGTTGAAAATTCTTAAACCATTAAAATATTTGAGCTAATCATCTGCTGCAAACAACTAAAATGCTAGACTAAAAGAAAAGCTTCTTAAAAACGTGTAAGAGTGGGCAAGATAGGAAGGACTTAATAGGCCAAAATCTGACAAGATAATTTGAACAGTAAGATCATTTTTTCACTGAGAGCATGGCATTTTCCAAACCCAACAAACTCGAGCTTTTAGTTTTCAAAGCCTCAGAGGGGGTATGATGTAGAAAAAAGACTAGAGCTTTGTCCATGTAGAGAACATCATAGGCACTGCTTATAAAGCTGGGCCCCCAAAGGGCAATGGTCTTATTTTAAGGGTATACCTACCACAAGTTAACTTGCCTCACCTCCCCTTTTCCTGCAGAAGGACTAGTAGGAAAATAATATTATTCCTAAGCAGAAAAGTGTTCACAGAGCAGCTTTTGTTTGTCTGAGACTTTATTACCACAAAGTGGTCCTCACTTTGGATTTGAGATCCGGATTCACTAGATAGTTCAGAAAACCTCAAGTTGTGATTTTAGTTTAAAGTGATCCCAGCTGGTAGTTTTCCCAGGTGCTTAATAGACACAAATGGAATTGCAAAAGGGAAATTAAGAAACATGGAATATAGAATGAAAAGTTCTAATACAAAGAGTGACATTCTAAAAGAAAGGGAAAGAACGAGGCAGTAGTAGTATTTGAAGAGATAATGGCTAGGATATTTTAGCACTTACGAAAGAACCAAGTTAGAAATGTGAGAAGCCCAAAGAATCCCAAACCAGATAAATAAAATTCAGGATGTGCGTGGTGGCTCATGCCTGTAATCCCAGCACTTTGAGAGGCCAGGGTGGAGGGATTGCTTGTGCCTAGGAGTTTGAGACCAGCCTGGGTAACACAGTGAGATCCAGTCTCTACAAAAAAATAAAAAAAAATCAGCCGGGTGTGGTGGCATGTGTCTGTAGTCCTAGCTCCTTGGGAGGCTGAGGCAGGAGGATCACTTGAGCCCTGGAGTTGGAGGTTACAGTGAGCTAGGATCGCACCACCACACTCCAGCCTGGGCTACAGAGCCAAGACTCTGTCTCATAAAAAAAAAAAAAAATCCAAATGTAGATATCCTTTTGAAACTTCAGGACACTAAAATAAAGTCACAGAGATCTTAAAAGTGGTTTAGTGAAACAATGATTTTCTCTAAAGGAATAACAGACTGATTACTTCTCAAAAGCTGTCCTCTCAGAAGCCAGAAGATAGTGGAATGATGTAGGCAGAGAAAGTATCTGCCAACCTAGAATTATATGCCAATTGAAATTATATACCAAAAGAATGAGGGTGAAATAAAAGTATTTTTAGACAAACAAAAGCTGTGCGAATCCACTAGATTTGGTGAGACCTTCACTAAAAGGAATCATAAAAAGATGTACTTCAGAAGGAAAGTGATCCCAGGAAGAAGGTTTGAGATATAAGAATGAATGATGAATACAGAAAATGGTAAGTAATTAGGTAAATGTAATAAGTGTTATATAAGAAATAAGTCTTATGGAGTTAAACCAAGAATTAAAATTCATGAAAGCAATAATATGAGTTTGGAATCGAGTAAATGGAGTAAGGTCCTTGTGTTCTAAAGTCCTTATTATCTCTAGGAGGAAAATAAGAGAATTAGGATTATCTGAAAGAAGAAATGAGAGAAAAGGAAATTTATTAAACTTAGGATACTTAAAAGCATAAAATAAGGTGGTAGATAGTAACCAGACATAACAGTAATTACATTAAATGTGAATAGACTAGCTCACTGGTTCTCACACTTGTGTGTACATTACAATCACCTGGAGATGTTTAAAAGTCCCGAAGCCTAGACTGTACCCTGGACCAATTAAGTTACATTCTCTAGGGGTGGGACACAAGCATTACTATTTTTTCAAATTTCCCAGGTGATTCGCACATGCAGACAAGTTTGGAAACCATTTCACTAAATAAATCCTCTAGTAAAAAGGACAAAGATTGTTAAACTGAATTAAAAAAAAAAAATCCAACTCTGTGCTGTTTACCAGAGATGTACCTAAAATGTAAGTTTACAGAGAAGCTGAAAATATAAGGGTTGGAAGATATATACCAGACAAATCTAAACAAAGTTGGTTGTAGGTATTGTCAGACAAAATAGACATTAAGGTATATAGTTTATTGATAGAGTTCACTTTGCCACTAAGATAAACACTATTAAATTTGTATACACTTAATAGCATTGCCTCAAAATATATAAATCAAAAACTGACAGAACTGTAAGGAGAAATGTTATATCCATCATAATATTAGGAGATTTTAACATACTCCCTCAGTAATTGATGGAAAAAAGCAGAGAAAAAAAATTAGCAAGGATATTTAGAATATTTGAACAACACAAGTAACAAATTTTACCTAGTGGTTATATAGAACTATGTACCTAATTACTTTGAAAATAAGAAATTTCAAACATGTGGAACATTTAAACAAAATTTTATTTGGTTATATCTGGAGTCATAAACCAAGTATCAACAAATTTCAAAGAAATGAAATCAAGTTATCAAGCTGTAAAACAATCAGTTTTAAAAATGTAATAAGAAAAACCTTTATTTGGAAATTAAGAACCATTTTTACATAATCCATCTGTCAAAGAAATCACAGTGATAATTCGAAAGAATTGTAGACGGAAAGATGAAAATACTAGATGTAGGATAAGCTAAAGCAGTATGATAATTGACAGCAAATATACGTCCTTAAATGCTTATATTAGAAAAAAAGAAAGGTTGGAAATAAGTAAACATTCCTTTCACGAAGTTGGAAACAGTAGCAAAATAAAAACAAAGAATGTAAAAAGAAAGAAAGATAAAGAACAGAAATGAATGAAACAGAAAACAAATTAAAAAGCTAAAAGTTCTTTGACATACTTGTGATATTAAGGGGGAAAACATAGAAAACCAATTTCAATAACAAAAAAGAAAACGTAATTGTAGATGTAGCAAGCACTAAAAGATTAAATAAAAATATAATGAATAACTTTATGCCGTTAAATGTAAAAATTAGGTTTAAGTGGACAAATTCCTTAAAAAAAACTTGCTAAAATAGATTCAAGAGGAAATAGAAAACCTGAATAATTCTATAACTATTAGATAAATTGAATCTGTAGTTAAAAAAAAAATCTTTCCATAAATCCCAAATAATAGAACCAGTGAGTTCTATCACAATTCACAGAAGAAATAACTTTAATCTTAACCAACAATTTCTAATCTTCCGGAGAATTGAAAAAGAAAAACTGGCTCATTTAATGAGAGACTAGTATAACCTTGATGCTAAAACCTGACAAGGACAGTATGACAAGAATAATTATATGTCATTGTCATTCCTAACACAGTTGCAGATCTTAAAACACTAACAAAATCTATCAAGATACATCATGACCAAGTTATCCCACAAATGCAAGATTGATTTAGTGATAGAAATCAATTTATACAACCAACCACATTAAGAAATTAAAGGAAAAAGATTTTATATGATGATCTCAATAGATGTCCCCAAAAAAGCATTTTATTAAATTCCTCTAGCCAGCGGATTTTCCATGTGCTTGTAGTTTTTTAATCTAGTCTTCTAAACTCTTCCCTCAGCGTAGTGTCTTTTTTCTTTTGTTTTTTTTTTTCCTTTAGAGACAAGGTCTCACTATGTTGCCCAGGCTGTCTTGAACTCCTAGCCTCAAGGAATCCTCCCACCGCAGCCTCCCGAAGTGCTGGGATTACAGGCATGAGCCACCATGCCTGGCTCCCCAGTATCTTAATTGGAGCATTTAGTCTAAGTATAGTTAATATCATTTCTGCCATATTTAGATTTAAATCTTCTATCTTGCCTTCTCTTTTTGTTCTTTCCCCCCCTGCTTTTTCTCTTGTTACTTTTTTTTTGGATTGATTGTTTTTATCATACTCTTATTATTATTTTAGTAGTTACTCTAGAAGTTACAATGTATATACCTAACTTACCAAATTTTACTTTACCTTCCCCATGGGCAATATAATATCTTGGAATATTTTTTAACTACCTTCTGTCGTATACTAATAATAGGTTGATTTAAAAACTAGTAATTGGGCCAGACGAAGAGGCTCAGAACTGTAATCCTAGCACTCTGGGAGGCTGAAGCAAGAGGATTCCTCGAGGTCTAGAGTTTGAGACCAGCCTGAGCAAGAGCAAGACCCCGTATCTACTAAAAATAGAAAAAAAAATTAGCCAGGTGTGGTGGTGTATATCTATAGTCCCAGCTACTGGGGAGACTGAGACAGGAGGATCATTTGAGCCCCAGTAGTTTGAGGTTGCAGTGAGCTATGATTACGCCACTGTACTCTACCTGGGACAACAGAGCAAGACTCTGTCTTAAAAAACAAAAAAACCAAAAAAATATCTGGTGATTGATTAGATGTGAAAGATATAAAGGAAATAAAGATGAAAGAACAGATTGTCTAGATGGGATGAGTTTAATTTGGGGTATCTTAAATGTGTGGTGCCTGATGTATAGCCAATGAAGACAGCCATCAAAATATTGAACTCTAGAATGTGGGGGTGTCTCAGCAAGAGATACAGGTTTGAGAGTTATCAGCATATGGATGATTCTAAAGTCACAGGCAATGAATTAAATCACCCAGCAAGAGAGGAAAAGTACAGTATCAAAGATGAAGAATTGGTTCAGTTAGCTTATCAGCAGACTAGAAACAGAAGATAGACTGAGTAAATTTGAAGACAAGTTAATAGAAATTATCCAAACTGAAATTGAAAGAAAAAAACAAAAAAGTAGAACACATGCATGGGACAATATCAAATAATTTAATATGCATTAATTGAAGGGGAGAGAAAAGGGACAGTGGAAATATTTCAAGAGATAATGATTAAGAATTTTCCAAGATGAATTAAAATGTAATTGTCAGGGTCTTTCTTTCTTTTGTTAAATGAGACATAAAATAATCTGACATTTTAAGAGTAAATGAAATATACTGCTTTAAAGTGGTCTGGGGCAGATAGTGCTCTTAGGAAGACGCAAACTCAGACTTCGGCAGAACAACTTAGATTTCAAAGAACTCCTACATAAATAAAGCTCCAAAAAATAGGGGATTATAGTCAAAATATCACAGACCTAATTGGTAAACTAGATTCCATGGGCTAGAGTTGGAGGGGGAAAAAATAGATCCATTGAGATTTTAGATATTAGAATTATCAGCTTGGATACAGCATATAAAAGGATCATATTTAATATGTTTAAAGAAATAGAAGGGATTAAAAATATGAGTGAAGGGCAAGAGACTATATAAAAACTCAAAGAATTAAACACAAAACCAGCCCTTTGAAGCCTTGCTCCACCACTGATTTTAAACAGCCTCATGACTGTCCCTCCCTTTTTAGACTTTTGACACAACTGACCAGTATTCCTTCCTGATAAGAGACCACCGACTATGGAGTGGTTCTGGCCAGTCTCTGGAGGATATTTAGTGAGGATCTTCCATGTCTTCTGCTTCACTTTTTGACATTAGAGGGCCAAAAACTCCACCCTCGTATCATGCTAATGCCACCATTTTTTGCACATGCAACCCATGAAGGAGTATGAAGTTCATTTGCATGTGCGCCATGTTTTCTCTTTCACAAATATTTATGACTCCTCCTATAGCTATGTATATTCAGCCACCCTGCTCAGCAAAAATTACTGTTCCGTTTACCCTTCCCGGGAAGTGCTTGCTCTTGGCTTCTGCCCAATGCTATGCTTCCCAGCCTGCAAGATGGCTGCCTATAGGCTGCAACCCCTTATGAGAAAAAGCTCTCCCTGCCAGGGGAAGGAAAAAAAAACCTCAATGAGAAGAATTAATAGCAGATTATACAAAGGTGAATATTAAATTATTATAACATTCCTGAAGAAATATCCAGAATGCAGCAGAAGGTAGAAAGAAGGGAGGGTGAAAGAGAAAGAGAGAAATGGAAAATATGTGAAAGAGGTTAAGAGTTAGATGACTATGTCTAGACAGAGTTCCAGAAAAAAAAGAATGAAACAAAGGTAATATTTGAAGACAAGACTTCAGAATTCATGAAAGACACCAACTCAACAGATTCAGGAAGCCTAAGGAATTCTCAAGCAAGGTGAAATAATCTGCACATTGACACATCCTGGTAGAACTGCACAATGCCAGTGAAAAAGACATAATCTTCAAAGAAATGTTACAGCAACAAGGAAGTCAGAATACAAATGTGCTCTGAGCAAATAACCATTAACCTAGAATTGTGCACCCGGCAAAAATATCTTTAAGAACAAAGATAGTTTGGGTGCCATGGCTCATGCCTGTGATCCCAGCACTTTGGGAAGGTAAGACAGGAGGATCACTTGAGGCCAGGAATTCGAGACTAGCCTGGGCAATATAGGAGACCCCATCTCTACTAAAAATTTAAAAATTAGCTTAATGTCGTGGTCCTAGCTACATGGGAGACTGAGCCAGGAGGATCACGTGAGCCCAGAAGTTTGAAGTTGCAGTGAGCTGTGATCATGCCACTGCACTCTAGCTTAATGACAGGTGAGACTCTGTCTCAAAAAAAAATTTTTTTTTAATTTAAAAAGCAGAACAAAGATAAAAATAGATAAACTGTTAAAAAATTCGTTTGCTACCAAAAGACTCTCACTAAAAGAAATTTCAAAGAAAGTGCTTTGGGGAGAAGAAATGTGATTCACAATGAAAGGCCTGAGATGCAGTAAGGAATCTCGTATGATCAACATTTAATTGGGTTGTGTGTGTGTGTGTGTTGGTTTTTTTTTTTTTTTAATCCAATCTCTCTCTCTCTTTCCCCCCCCCTCTAGCTACATTCTTTAAGTGACCAGTCTCTTTTTTGGAAGAGTAAATCTTCCAAATATGTATAAATGCTAATCTAAAAACAATATCTTATAGAATTAAATAAAAACCAAGGTAGAATTAAAATTTGCTTCTGTAGCTACCATTTCTGGAAGATGAATTCACTTTGGCACCTTCATACTGTTCACTTTTCTTTTTTTTTTTTTTTTTTTTTGAGACAGTCTCGCTTTGTTGCCTGGGCTAGAGTGAGTGCCGTGGCGTCAGCCTAGCTCACAGCAACCTCAATCTCCTTGGGCTTAAATGATCCTACTGCCTCAGCCTCCCAAGTAGCTGGGACTACAGGCATGTTCCACCGTGCCCGGCTAATTTTTTCTATATATATATATTTTAGTTGTCCAGATAATTTCTTTCTATTTTTAGTAGAGACGGGGGTCTCGCTCTTGCTCAGGCTGGTTTCGAACTCCTGAGCTCAAACAATCCACCCGCCTCGGCCTCCCAGAGTGCTAGGATTACAGGCGTGAGCCACCACGCCAGGCCATATACTGTTCACTTTTAAATCAAAGTCTCCTGTGGATACACCTGACAGGAAGAGGGTATAGATCATATGTCACATGTCTATACCCTGCTTTCAAGGGAGGTTGGGAAAGTCAGCTTTCTGACTTCTGTCTTGGGGAAACCACTGATAAGGAAGAAGATCCACAAGTTGTTTGACAGCTAGACAACATGAAACTGTCCAGGATTCTTCCAGAAAATTATTGTGAAGTATTGGATAGGGCAAAAATAACAATGTGCTATACATATTCACTTTTCACTGGATAGCTTTAATAAGTCTATCCAGACTAGTTAATACTACCACTCCAGGAAATACAACAACCTTTTATTGCTTACTGATTAAGTAGCTCATGTGAGAAAATGGTAGAGGTGATAAATAGTAGAGCTGCTTTGAAACTGTCCTGTGACAAAAAACTGAATAGAAGAAAGGCTGATTTTATGAGCCTTTGAAACAAGACTTACCCTTTTTTTGAGACAGGGTCACTGTTGCCTAGGTTATAGTGCATTGTCATCATAGCTTACTGTAATCTCAAACTCCTGGGCTCAAGTGATCCTTCTGCCTCAACCTCCTGAGTAGCTGGGACTGCAGGCACGTGCCACCACACCTGGCTAATTTTTTTTTTTTTTTGTAGCGTCAGGGTCTCACTATATTGCTCAGACCAGTCTCCAACTCCTGGCCGCAAGTAATCCTCCCACCTTGGCCTCCCAAAGTGCTGGGATTACAGGCATGAGCCACCCCACCCAGCCTAAGACTGACCTTTTTAGGACAGTCAACTGGAAGGAGCTTCTCATTGTGAAAGTTATGTATCTACTCTGCTCTAAAAGTCTAGCAAGTAATCATTTAGCATTCCTCTCCCTCTTTTCATCCTTCTGTGCTACCTTAATATGTATATACTCAACTTGCTTTGAGGTATCTTTTTGAATTTTTATATTCTAATTTTTTAATTCATGATCTGTGATTTTTTTAATTATCTTAAGTTATGATCACACATAATTTTTAAATTTGTGTATATCTCCTCTACTTTAATCCTTCTAATGAGTTGGTAAAAGTACCATTACCAATCACACATATACAGAAGTTTGCAGTTTTATGTGTTTCTGAAGAGCTGTTTAAAGACAATCCTAACTTAGTCTGACTTAGGTAGTAAAGAATTCAAAAGTTTAATTTGCTATTTCTTGTCACATTGACTTGTAAAAGGATTTAACCTTATAGATTGTCTATAAAATGTGGGAAGTGTTAAATATTCTTTATTTAATATTACACATAAACCACACTAAAATGCCTTTCAATAAATAAAAGGCAGCATTTTAGGAGACACAGGAAGATTATTAGATTGGCATTGTGAAGACCAAAAATATATAAAGTAAACATTGCTACCTTATCTCCTCCAACTCTTGCCTTTAACAGGCTGATAAACACAAATTAAAACACCAGTGAGTCTTGCTTGGTTCCAAGACAGTGAAGGGATTTCCCTAGTATTTAAATATATTCACATAACCAGTTATATAAATCTAAATATAAAACCAGTCTTCAACAGGTTTTGAAATGGCAATTTACCATCTTTGGGAAAGTTGAACATTAGTACTTAATCCAATCATATCTTTAGAGGGAGGAAAGTAGTGATAGCATTTACTGAATGGAATTACTATCAAAATTCAAAAAACCGAATTAACCACAAGCCAGTCTTACTTAAATCAGGACTGTCCAACAAAAATATTCTGTCACTCTTCCGTGATCTGAATTCTGGTGTATGAGACCAGTTATATTATGGTACACATTTTAAAAAGTCGTGAGATATTTCTGTTTTGTAATAAATAAGGCAATGGCCAATTATTACTCATTAGTGGCTTTTTTGAGATAAGCTATCAAGTCTGCCCTTTCTCCCTTCTTCTTAGTGCCAGTGAAGATCATTTTTGTTCCAGGGATGTTGGGTTTCTCCAAATACTTCATCAGTGTATCCTCTCCCCAGGTGATGCCTTTGTTTTTATGGGCGTCTATATAAGAGAATCCAGCGGCCTGACCTGTCTTCCACCCAAAGACACCATGGAGCTTTGGCTCAGTCTTGTGCTTGCCTCCCTTTTCCACAGTGTGGCACTGGGCACACTTCTGAACAAAAATCTTGCCTTTCTCAACATCACCGATATTTAATTCTCTCTTTTGTTGGTGATGGTACAAAGGTTCCTGGTCGGAAGCCGGATGTCCCGCTCTCTGATATTTTAATTTTTTTAAGAGACAGGGTCTTGCTCTGTCACCCAGGCTAGAGTGCAGTGGCGTGATCATAGCTCACTGCAATGTGGTGTCTTTTGATGTCTAGTTTTTTTTTTGTTTGTTTATAGAGACAGGGTTTCACACCATCGCCCAGGCTAGTGTGCAGTGGTGTGATCACAGTTCACTGCAACCTTGAATTTCTGTGCTTAAGCAGTCCTGCTGCCTCAGCCTCCCACATCGTTAGGACTATAGGTGTACACCACCATGCCTGGCTAACGTTTTTATTTTTTGTAGAGATGAGGTCTCCTATATTGCCCTGGCTGGTCTCGAACTCCTGGCCTTAAGCTATCCTCCCACCTCAGTCTCCCAAAGTGCTGGGATTACAGGAGTGAGCCACCGAGCTCAGCCTGATATCTAGTTTTTAAGTGGAACTGCTGAGGCAAATTGGACTGCCTGTAGTGTCAGTCCCACAGTTTTGAATCTCGTTAAGATCAACAGGTAACCAACATATCTGTGGGTTGGATTTCCAAGCAGTACAGTTTATTTGAAGAATGACCTTATAATATTTAACTCCATGACCGGCCACAGTCTCAAGTAATGCTTTTTGCCTTAAAATTGAAAAACTGGAAATAATAGCACAGGTTGAGCATCCCTTATCCAAAATGCTTGGGACCAGAAGTGTTCTGGTTTTTGGAGCTTGGAATATTTGCATTATACTTATCAGTTCAGCATCCCTAATCCAAAACATCCAAAATCTGAAATGCTCCAATAAGTATTTTCATTAAACATCATGTCAGTGCTCAAAAAGTCTTGGATTTTGGAGCATTTTAGATTTTGGATTTTCAGATTAGGGGTGCTCAACCTCTTCTTATTAGTACTTGCCTGGCATATCTTTTTCCATTCTGTAACTCTCATCTTTCCAATTCATCATGTTTTAGGCAGCACGTAGTTAGACTTTGTTTTTCTGACAGTTTTTTTTATTATATTTGCTATGTTAGCTACCATTTTGCTTTTATCCCTTTTTTGTCCTGCAAACTAGAAGTTATAGTTTTGTTACTGTTATATTATTACTATTAACCTATATATTTATTAATTTCATTGCTTATCATTTACTTTTAATATTTCATACCTTTTTTCTGGCATCAGTTTTCTTCTTCCCTAAAGTGCATCCTTAAAACAGTGTGACTTTCAAGTCCACAGTAAGAAACACATTTAATATTGCAACCACATACACATACCTGAAACAACAGTTTTGCAAAACAATATTTACCCTTTTTATGTGCAATAAACTATTTTTCTGTTCTTGTTTTTTCTCTTTTTTTATGCCTGTTACAATCTACTAAATTGATGCCATGACCTACTAGTGGGTCACAATCTATGGTTTCAAAAATAGTGCTTTAGAAGATTTTTTAAATATTTATTTTTTAGAGACAGAGTCTCACTCTGCCACCCAGGCTTGCATGCAGTGGTGCAATCATAGCTTACTGCAGTTTGGAACTCCTGGGCTCAAGTGATCCTCCTGCCTTAGCGTCTCGAGTAGCTGGGACTATGGTTACGTGCCACCGCACTTAGCTTACTTTTTTTTCTTTTTTCTTTTTTTGAGACAGAGTCTCACTCTGTTGCCCCAGGTAGAGTGCAGTGGGGTCATCATAACTCACTCACTGCAACCTCAAACTCCTGGGGAAAGCAATCCTGCCATAGCCTCCCAAGTACCTGGGGCTACAGGTGTGCACCACAACTGACATCTGGCTAATTTTTCTATTTTTAGTAGAGATGGGGTCTTGCTCTTGCTCAGACTGGTCTCGAACTCCTGAGCTCAAGCAGTCCTCCCACTTTGGCCTCCCAAAGTGCTAGGATTACAAGCATGAGCCACCTGGCCTGGCCACATTTTTTTTTTAAAAAGAGATGGGGTCTTGCTATGTTGCCCAGGCTGGTCTTAAACTCCTGGGCTCAAGCAATTCTCCCAGGTCTCTGGGATTACAGGCATGAAACACCATGCCCAGCAGAAGTTTCTTTTTTATTAATCTGTGTAGTAAACTTTATCTGAAATGCCTTTGTTTCATCAATTCTGAGAAGTATTTTCATTTGGTACGTAAGTAAATATGTATTTTTTTTTTAGCACACTGCAGATATTATTCCACTGTAGTTTCTATTATTGCTTTTGAATCTGCTGTCAGTCTGATTGTAGGTGATATTTGTTTTTTCTGGGTAGTTTTATGATTTTGTTAACTTTGGTCCCTTGTAGTTTCACCAGAGTGTGTTTAGGTGCGTATTTTGTTTTATTTAGCTTGCTTGTTATACTTTGTACTTCCTGTGTCTGTGGAATCTTGTCTTTCATTGGTTTGGAAAAACCTCACCTTTTGTATCTTCAAGTATTTTTCTCTCATCTTTGCTTCATTCTGTGTTTCTAGGATTTCAGTTGTATATGTACTATTCTATTTTCCATGGCTCTTAACCTCATTTTCATTATTATCTGTTTCCTCATCTCTGTGCTACAATCTGAGTAATTTATTTTAATCTGTCTTCTAGTTTACATCTGTTTTTGGAAAAAATTGAGATATAATTTATATACCGTAAAATTCAATTCAATGGGTTTTTGTATATTCCACAAGATTGTGCAACTCTTCCCATGACCTGATTCCAGAATATTTTTATCACCTTATTACATCTCTTGAGCTGTATCTAATCTGTTTTAGGGGTTTTTGTTTGGGTGGGGGGTTATTTTTTTACAATTCTGTTTTTAAGTTGTAAAAGTCTCATTTGTTTCTTTCTGCAGTTTGCCTCATTTTTTATAGTGTTTTATGCTTGCTCATTGTTGTAATTCCACTTTAAACAATTTATAGTTGCTTTATATTCTATGACAGACTATATTTGAGATCTTGGGGGGCTAAATTTGTTGCTTATTTGTTCTGACTCTCAGAAGGTAAATCTTATGATAGATTTATTTCCTGTGTGTATGGTGATACTTGATTGTAATTCCTGGTTAAACTTAATCTAGGAAAATTTTTAGGGACAAAATTGAGGATGCTTTCTGGGAGGATTTTTGGTTCCCTCTGCCAAGACACAGAGCTCCTAGGATCTCTTCAGCCGACTTCCTTCCATGTTCTTTTGTTTAATGACAGATCTCAGGTTTAGCTCTCCACCTTGCTCAAACCCTGAGCCCCAGTTTTACCTGTATGTCCTAAGGAGAGCACTTTCCCTTTGGAACTCTGACTTCAGTTTCAGACCCAGATCATAGCTTAGTTTTGTTTTATTTTGTCTTTCTCTTCTCCTCTCTTGTCGCCCCTCTTGGGGATTTTCTTACTTCCTGTAGTTCCAGCAATACAATAAAAATTGTTTTATTGAATGTGGTTGGTTTTTAGCCAAGGGTAGGAGATGGGGATGCCAGAGTATCTAGTCTACCATATTGCCAAAAGTGAAGAAAAATTAAACTCTTCTAAACATTTATTTACTTGAAGCCAACTGTTAGTACACCCATACACATATTACCCCACCAAATTGTTACTTGTGTTTCATCCAGCTTTGGTTGGTACCACTAAATTTTATGAAAAGCCCTTTTTTCTCTTCTCAGGTAGACTGGTTTTGTTTTGTTTTGTTTTTTAATAACATTCAGTTAAAATTCTACTAAGTTCATTTTTTTGTTTGTTTGCATTTTTTGGTTCTTACAGGATTATGTTGACAAAGAGAAGGCAATTGCCAAAGCCTTGGAAGACCTCAGAGCCAACTTTTACTGTGAACTCTGTGATAAGCAGTATCAGAAACATCAGGAATTTGACAACCATATCAACTCCTATGATCATGCACACAAGCAGGTGAGGAGTAGTTACTTGCTAACAAAGAAAAAGATACTTTATTGTTCAGTGTTGAATTTTATGAGTGTACCCCAAAAAACTTGTGTCTGCCGATCTTTATCCAAGATCTTATGAAATACTTGATTTTTTTCCAGTGGCAGAAATCCTGATAATAGACACCTCCTATCTTTCCCCCCACTATTTAACGCATTAACTGCCATGTGAGTTGTATTTAACTCAAGCTAGTTTTGAGCCGGGGGCCTCATGAAGCAAAACCTGGGCAAAACCCTGCAGTTGGTTCATGAAAATCTTACTTCTTGATGTTCTTATTGTTACAATTAATATTGACAATTTTGGCTGGGCGCGGTGGCTCACGCCTGTAGCACTCTGGGAGGCTGAGGCGGGTGGATCGCTCAAGGTCAGGAGTTCAAGACCAGCCTGAGCAAGAGCAAGACCCCGTCTCTACTAAAAATAGAAAGAAATTATCTGGACAACTAAAAATATATATAGAAAAAATTAGCCGGGCATGATGGCGCATGCCTGTAGTCCCAGCTACTTGGGAGGCTGAGGCAGTAGAATCGCTTAAGCCCCAGGAGTTTGAGGTTGCTGTGAGCTAGGCTGACGCCACGGCACTCACTCTAGCCCGGGCAACAAAGCGAGACTCTGTCTCAAAAAAAAAAAAAAATATTGACAATTTAATTCTAAAGACGTGGATTAAATGAATAGAAATCAATCAGTTTCATTTTTCTATTTGTGCTTAACTTTAAATTATACTTAAGCCTGACGAGTCAAGGGAAACACTTTACCCTTATGAACTATTTTTCAAGCTTTCACATTACTTTTTACATTACTAATTTTCAAGTTTTTATATCTTTTTTATCAAAAAACACAGAAAACAATAAAAAATAACAGATTTTTCATTAAATTAGAAAGGATCGTTTTGTTTTCAAAGTTTTTATTCTATTTTCCTAATAAACACCATGGCCCCAAGGAAAAAATTTTGGTTTCTAGTGTGGCAGTCAATGTGTTAAAGTAGAATGAAGAATTGTGTTTTATAAATCTTATATTGTGTTTTTGACTTTGAGTGATTTCTAAACTTTAATTTGGTAATCTGGCTGAGAATCACTGGGAGCTTTATTTCCATTTCTTCCCTTTTCTGGACATGTTAAAACTTTGAAGAGTTATCCCAGACTGTGGCCTTTTTCAACTTCTGTATGAAAGAGTTCATGTTTATTGGCTACTATTTCCTATCAGGAAGTCATTTTGTTATTTAGTATACCTTGGGAGGTATACTAAATCTTGAGAAAGAAAATAAAATTAGATGCTGTCTTGACTTTAACATAAAACTCTGATGCTGCATGTTGAAGAGCTGAGAAATGAATTATACTTTCTTTATAGTCTTTTTTTTTTCCCTGTTGTTTTAGAGAAGAAATTTGTACCTAACTAGTTACTGTATATGAAAGATGGCAGTAATTCCCCTGGGAGATTTTAGTGGAGGGTGGGGGGGGGATGAATCATTAGGTCTATAGGACAGTTGTGGCTTATTAAAGAATTTCGAGCCATTTGATCTTGGGTGACTTTAGCATTATTTGCTAGGTCTTGGGGAGGGTATAATAGTTGCATTTGTTAAACTTGGAAAATTTATGAGCATTGTTGGAATGATATTTCTTAAGCTGGACCTGTTAAACCAAGATTTTTTTTTTATCCTTCATCTTCCAACCAACCGTAAGATTTCAGTGCACAGGTAAAAGGCAATCTTTTACCAAGTTTTGCTCATACTAGAATAAGTAGAGTCTATAGGCTGGTTGTGGTATTATACTTTTTTGCAACAATCTCTTCCACATTTAACCACACCTAACCAATTTAAGATTCTTCCACTGTGATAGCATTGTATTCAAGACAGCTTTTCAACTTATTACACACCTTTGGATGTTGTTTTAAAATATTGTGAGCTCCGCTTGATTCAAAGAAGAGAAATTTAGAGAGCATATATATGGACGAAGTACATTGGCTGTTTCCTTACTCTTTCAAAGAATCATCGTTCAAAAAAGGAAAATGCAACAGTGATTACTGCTTATCCAGGAACTTTTCCATTTTTTCAATGCTCATTTTTATGAAATTAATAACAAAGACACTTAGCGTCTTAAGTACAAACCAACATTTTTGGGCTCTTCAGAATTTCTTCAATTAAGAAGTGTCTATGATGTATTAAAAGACCCCAGAAGATACTTTAGGCACAAAAAGGACATTTAGAAAGGTCTTTTGAGTAAAGTCTCAACTAGAAAAAAGTAAACCAAGAAAAGTATACCAGGAAAAGTAAACCAGAATAATGGGCCAGGCAAGGTGGATCATGCATCTCTAAAAATTAAAAAAAAAAACTTTTTTTTTAATTAGCTGACCACAATGTTGTGCACCTGTAGTCCCCAGCTACTTGAGAGGCTAAGACAGGAGGATCACTTGAGCCTGGGAGTTCAAGGCTAAAGTGAGCTATGATCACGCCACTGCATTGCAGCCTGAATGACAGAGGAAGACCTTAACTCTAAAAACAAAAACAACTTGAATAATGTATAGAATTGCCTTTTTTTTTAAGGTACCTGTACCTGAAATGTAAGACTTGCTTTTTTCTTTTTTTTGTTTTCTTCCTCAAACTAAGGAAACAAAGGACTTGCTTTTTAAGGGAAAAAAATTCTATCAGAGCAAAACAGATTTACAAATTAAATCTGAAGAAAAAGTACAGAACTAATATAATTCACATTGGCAACATCAATTTAATGTGATATATGATGTTTTAGTGATTTTGCTCTCAGTGTGAGTGGAGCAGAAATTGTTACAGCTGTGGTTCATTTGAATTTGACATGTTTGTTCTCCCACACACCTTATATTGACTCGGTTCTCTCACTGCTTTTCTCTATTGCAGTGGTTCTCAACCTGGGGAAATTTTGTGCCCCATAGTGCACTTGGCAATGTCAGCAGACATTTTTGGTTGTGACAACTAGGGGATGATGCTACTGGCATCTAGTGGGTAGAGGCCTGAGGTGCTGCTAAACATCCTGCAATGTACAGGAAAGCCCCTCAAAACAGAGAGGAAAAATGGCAATCAGTAGTGCTGAGGGTTGGTGTGGTGGCTCATGCTTGTAATCCTAGCACTTTGGGAGGCCAAGGTGGGAGGATCACTTGAGGCCAGAAGTTTGAGACCAGCCTAGGCAGTAATGAGACCCCAGCTGTACAAAAAATGAGAAAAATTAATTGGGTGTGGTGGCACACGCCTCTAGTTAGTCCCAGCTACTCTGGAGGCTGAGGCAGGAAGATCATGTGAGCCCAGGGGGTTGAGGTTACAGTGAGCTATGATGCCGCTGTACTCTAGTCCGGGCAACAGAGCAAGACCCTGTCTCAAAACAAACAAACAAACAAACAAAATAATTAAATAAATACAGGTTGAAAAATCCTGTTCTATTTGAACTACTGAAAAACTTTTAAATGTATACGATATTGTGATATCATTTGGCCTTTGCTTACTACAAACAAATCATTATCATTTTATGTCCCCAGTTATGTTGTAAACATTTATAAGGTGCTCATCTAGATTATTCAGAATATTCAACTATTACTCTTTTTGAGATTCTCATCAAAATAAAAATACAAAATTAAGGATTTCTTGTAGAGAACTCAAGGACTACCTATCCACTAATATAGGATATGTCTGTGATCCCTGGTCTGGGAAAAATCTTAAGATGGTATGATTCATGAATACATGTGACTTTATTTCTTCACTTAATCCAAAGGTCATATTAGTTATTAAAAAAAAAAGAACAGATATAGACCAGGCGCAGTGGCTCACACCTGTAATCCTAGCACTCTGGGAGGCCAAGGCAGGAGGATTGCTTGAGCTCTGGAGTTCGAGACCAGCCTGAGCAAGAGTGAGACCCAGTCTCTACAAAAAAACAGAAAAATTAGCTGGGCATGGTGATGCACACCTGTAGTCCCAGATCTCAGGACACTGAGGCAGAAGGATGACTTGAGCCCAGGAGTTTGAGGTTACAGTGAGATATGGTGGTGCCACTGCACTCTAGCCCAGGTAACAAAGCAAGACCCTGTCTCAGAAAAAAAAGAAAAAGAACAGATGTAGTATGAGCTTGTTTTTTGTTTTGTTTTTGGTGGAGTGTTCTTCATTTTGTTGAAATGTAGGCTTTTTCACCTTTCTTTGTACTGCAAATGGTAAAATCTTTAAAAAGAATGTTATGAATATATAAATAAATAAAAACACAGTACTAAAATTTTTTAGATTTCAACTCTTCCCTGCACTTAGAATTTCTAAGGAACCTTTAATTGACCTTGGTACAGAACAGTTAAATAACCCCTAACAGGAGGAAGGGCAAATTTTTCATTCCTCTTTGATGGACATGAGCTTACCATACAAATGGAGCTACCATTTTTCCAAATTTATGCTCTAAAATCATAAAGACACCCTGTCTTGTCTTCCAGGAAGGCACACAGGATTATTATGAATCTGAGATAATAGGTAAGTACTTTCAATCCCATGTTAGTAATCCCTAGTTTGCATCTTCCATCAAATTTTCACCATTAAAATTTTTTAGAGAAATAATCTGATAATGGTAAACTACTAGTAGAGGCAGGATCCTAAACATACCTTTACCTTTATTAAGCACAAATAATCTCTCAAAAAGGAGTTCCATGGTCACTCATTCATGGTGATTTTTTTTGGAGGGGCAGGGAATGTTATATGCCTCTCCCTATAAATTTTCTAAGATTTTGTGAAGAGTCATTAACACAAAAATATTACAGCCCAGCTTAATCTTCAAAGTTGTAAAAGCTAACTGGACGTTTGGCTCTTTTTAGTACTTTAACCCTAGTTTTCAGGTGATCAATTTTAATACATTTTGAAATTTCCAAGAGTAGGCCTTTCTGTTTCTGGAGAGATAACCCAATATATGATTCCATTTTATATAAATTAGTTCTGATATGCCTGACATGCCTAAGTGCTCAGTAAACATTAGTACTGGTCATCAGCTACTTTGTTGGCTTAGTATAAGTTACTGTTAACTCTGAAACTAAAGATTTTTTTATCCCTACCTCTTGCCTCTTTAATTATTTTGCATGCCTTTTTTAAAAACTTGTCTTTGAGTGGATATCATTTTCTTTAGCTTTTCAGGGGGCTTAAAATTCAAAGTCCAAAGAATATTCTCTTTCCCAGAAGTAAATCTGTAGCAGCACATTAACAGTCAATGCTTTAACACTTTTTTTTTTTTGGCTTCTTTCTTGGTACCTCTTCTGTTTGTGCCACTAAGGGCCCTTCTAGTAAATAAACAAGAGATCACAAATTGTCTCACAGATATATCTGGCCTTCATGGTGTTAGTTTTTCCCTCTTTTATTTCAATTGGTTCCCAATTTTTTTAAATGAGATTTTACATAATTTAGGCTGTGGCTTGTCTTGAAACATTGAAATATCTGATGACATTGGGCCTACATTTCAACATGATCGACTGGAAATGAATAGTTGCTGTCTCTTTGCTCATTCTCCAACTAGCTGTGCTCTCTGCTTCATCTTTTCTCTTGTACCAATCTGGGCAACTCATTATGATGCCTACTTGAATGCCTCTAAACATTTGAATTTATGACTCAGGCCTAGACCTTTCCATCCTTCCCACACAGATTCCCATGGGTTCTGACTGACACTGGGGAAGTAGCACATTGAAAACTTGCCTTCTTACCGTTAGTGTTGGGACCAACCTCCTTGCAATTTCAATCTCTGGTAGTCTGATCCAGTTATCAAAATCTGGTACTATAAAGCAGCTTCAGAAATTCCCTTAACTTGTAGAAGGAATCGGTATCTTAGTCAAAGGAAAGAATACTTTCAGCCTCCCTCTTCTTCCTGCTAAAATAGCCTTAGTATGAAAACTCCTGTACTTTTTACATTTTCTGAAAAGACTGAAGTCTTTAATACCAAGGTCTGTTTCAGCTGTTAACAAAAGTAGTAGTTTCCTAAGCTTTAAATAGCTGAACTAAAACAGATGAAGCCTGTAGCATCCACCAGTGACTTCTCTATTCTAAATTGTACAGAATAGAATCTATTAATATACGATTTAGTTAACTTCAACTAAACTGTTGCAGCTGCATTTTGACAGCATTACTCAGTTGACTATTTCAGTACTCAGTAGTGTATATTACCAAGGGACAGAAATATTAGAGTTTTCCTCATTCAAAAATGAAACAGGTTCTGAATTGAAGTATTTTCTGAGAATTTTCTTGGTGATAGAAGGAATAATCATTTTTCAACTTCACAGGACTTCATTGAATTTTGAAGTGGTCACTTTCCACTTGAATTTTCACTGTTTACTGATTGGATTTTTGGCTCTCAAGATGTTTTACAGCATTTGATCCTCTATATGTTTGATGCATATAGCATCAGGACAGTAAGCACATTAAAACCAATTGGACCTCTGCTAAGCCAATGCAGATTTAAAGAAATGCAGGCTGGGTTCCTTTTTCAGTGCTGCTTTGACATTCGATATAAAACAGGCAAGGTGAAAAAAGATAATTCTAGGGCTAAAATAAAAAGAAAATTACATTTCTACGAAGTGAAACCGCCAAGATCAGATACCCATGAAGATATTCCATAGGTACTCTATGTTTTGAATATTTACAAAATGTTTATCCTTAGAAAACTAAAAAATTGGCAAAGATATAAAATTTGTTTGGAAGTCATAAAGTACTTACGAATCCAGAGCTTCATAAATGTTAAACAGTACAGTTCACTTCTGAAGAGATTATGTTTTGAAAAGCAAAAGAAGTGTGAAGAGAGAAATGCATCTCAGAACTTGGGCATATTGTAGTTTTATTCAATAACCTTTAGTAGAGAGGTGAAAATGTTAGATTCAGTGGTGCTTTGTTACCACTATGGATGCCGTTTTCTTTGGAACTGCTTTAACAAGAGATGTGACATCGTTTGACCTGTCTTCCAAAAATTGAACATGTTTTCCACCCTTTCACCTGTTAAAACTTAGGTACTTGCCCCCCTCCTCCCACCACCCCCCCCACCTCCCTGCTTGTGTTGTGAGTAGACTTGTTCTTACACCCAGCAATCACAACCTAGTTAACTTTGGAAAAATCTGTGTCTTCTCAGGGGAGCTGTCTGCTTTTGTGAGTATGGGTAACCTTAAACAGACTCTTCAGGAGCTAATGTTGCAGGTTAACTAGGCATTTTCTTACTGTGAATTTCTAGCAGTTCATCTTGGCATACAATCCAATGTGCGAATAAAAATGATTCTACCTTATTCATGTTCTGCAGTTTCAACCTTTCTGTCCCTATACACTTAAATTGATCACAGTGATGCCTTGTGGTGGAGATTCTGGGATGAGGCTGTGTGTTCCATTGTAGTCTGAAAGGTTAAAGTAACCTAAATAATAATAAGTTTGAGAATGACAATGCTGTAAAGAGAGCTCCAGACTGGAGTTCTGCTGTTGCATTTGCTTTGGGCCTAAGCAACTCTTATGAATTATGTTCTTTCAAATTTTACACAAAGGGTAAATCTTTGTCTCCAGATATGATCTGGAGGGCTATATAGATACAGGTTGAGCATCCCAAATCGAAAAATCCAAAATCTGAAATGCTCCAGTCCAAAAGATTTTGAGCACCAACATGACGCTCAAAGGAAATGCTCACTGGACTATTTTAGATTTTCAGATTTGGGATTCTCAGCGATAAGTGTACAATGAAAATACTCCAAAATCTGAAAGTCCAAATACTTCTAGTCCCGAGTATTTCAGATAAGGGATACTCAACCAGTATACTTAAAACTCATTATCTTCCATCCCAGCAACATAGTGAGACTTCTTCTCTACAAGATATTAAAAAAATTAGCCAGTCATGGTGGCATGAGCCTGTAGTCCCAGCTACTTGGCAGGCTGAGGCAGGAGGATTCCCGGAGCACAGGCATTTGAGGTTACAGAGAGCTATGATCATGCTACTGCATTCCAGCCTGGGCAACAGAGCAAGACTCTGTCTCTTAAAAAAAAACGAAAAAAAAACCCTATCAACAAAACCACAATATCATACCATTTTACACCCACTAGGGTAACTAAAATAAAAAAGATACAATAAGTGTTTGAGGGAAATATAGAGAAATTGCAACCCTCCTATATTACTAATAAGATAGTGAGATAGTGCAGCCCTTCTGGAAAACAGTAGAGTTACCATATGACCAATATATACCCAAAAGAAATGAAAACATACATATGTTCACACAAAAGCGTGTATAAAAGTATTTATAGCAGCATTATTCAACATAGCCAAAAAGTGGAAAGAACCCAAATGTCTATCAACTGATGAATGGAGAAAATGTGGTGTATCCATACAATGGAATAATATTCAATAATAAAAAGGAAAGACTTGCTGGTATATATAACATGCATGAACCTCGGAAATATACAAAGTCAAAGAAGTGAGTCACAAAAGATCCCATATTGTATGATTTCATTTATATAAAAAGTCTACAATAAACAAATATATAGAGACACAAAGCAGATTAGTGGTTTCTTGGGGCTAGACAGAGGGGGAATGAAGAATAGCTACTTATAGATATGGAGTTTCTTTTGGGGGTGATGAAAATGTACCAAAATTAGTGGTGATGGTTACACAATTCTAAGAATGTACTAAAACCTACTAAATTGGACACTTTAAATGAGTGAATTTTAGAGTATATAAATTATATCTCAAAGTTATTTTTAAAGTCTCATTATCCAGCTTAAATTTTCATGGTGATAGTTGTGAAAATATATACTACATATACATATGTGTGTATGTATATTCATTTATACATCTATATACATACATATATAAATACCTTGAACCAGGAATACCTGGTGCTATTAAAGAATATACCATACTTGTAAGGCTTGCTGAGTTCTTGAGCATAGTAAAGCAAGTATTACCTGGTAATTTTTTGACTAATTAATTTTATATCCACCTAATGATATTATTAGTCATTATGTTGCAAAGTAATTGGGCGTTAATGGTTAAGTATTGTCATGAAGAGTGCTACTCTTACCCAGCAAAACGAATTTGTATTTTCTTTTTCTCTCATTTTTTCAATATCTGTAATTGGCATTAGTATTTAGTTTTGTCTGTTACCAAATATTTGGTTTTCTCTGTTACTGAAAAAAATTAATTTTTATCACTTACTGGTAAGCATGTGCTAAAAGAAAGAATTACATCTAATGGCCAGTAACTTGGATTTCTCTAACCATTCATATATAATCTTCCTTCCCTGGGTAGTTGAATGCTGGACTTTCTATGCTCTCTGCTGGTCCTTTTCCTCCCTCATCACATGGTGATGTCCTGGATGGTCTTATCTGGAAGTATCCAACATTGAGACATGAATCAGTGTGACCTGGCCATCAACAACTACAGCATGATTATTTCAGTTTGGGAGGGGAGAGAAGACCCACATTAATATTTTGTTATGAAAGGAAGGCAAAAAACAGTGAAGAAAGGAGGCTGTGGTTTTGGTATGAAGGGTTGTTGACATAGAGGAAAAGGAATGGTTGAGGTTCAAAGAAGACCAGGTTATCCTTAGCCAGAAATAAAGGTCAGGGTACAAACAACCACCCCTTCTTTATTTCCCAGCTCTGTTCATAACCAACAAATAATGCATAAAAGTATATATATGCTTGTTCCTTCTCCCAACAACTCATTTTAAAACCGATAGCAGTTTGATAGAGTATCTCTTCTGTGCCATAAACAGCAATGTGTGCATTGCAGAGTTAGTTACAAAGGAAGACTAAGTCTTGGTCCCTGTTTGGGAGAGTGGAATTGCTATCTGGTGAGAGAAAGAAACCATGGATAACATTTTGACTCTAGGCCGGGCGCGGTGGCTCACGCCTGTAATCCTAGCCCTCTGGGAGGCCGAGGCGGGTGGATCGCTCAAGGTCAGGAGTTCGAGACCAGCCTGAGCGAGACCCGTCTCTACTAAAAATAGAAATAAATTATCTGGACAACTAAAAATATATATAGAAAAAATTAGCCGGGCATGGTGGCGCATGCCTGTAGTCCCAGCTACTCGGGAGGCTGAGGCAGTAGGATTGCTTAAGCCCAGGAGTTTGAGGTTGCTGTGAGCTAGGCTGACGCCACGGCACTCACTCTAGCCCGGGCAACAAAAGTGAGACTCTGTCTCAAAAAAAAAAAAACATTTTGACTCTAAAGACAAAATCAGGTTTTCTCTTCAGAGCAGAGTAAATATAGAGCGTAGGATTTTTAGTGGCAATAGGAAATACTCTGCCTTAAATTCTGCCCATTTTCTGATGCCTAAAATTCCTTTCGACATGGAAACAGTGTTTATTCTTTAAATTTAGATAATAGATTTGAAATACTTGAGAAAGATAATCAGACTTATTCCTTATACTCAATCAAATATAAATATAAACTCCTAGTATCAAATTCTATTATTGATAGAAAGGCATAGCACAAAAAGACACCAAAGAGATTTTATAGACTCAGACCCTTATTATTTTTTGTTGTTAGGAAAAGCTGTGTGCAGAAGTATCTGTCTTACTCATTCCCAACCCAAACACAGTTTAGCACAAACACAGTTGATCTTTACTATTGACAGGGCAGTAACTGTCTTAAAAGTTCTAACCAGTGTAGAAGGAAGCCATATTTCTTGAGGGCCATTTAAAGAATCATCCTTCTACAAAGCTTGATTGTCACAGTTCCCTTTTATTTAGCAGACACTGTGAGGCAAAATGTTTCAGCTTATGAAGTTAGCATTAAAAGAGAAGTAGGTAGCTATTTGGATGAACCTTTTCTGCAGATTTATTAACCATATTCACATTTACCCAATTCATATTACCTTGGCTTAATCTGTTCAGAGTTAGTAGAGCAGAAGTTTGTGTCCAGAGTAAAACATTTTTTTGCAACATAATGCTGTTTAAGCTTTTTTTTTTTTTTAAGAACCAGAACATCAGTTCCATTTGAGGTGGTCGTTAATGTGGATCCTTAACTGGATCATTTGTTAAGGTCTTCCCTCTCTACTGGTCTTTTGCAGAGTTTATTGGAAATCCAACCACTGTGTGATTGGGGATCTGTGGGGAATGTTCCTTTGATTTGGTACCATGCCACAAATGTATGCTTTTTGGGGAAAATGCTATTGATTTTTCAGGAAAATAGGATCTTCACATCCTTTCATTTTGAGTGAGGTTCAGTCTCCTTTCCTTGAACCAAAATATTACCCAACTAAAAATAAGTCATGTGGCTCAAATTTTTGTTAATAAGCTTTAGTAGCTAATAAAATAATTTATTAGTAACTCTTCAGAAAGCATACTTTATCATTTTCAGAGATAAGGCCATAATCATAGCTTTTGAGTCACTTTAAATGATTAATTAAACCCATTCAGATTAGACTGTGTCCCAGTCTGGTGTCTGTCTGACTTGAATTTTTGTGTATGATGTGGAATTTGCTCAGCCTTTGACAAGAAATTGATGACATATCTGCCAGTTTTGGTATTATGTGAGTTCCATCTCTCCTTTGGTAAGCAGCATGTTGCTCCTCTTTTCTCACCTGAAGAAGTTGTCTAAAGTTGTGTTCCTCTCTAGAATTTATGAGAAAAGTACAGGTACAATTCACAGAATTTCATATGGGCATTCAGTGGCAAATGAGCCAGACCTTGGTAGCCTTTTGGAGTAAAATAGGCAATTTTGGAAAACTCTGATTAGGGCCTTGTACCTTTATAAAAATTACTTTTTAGATAGGAAGTTGAGAAGTTTCTGGTCAGTATCTTTCTTGCCATTTGGCCCAATTCTATGCAGAAGTAAAGGGTTTAAAGTTTCAGGCTTTTTGTTTCTCTAAATAATGAGACTTCCTTACTATTTGAAAGTAATAGCTAAGAAGACCTTATTATATAACTTCAATATGTCCCTAGTGGAGATAAGAGAATATTTAATGTCAGTTTTTCCTACAAATGGTAGAAAAATTTATTTGGGGAAAAATGAATAATCTAATGTTTAAACCAAATTATTCATTGGGCATTTACCAAATAGATATAGACTTCGTACTATTCCATGCACTGCAGGGTTGGTTATAAAGATAAGCCATAGAACCTGCCCCATACAGAGGGGAGGCAGGCTGGGCATGGTGGCTCACACCTATAATCCTAGCACTCTGGGAGGCTGATGCAGGAGGATCGCTTGAGGTCAGGAGTTTGAGACCAGCCTGAGCAAGAGTGAGACCCTGTCTCTACTAAAAATAGAAAAAATTAGCCGAGTGTGGTGATACGCACCTGTAGTCCCAGCTACTCAGGAGCCTGAGGCAGGAGGATCACTTGAGCCCAGGAGTTTGAGGTTGTTGTGAGCTAGGCTGACGCCACAGCACTCTAGCCCAGGCAACAGAGCGAGACCCTGTCTCAAAAAACCAAACAAACAAAAAACAAAACAAAGGGGAGGCAGTATTGAAAAGTTGTGACTTATTAAATGCTTTTTATTTATTTTGATATTTAATCTTGCAAATCTGTTGATAGATAACCCCATTTTTCTAATGAGGGAAATGGAACTCAGGTGAAATCACTTAGCTAGTAATTAGTAATTAATGGATTTGAACCCAGGTCTTTATGACTTTGAAGCTTTACACAGACTGCTTTTCTTTTTTTTTGAAACAGAGTCTGGCTCTGTTGCCCAGGGTAGAGTGCTGTGGCATCAGCCTAGCTCACAGCAACCTCGGACTCCTGGGCTCAAGCGATCCTTCTGCCTCAGCCTCCCGAGTAGCTGGGACCACAAGCATACGCCACCATGCCCGGCTAATTTTTTCTATATATGTTTTTAGTTGTCCAGCTAATTTCTTTCTATTTTTAGTAGAGACGGAGTCTCACTCTTGCTCAGGCTGGTCTTGAACTCCTGACCTCAAGTGATCCTCTTGCCTCGGCCTCCCAGAGTGCTAGGATTACAGGCATGAGCCACTGCACCTGGCCCAGACTGCCTTTCTGAAAGACAGGAATAACTGGCCAGAGAGCAAAATATGATGGCCGGTAGATGAGTGCTATGACAAAGTTCTACTAGGGACAGTTCAGAAAGAACAATCCTGTCTTATGAAGGGTCAGGAGAGACTTTGTGAGGGGAGTTTAGTTTGACCTTGAGTAGGCAGGAGAGACTTGGAATTAGGCATTCATTCTGGTAAGGGAAAATGTGAACCTTAGCCAGGCGTGGTGGTGCGCACCTATAGTCCCACCTACTTGGGAGGCCAAAGCTGGAGGATCACTTGAGCCCAGGAGTTCTGGGCTGTACTTCGCTATGCTGATCACGTGTCCACACTAAGTTAGAGATCAGTATGATGGCCTCTGGGAACAGGGAACTACCAGTTTGCCCTAAGAGGGGTCAACCAGCACAGGTCAGAAACAAAGCAGGTCAGAGACCTGTGCTGATCAGTAGTGGGATTGTGCCTGTGAATAGCCACTGCACTCCAGCCTGGGCAACATAGTGAGACCCCCATCTCTTCAAAAACAAAAACCTGTGTTTTGCCTTTTTTATCATCAGAATGTATTCATCCAAGAGAAACCTCAGATATACGTATTAGGTTTGGGAGAGTTTGCTGAGCCCTGTCAATAGGTTGGGATTAAAATTCTGAGGTTCCCAATTCTACTCTTGAGATCCCAGACCTTACTATAAAGTTTGTAAAGGTGATGTGGGAGTTTGCTAAACTTTATAGAGTACTAGGATAGGTTTGCCAGAAGGAGCCTCCAATTGGCTTTGTTTTATTGACATCATCCCATTTTCTTCCATCTCTACCTCCAACTGTATATACCTGTGGTAGGAGTTTGAGGTAGGATGTCTTCAGGATGATGTGGACATGGTCCTGTTCCTTCAGCTTCAAGTATGTACCAAGTAACTGCTGAATGATTGGAAAACCTAATCTCTGTCTGAGTCAGCCTAGACATTCTAGACTTTGATAAAATGATTGCTCTTTTGGACAATGTCCTGTAGTTTGAAAAATGCCTCCTGAATGTAATGAATTATTTGTAAGAGGGGAGGAAATGACTAGGCCTGGGAGGACTTTCCAGGCTTATGAGGTGGCTAGAGAGAAGATGGCAGATATGAGAAAAACATATGTTCTATTTAAATCTTGGCTAAGAAGCCTATTAAATGGGGAAGAAAAAAGTAGCTTTGTGGTCTAAAATATTTATATGATAGGCTGATGGGCGCTTTCTCTTTGCCCCATTCCCCTCAGAAGGAGAAAATTGGGATTGATATTTACTTAAAGTACTTGATCCTTCATCTTGAAGTGGTTTTATAAAAATCATAATTGTGGGCAGCCAGGCTCAGTAACAGTTTTGCCAGCTTTGATTACTTGATCTTCCTTAAAATAAAGGTAAATGAAAACAAGACTAAATGCTTTTAGACCATAGTGGTCTTTTCCAAAGTTCTGTAATGATTTTTTTCCTGGAAGAGATATAAATAGTGTCATTTATCTAGGTGGGATTAGTGTGTCAGTCTGTGTGTATGTGCACATATATATGTTGTACAGGTGCTTCCCTCCTCCCCAGCCCTTTTATAGTTGACGGCTCTGTCCCTGATTGTTCAGTATAATAGTTTGCAGATTCACTAAGAGAGCTTGTGTAGTAATGCTTGCTTTATTTTTTTTCTCTTCTACTCTTGTTTATTTTTTACTTTTTTTTTCTTTGTGATGTGACATTTTCAGCTGATGTATTGAAAGCAAATCCTTCTAATTTGGGAGCCCAGATCACAAGAGTGAGTTTTTCTACTAGTGTCTTTAGCTGTATATCTTTTTTTGTGTGTGTCTTTCTACCCTTCCCCCTCCTGATTTAAAAAAATTCAAAACACATTTCATAAGTATTAGGTATGAAAATTCCTCTGTTTGTTGAACATCATGCCTTTCCACAAAGCAATGTCCACTTTATATTGGGTCAAATTCCTTTCCCCAGTGCTGTTGTAAAAGTATAGGCTAATGTGTATGTCTTGCTTTTGTTTTTGTTTTTTATATTACCTAATGTATTGAAAATATATTTTAGTTCTGTCTTCATTGCAGATAGATGTTTCTGGACTCTTGTCACCAGTGTGTCATGGCACTGTTCTTTTTTGGTTGTTGTTTCTTTTGTTTTATTTTAAGGAAAATTATACAGTAGCTTCTGAGAATAAAAGACCCATTCTGTTAACTGGATTTTAAGTAATAAAATCTTTGACTTATCTCTGTTCTCCCTCCTCATCCCCTGGATATTCCTCTTAGGGCCATGAAGGAATGAAAAGCTACACATGCTATTTTCAACAGGCTGACCAGGTGAAAGTGGTCAGACTGGTGAGCTCTGAACATGCTAGCAGTGGAAGACCTCTCTTGGGTTTGTTTAGTAGTTACAGGAAACCTCTGTTCATGCTGAAAAGAAATAATAACACCTTTTTATGGTGAAATAAAAGTATGCTTTCTACTTGTTACTTCTGATTCAAATACCAGCCCCCCCCCCCCCATGTAAGCTGTACATTGCTTTCTAAGATTTTATATCTGGGTAATTTTCTGTACTAGCCTAACCCCTTTCTGTTCTCTTGGCTTGTGTTATTACGATTTATCTCATGTTCTGTTTGTCTAGTTTTGCATCCTGGAAGAGCGAGTGATTAAATAGTCCTTTTTCTTTCCTCCTAGTGTTCTAAAATTTGCTTGTTGCTTTTGAAATCATTTTATTTTGCCTAATAAAGCAGACAATATGCTGTCCTAATTAGAAATGCAGATACTCCAAGTGTGTTATACCCAAAGTAATCAGCCATTGTGTTTTCAGTCAACATAAGAGAATATAATAATGTATTCTACACTAGTACTATAACCATGAGGGTTGAGGGTAAATATTCTAAAGGCTTTGCTTTCAGATCCCCAAGTTACTGTAAATCACCCACCCTCTGTTCCTTTTTTTCTGTTAACTCAGAGATTAAAAGATCTCAAGCAGAGAGAGTTTGCTCGAAATGTCTCTTCAAGATCCCGCAAGGATGAGAAAAAACAGGAAAAAGCCCTTCGGCGGCTCCATGAGTTGGCAGAGCAAAGAAAACAAGCTGAATGGTGAGGATATTTTCTCTCAGAGGGTTCTACAGAAAATTATAATCCATAAAATTTTAAATTATAAATATAAGATCATAATTTTAGATTTAAGAATTATAAACATTAATATTTTAATTGACAAATAATCATACATATTCATGGGGTACATAGTGATGTTTCAATACATGTAACGTATAGTGATCACATCAGGATAATTGGCATATTTATCATTTCTTTGTGTTGGAAACATTCACTGTCCTCCTCCTAGTTATTTGAAACTATATATTATTATTAACCATAGTCACCCTGCAGTGGTATAGAACACTGGAACTTATTCCTCCTATTTAGCCATAATTTTGTATCGTTTAACACAGTGGTCCCCCCAACCTTTTTGACACCAAGGACCGGTTTCGTGGAAGACAGTTTTTCCACCCACTGGGTTTTGGAAGGGGTCACTGCTGCCTGGCTCCAACTCAGATCATCAGGCACTGGATTCTTATGGGGATCCCCAGATCCCTTGCATGTGCAGTTTGCTCCTATGTGGGTCTGATGCTACCACTCATTTCACAGGCAGGGAGGGTCTTGGGAGCTTGGGCAGTGATGCTAGCGATGGGGAGCAGCTGTGGGTGCAGGTGAAGCTTCGCTGGCTTGGTCAGCGGCCCCAAGGTTGGGAACTGCAGCTGTAACAAATCTCTCCCTATGCCTCTCTTTTTCCTACCCTTTTCAACCTCTAGTATCCTTTGTTCTACTTTTTACTACTATGAGATCAATTTTTTTTAGCTTCCACATATGAATGAAAACATGTGGTGTTTAATTTTCTATTCCTGGTTTATTTTGCTTTAACACAATATCCTCTAGTTCCTTAAGATTTTTAATAGATCCTCCTTTCAAACTCAAAGCATATCTATACTTGGAGTATAATATATGGATTAAGTATGCACACTTTTGAGGCCATATCCTTCTTACTATCTGTGACTTAGTCAAGTTATATCTAAACTGTCTATACCTCAGTTCCTTATCTGTAAGGTGAGCATAATGACAATTTACTTCTTACAGTTGTGAGGACTAATTGAGTTATTGCCTCGGAAGTGCTTAAAGGAGTGCCTGGCACATTGAAGATAATAAATGATGCCACTATTGCTGTTATTCCCATTTTCCAACATTCCTCTCACCTAGAAAAGCATAGTATTCTATTTCATAGCTAAAAAGCACTGGGAGACAGATTCAAGTGTTATAACTACCTTTTTAAGTACTATACAGTTAGTACTAAATTATCTAAAATCTACAGAATTTTATCCATTTATTTCTCCACAGGTTTCTGCCTTCAGTGTTCTTTTTAATATTCCTTTATAGTTTTTTCTGATTATCAATTTTTTGGCTGGTGTTTAGCCTGGGGTAGAATTCACCTCACCTAGACTTCTAAGGACCCTATCTTGAACATTTGAAACTGCTATAGGATTAGTAAGATATGTGCTTCCATCAGAAAGAATTAGGCCCCCTTGTTTGTTTTTAATGGCTATTCAGTACCAAAAGAAGGAACTGGTTACAGTAGAAGGAGAAACAATGATTGTGGCTTTTAAAAGTTTATAGCAAATTAGGGGTCAGAGTTCCCAAGTTCTTGCGCTTTGTCTTTAGGTTCTTTTTTACTTATTTGTCTGTGTTTTGGAAGAGAAGGAAGGGAGAGAACACATACAGTGTAAGTTTTAAAACAAAATTAACCTATGAGTGCTAATATTGAGTTAAACTGCCTATAAATTGATTCTAATTCCTTCTTTGGCAACTCTGTATGTAGTAAACACATTCCTCTAGGGCATGCTGCAAGAGTACCCCCTTAAAATATGTACACCAGGACACTTTGTAGTTCTGGACATATTTTAATACATGTTTTCTTCATGGATGACTTTCTGTTCTATTTTATAAGTGAACAGTTAAAAGATGACCAAGTATTCTCAGGAGAATAAAAAAAGGTTTTGATTTATCATCAGGTACTTCATTGTCCTAGGAGTAATGCATGGCCCCATAGTAATTATTATTGAAGTAACATGGCAAAGACTAAGCAAAAGATTGAAATGAATCCTCTTTTTATTCAATTTGAGGGGTTTCGGGTTTTTTGTTTGGTTTTTGCTATAGGGAGTAGATTTTATAACACAGTGTAAGTATCTCTTGCTATCCAAATCTATTGGGTTTCCATCTTCTAATAGCAACAGTTTAGACAGCAAGGGATACCACATTATCCAAATATATTTGGTCCCTGAGTTGAGAACAGCTAATAGCTAGGATTCAGATAACAAGGACATCATCCAAATAGATACCTAATTCTATTTAGTTCTTGATGTGGAATTCAGGGGATATACCTATATAGTCTACGTACTATAAAAATTTCAGACAGTGTAGGTGGTTTAAAACACTGGCATTGAGGCTCCCCAGTGTTCCTTTTGTCAAAGCTGAAAGAATGCGTAGTAGCATTATGGCTATAGTACTGAATTCCCAGAAACCAACACAAAAACCAAAGCAAAATGTTTAGAGGTGGTGCCCGGGAGATGGGCACAGACTCTTTAAGTTCCTACAACAGACATTCTGGCCATAGACTGCCATAGAGTAGCACAGTGGAGGTTTCTAACTATGTTTAACTCAGAATATGTACATTTTTAAAAAATGAAATTTGAAAGCTTAGGGAAAATTAGATTTTTTTTCCTTTAACTGAATGAAATACGACCTTTGTGAATAGATGTACCACAATATGTTCATTACATACTGATGGGTAGGATGATAGAATAAGAAATGAAATTAGGCCAGGGGCAGTGGCTCACAACTGTAATCCTAGCACTTTGGGAGGCCAAAGCAGGAGGATCACTTAAGGCCAGAAGTTGGGGACCAGCCTCTGAGCAACATAGCAAGATGCCTTGTATCCACAAAGGATAGAAAAATTAGCCAACCATGGTGGTGCATACCTGTAATCCCAGCTACTCAGGACGCTGAGGCAGAAGGATCAATTGAGCCCAGGAGTTTGAGGTTGCAGTGAACTATGATGATGCCACTGCATTCTACCATGGGTAACAGAGTAAAACCGTATCTCAAAGGAAAAAATAAAAGGAATGAAGGGCTGGACGCAGTGGCTCATGCCTGTAATCCTAGTACTCTGGGAGGCCGAGGTGGGAGGATAGCTTGAGGTCAGGAGTTCGAGACCATCCTGAGCAAGAGTGAGACCCCCCCATCTCTACTAACAATAGAAAAATAAGCCAGACGCAGTGGCATCCACCTGTAATCCCAGCTACTCAGGAGGCTGAGGCAGGAGGATCACTTGAGCCCAGGACTTCGAGGTTGCAGTGAGCTATGATGATGCCACTGTACTCTAGCCAGGGCAACAGAGCAACTGTGTCTCAAAAAAAATAAAAAAAGGAATGAGATCAGAAACAGGTCGTGGTAGGCTGTACCATATAGTAATGATGGGATATTTGGATTGTGAGATAACCCTTTTTTGTATTTTAGACAGCTTAAAAAGAAATAGCAGTAACTGGCTGCCCTGGGAATTTAGCTTGGTAGATTGACTACCCTCCCCTGAGAAAGTTCCATTCGTTAGTGTAGGGCTAGGAAATGACCACCACTCAGTGTCTTTGAGACCTACCTGTGATGAATAAGTATTCTATGAGATGTATGTAATATACTCCTAAATCTGTTTTGTGTTTTTTATTTTTCTAAACCTTTGTGTAGTGCACCTGGAAGTGGTCCCATGTTTAGACCAACCACAGTGGCTATAGATGAAGAAGGTGGAGAAGATGATAAGGATGAATCAGCTACAAATAGTGGCACAGGTGCTACTTGTGGCCTGGGATCTGAATTCTCCACAGATAAAGGAGGCCCTTTCACTGCAGTACAAATGACTAATACCACTGGACTAACACAGGCTCCTGGGTTAGGCTCCCCAGGCATCAGCTTTGGCATTAAGAATAATCTGGGGACCCCACTGCAAAAATTGGGAGTATCATTTTCCTTTGCCAAGAAGGCTCCTGTCAAACTCGAATCAATAGCATCAGTTTTCAAGGACCATGCAGAGGAAGGGACCTCTGAAGATGGAACAAAACCTGATGAGAAGGGTTCTGACCAAGGACTGCAGAAGGTGGGAGACTCTGATGGTAGCAGTAATCTTGATGGTAAAAAAGAGGATGAAGACCCTCAGGATGGAGGGTCCCTTGCCTCAACATTATCCAAATTAAAAAGGATGAAGCGAGAAGAAGGTGCTGGGGCTGTAGAGCCAGAGTATTACCACTACATCCCCCCAGCACACTGCAAAGTAAAACCTAATTTTCCCTTCCTGCTCTTTATGAGAGCCAGTGAACAAATGGAAGTTGACAATAGTACGCATCCAAAGAATGTCCCAGAGAGCAAAAAAGGCAGTTCTCCCAAGCCTAAAGCCTGCATCAAGATGGCAGCAAGCCAGGGAGCAGAAAAGACAGTCAGCGAAGTCTCCGAGCAGCAGAAGGAAACCAGTGTGACCGAGTCCTCAGAGCCTGGAAGCAAAGCTGAGGCAAAGAAGGCCTTGAGAGGAGATGTAAGTGATGAGAATTTAGAGGGTCAAAGCCAAAAGGCTTCAGAGGTCCAAATGTGTGAGTCTAATCCTTCTAAAGAAACTTGTCTGGCCATCACAACAGGGAAAGAAAGCCAGGAGGGACCCAAACATCCTACTGGTCCCTTCTTCCCAGTTTTGAGCAAAGATGAAAGTACTGCCCTCCAGTGGCCATCAGAACTATTAATTTTCACCAAGGCAGAACCCTCCATTTCGTACAGTTGTAATCCTCTGTACTTTGACTTTAAACTTTCAAGGAACAAAGATGCCAGAGGTAAAGGGACAGAAAAACCAAAGGATATAGGAAGCTCCTCAAAGGACCATCTCCAAGGCCTAGATCCTAGTGAGTCAGTTAAAACCAAGGAAGGGGGAGAGAAAGTAGTACATTCCTCAGGAGGCAAAATGGATGCACTTGCTTCAGGATCTGCCTGTAGTGGCCTAAACAAGCAGGAACCTGGGGGCAGCCATGGGTCAGAGACAGAAGACACGGGGAGAAGCCTTCCTAGCAAGAAAGAACGATCTGGGAAGTCCCACCGACACAAAAAGAAAAAGAAGCACAAAAAATCCAGCAAACACAAACGTAAACACAAGGCTGACACAGAAGAGAAAAGCTCTAAGGCAGAGTCTGGGGAGAAATCTAAGAAGCGCAAGAAACGAAAACGAAAGAAGAATAAGTCATCAGCCCCAGCAGATTCTGAACGAGGACCCAAACCAGAACCCCCTGGGAGTGGCAGTCCTGCACCACCAAGAAGACGGCGGCGAGCTCAAGATGACTCCCAGCAGAGATCCCTCCCAGCTGAAGAAGGAAACAGTGGCAGGAAGGATGAAGGTGGGGGTGGTAGCAGCTCCCAAGATCATGGTGGGAGGAAACACAAAGGTGAACTTCCAACTTCATCCTGCCAGCGAAGAGCTGGCACCAAACGGAGCAGCCGGTCTAGCCATCGGAGCCGACCCAGTAGTGGAGATGAGGATAGCGATGATGCTTCATCACACCGGCTGCACCAGAAGTCTCCGTCCCAGTACAGTGAGGAGGAAGAGGAGGAAGACTCAGGCAGCGAGCATTCCCGTAGCCGCTCACGGTCTGGCCGACGCCATTCCTCACATCATTCCTCCCGGCATTCTTACTCAAGTAGTTCAGATGCTTCTTCAGACCAGAGCTGCTATAGTAGGCAGCGCAGTTACTCTGATGACAGCTACAGTGATTATAGTGATCGATCACGAAGGCACTCCAAGCGTTCCCACGACTCAGATGACTCAGACTATGCCAGCTCCAAGCACCGATCCAAACGGCACAAATACTCATCTTCTGATGATGATTATAGCCTCAGTTGCAGCCAATCCCGAAGCCGATCTCGGAGTCATACCAGAGAACGCTCAAGATCTCGGGGACGCAGCCGCAGTAGCAGTTGTAGTCGCAGTCGGAGTAAGCGGAGAAGCCGCAGCACCACAGCCCACAGCTGGCAACGGAGCCGGAGCTATAGCCGAGACCGCAGCCGCAGCACCAGGAGCCCTTCCCAGAGATCAGGCTCCAGGAAGGGATCTTGGGGTCACGAAAGCCCTGAGGAGAGGCGTTCTGGGCATCGAGACTTCATTCGTTCTAAGATCTACCGCTCCCAGTCCCCCCACTATTTCCGATCAGGCCGTGGAGAAGGTCCTGGGAAGAAAGATGATGGCAGAGGAGATGACAGTAAAGGGACAGGCCCACCCTCCCAAAACAGCAACATTGGTACAGGAAGGGGGTCAGAAAGTGACTGCAGCCCTGAAGACAAGAACTCTGTCACTGCCAAACTGCTGTTGGAGAAGATCCAGTCAAGAAAAGTGGAGAGGAAATCCAGTGTGAGTGAGGAGGTGCAGGCCACCCCTAGTAAAGCTGGGCTCAAGCTCAAGGACCCCCCTCAAGGTTATTTTGGGCCCAAGCTCCCCCCCTGTCTTGGCAATAAGCCTGTCCTTCCACTGATAGGGAAGCTCCCAGCTACCCGAAAGCCCAACAAGAAATGTGAAGAGTCTGGCTTGGAAAGGGGGGAAGAGCAAGAACAGTCAGAGACGGAAGAGGGCCCCCCAGGGAGTGGTGATGCCCCATTTGGGCATCAGTTCCCCTCAGAGGAAACAGCTGGCCCCTTATCAGACCCACCCCCAGAAGAGCCAAAGTCTGAAGAAGCTACTGCTGATCACCCTGTGGCTCCACTAGGCACGCCAGCACACTCTGACTGCTACCCTGGGGACCCAACCATCTCCCATAACTACCTCCCTGACCCCAGTGATGGGGACACCCTAGAATCCCTGGATAGCAGCAGTCAACCAGGTCCTGTGGAATCCAGCTTGCTGCCTATAGCACCAGATCTTGAGCACTTCCCCAGTTACGCACCTCCCAGTGGGGAACCTAGTATTGAGTCAACAGATGGGGCCGAGGATGCTTCACTGGCCCCGCTGGAGAGCCAGCCCATCACCTTCACTCCTGAGGAGATGGAGAAGTACAGCAAGCTCCAGCAGGCTGCTCAGCAACACATCCAGCAGCAGCTTCTAGCCAAGCAAGTAAAGGCGTTTCCAGCCTCAGCTGCCCTGGCCCCAGCCACACCAGCCCTACAACCCATCCACATTCAGCAGCCAGCCACAGCCTCTGCCACCTCTATCACAACTGTTCAGCATGCCATCTTACAACACCATGCTGCAGCAGCTGCTGCTGCTATTGGCATTCACCCCCACCCTCATCCCCAGCCACTTGCCCAGGTACACCATATTCCCCAGCCCCATCTGACCCCCATTTCCTTGTCCCACCTCACTCACTCAATCATCCCTGGCCACCCTGCCACCTTTCTCGCTAGCCATCCCATCCACATCATTCCTGCGTCAGCCATCCATCCTGGGCCCTTCACCTTCCACCCTGTCCCACATGCTGCCCTCTACCCTACACTACTTGCCCCACGGCCTGCTGCAGCAGCTGCCACTGCCCTCCACCTTCACCCATTACTTCACCCCATCTTCTCAGGTCAGGACCTGCAGCACCCCCCTAGCCATGGCACATAGTTGGGATATGGGATCTTAGATAGGGCCAGGAAGGGAAACCCATAAATCTTCCCTTGGGGGTGTTGAGCCATTAATACCAGCAAGTAGAAGCTGGGATGGGCAGTGTCTGACAGCCAAAGAATAGAGTTTTGGCTTGCAGGAGTGGGTTTAGATTTGAAGTTTGCTTTGGATTTACTATCAGGGATTTTTTTCCTTTCCTCCTTTCTATTTTTCCCTCCTCTCCTGTGTTTTCTAAGCTAAGGAACACCAGTAAGTGCTACCCACCCGTCTGCAGCAACATCTCCAAACTGTCAAGTTTAGATAGTCCCCACATTCCCTCTACTTTGTATGCTCTGCTCTTCCCCTCTTTAAATTTTAAAACATTTTCCTTCTCTCTGGCTGCGTGTTGTCACCAAAGCACTTGCCGTGGGCCCTTCTGGTCCTGCCTTCTCAGTGCCACAAGGAAGACCAAGCTGTTCCTCTGATGGTGAAAGCACCACCACTTTTGGGCAGTGTCTTTGACCGTCCGTTGGTGACTTTATGTTATCGCAGGTGAGATGGAAAGGGAGTCTGACCTAGAACCAGATGCAACTCAGGCTACAATTCGATCTATTTCCCACATAAACAGAGCCACATATTTGGCGCTGTTGTCCTGGTGTCCCTTATCCTACAAGAGGCATCTGCATATCCCAGAAAAGAAGATCTTATCATGAATAGAAGCTATGCGGAACATAGAGTCACCCATGTGCTTCCCCAGAGAGGAGCTCATGTGTCTGAAAGGGTATATTTTCTTCTGTCGTGTTGATGTTTCCTTCTTAATTTATAGGATTTTTTAATGTAAAAAATTGCACTGAACTCTATAAACATAAATGCTGCTTTTTGTAGCTCATATAAAAAAGGTTCCATATTTGTAGTATACTGCAATAATATTTTTTACATCCAGCTCTTTAAGTGATCCTTGTTCTGGTGGCTTTGTGTAAATATGTTTGACCTAGTTGAATTAAGAAACTTTAAAGGTTATAAAATGAAAACAAAAAATAAAGTATTTGTTTTCTGCTAGATGCAAAAATGACTAAGCATGTATATTTTATCAAGCTCATGTATTTTTTGAAGTTAAGAACTATAAAATGTTAAAACATTTTTTGCTGGGACAAAATGTTAAGTAATTTGCAGTAAATGGTACCCCCAGCACTGGGATTTCTGAGCTAATGGGCAGCAGTCAGCTGGGGATGTTAGATGGATAGGCAGTTCTGAGTCTCCCTCATGTACTTTCTTTTTATACAGAGAAACAGGTGGACCCCACAGAGGAGGAGGGGGAGATTCAACAGCTTTATTCTCTGGAAGCAATGAGATTCAGTGGTTGTCTGGGGAGATTCCTGGGTTTCCCAGGGTACCTTGTTCCAGGCAGTCTATTTGCCTTCCTAGTACTTAGTTAGCCCTCTCTGACAAATTTTTTCTTTTTTAAATGTGCCTTTTGGGTTGGCTAGAAAGTGAAGTAGAAGTAGACCGGAGGATGATAGAGTTGGGACAGTTTTTCCCTCCTTTTGTTGGGAGGTGAGCACATTCATAGATAACTTTAAATTCTTTTGCTTCATAGTTTCCATGCCTTCTGCCCAGCTCAATTTAAGCAGTAGAGGTTCCTTTTTTCTTTTCTCCATGACCCTGACCAGAGGAATTACCACCTCAGCCTCTTTTTCCCCTTTCTCGCAGGCTCTCAGCCGTAATTAACACACTGACCCAAAGGTGCTTGTATTGCAAGTCTCATCTCCTTTGGTATAGTTAGCAGTTCCCTTTTGGCATTTTCCTACCTACTCCTGTGCCTAGAATTGGTTAGGTGGTCACCTGACAGGAGAAGCAAACCATACTTAACGTGGGCCAACACCCTGTGTTTCTGGCCTTTCTTCTAAATTCCCAAAAGAGAAAGATTTTGAGTTTATGAGAAGCAAGTGTTGGGCAAACAAGGCTCTTGACTGAGCCCCCCTCCTACCTGTTCAGTGCTCTTTCTCTGATTTAGAAACATCATTTTTTGTATAACTAGCACTGGGAAAATGAAACCATCTGTTTGAAGTGAAGGAACTTATTTTTCTTTGCTTTCAGCCCATGTAAATATTTAAATAATGCAGTATTAACATTTTTGTGCTGCTTCCCATTAGCTTGTAGATTGAGCCATACTCTGGCCGCCTCTCTGCCTTTCTGGGGGCAGTTTCTTTAACTTCCAGAATAGTGATTTTAAAACTTAAAAAAGAAAAAGGAAAAACAAAATAACCTATCCTTACTTACAAGCATAACAGATTGTATTAAACTTTATCACATATGATAGAGATATATATGCTGTAAAATGAGGGCAAGGAACTTTCTAATAAACCAATGATTTGTGGAAACTTAGCAGAGTCTGTCGTGATTGTTGCCCTGTCCACTCAAGTTGGGAAGGGTTATAAATAACATCTTGTTTGAAGCAGTCAAGGAATAAATTTCTGTGAACCAGTTTGAGATGTTTGGAATTGTGCTTCTGAAGGCTCAGGCTGCCCAAGGAGAGAGGAAGTAATAGTTAAGTTTCTCTCGGTCTTAGGTAGATGTCTTGGAATGTATACCTCCTTTCCACTCCATCTTTCCCACAAGAATATTCTTCTATTTCCTTTTTTTCCATTTTAGATATATAATTTGTATGTCATAGAATACATGGCATGTAGGGGCTCACTAAATGGGTTTGGAATTTGTGGCTTTGAATTTTAGGATTGTGGACAATAGGATTACAAGAGTCATCTGCCTGGCCTTTTCCCTCCAGGTGGAGTTCTGTATACCAGGCTTGAATTACTCTCCTCAGCCCTTTAATATTACTGTGATGTTTGAGTGCCTATACGTGGTATAAGGAAACATGCCCTAATTGTTACTGAGAAAATAAAAGCCCCTACCTAGTCTTCTATGTCAAAAAATTCACAAAAGAGGCAGGGAACATTTAGCGTGGAAAGCTATCATATATTTCTCGTGGTTAATTTCCCCTTTTGCAATGTCTATTTCTTTTCTACTCTCTTTGATACAGCTATGTTCTCCCCTCAATTAAAGAGAAGCTCTTCAACTTGAACCTAAGGTTGGGTTCTCAGATCTGCCTGTCTAAAATAGCAAAGATCCCTGCCCCTAAAGAAAGGATGTTAGAAAATGAAAAGTGATTTTCTGAGAGCAGGGAAGATGACAGTGGAAGAGGCAGACTGGCCTATATAGAATATGCTATGTGAAGTTATGTGCAGCTGCCTTATTCTGACAAGGCCCCACCCATCTAGCTGGAAACATGGAAGTACTCTCTTCTCTACACCCTTGATGACTAATTCAGGCCTTGTCAACCATTTCCATTCTTCTTTGCCAGAGATACCTTCAATTCACCCTTATCAACTCATGTCTGAATTATTGCAGCATTTTCTTGGCTGGCCTCTCTGACTCCAGGCTCTAATTCCCTGTCCCATGTAAACTTACTGGTGTTTCAGAATCTAAGTGCAATTCCGGTAACATTGTGACCTCTCAGAGGACAGGAACTGATTCTTATACTTCTTTATTCCTCCCTTTTGGGTGCCTTACATAGAGTTGAGTACATAGTAAACATTTTGATTATATGTTCAAGAAAAATATGAGCAAAGTAAAATACCCTTAGCTGAGGATTATACATCAGGATTTAGCAAGGAAATACTCAAAAATGATTAAAAAATTTTTTTATCTCTCTAACCTCTACATCACTTAGCTCAGTGCCAGGCATATAGTAGAAGCTCCGTAATTGTTGGCCTGGCTGAGCATGGTGGCTCATCCCTGTAATTCTGACACTTTGGGAGGCTGAGGCAGGAGGGTCATTTGAGGCCAGGAGTTTGAGCCCATCCTGAGCAACATAATGAGACCTTGTCTCCATAAAAAAAATTTAAAAATTTGCCAGGCGTGGTGGCACACACCTAAAGTCCCAGCTACTTGGTAGTCTGAGGCAGGAGGATCACTTAAGCCCATGAGTTTGAGGTTGCAGTGAGCCATGATAGTGCCACTGCACTCAAGCCTGGGCAACAGAGTGACATCTGTCTAAAAAAAAATTAAAAAAGTTGACCAAATGAAGGCTTAACAGAACTATAAATTCATTGAAGGATTCTAGCACTCTGGTTGATGAGATGGGAACGATGTGTCAGCATTCCTCTGCCCACCGTCTAGAAGGGAGATCAACCCAGCTCTGACACCAAAGGAACACAATCCATACTGAATACCAAACTCCTCTCCTCTCCTAAATCTGAACTTCCCTCCACCTGTGCTTCTAGTTTTAGTTAATGGTACCACTGTCTACCAGCCAGCCAGGCACCAAAGCTTTGAATTACCTTTGACACATCCAATTACTGATTCTGTAATCTCTGCTTGCTCTCTTTTTCTTGCCTGGTTCAGGCCTCATCACCTGGGACCCAAAGGATTGCAGTCACTACCCATCTGGTCTTCCCACTAAGTCCTTTTCCAGTTCCTTCTTTCCACAGGCAGCCAGTGTAATCTTCCAAATTGGAGCACAGCTGATAATTAAATCTCTTATCCCCTGACTTTAAAAGTCTTTATGATTTTCTGTCTCCTACAAATTAAAGTTCAAATTCCTTAATATGGCATTCAAGGACCTCCAGTTACTTGGCCCCAGACTTCCTTTTCACCCTTGTGCCTCAGTCTACCCCTTTAAGCACTCTATGCTGAGTCAACTACATGCCCTTCCCTGTATTGCACCTCTGTTCTTTTGCTGCTCTCTTTGCTTATGTTATTCCCTGTGCCTAAAAACTCCATTCTCTGACAAAAGGTAACTGGAACATGGGTTCAGGTGCAACCTGTGTTTGAACCCTAGTTTTGCCATCTATTGGCTGTGTAAACTTGGGCAATTTACCTAAAATTCTCTTGTGCCACAGTTTTTGCGGTTGTAAAATGGGCATGATAGTACCTATTTCATAAGGTTGTTAGAGAGGAGCAATGATATAAAAGACTTTCATAATCTATATCTTTTTCAAGGCATGCTTCACTATCCCTCTGCTGCAGTTATGTGTGTTTATGTCTTAACTTCCTCTGGACTAAGTTTGTTAAGGATCCTTGCTGGTTATCTTTGTATCCTTTACCATGCCTCTAACAGAGTAAGTACTTACCGAAAACTTGAGTGAAATGTGAGTTAATATTGGTCTTACAGGATACACCAGTAATACAGTAATCACTCAGTTGAGGACAGTGGGAGGATGGAGGGTAAGTAGAAGACTGGGTTAAGTATTCATCCTCACAAATTACGTGCCTACCATGAACTTGGCACTGGGAATTCAGTGAAGAAAGCCCAGACTAGGCTGGGTGCAGTGGCTCATGCCTGTAATTCTAGCACTCTGGGAGTCCAAGGTGGCAGGATCACTTGAACTCAGGAATTTGAGACCAGCCTGAGCAAGAGTGAGATCTCTTCTCTACAAAAAATAGAAAAATTAGCCAGGCGTGGTGGTGTATGCCTGTAGTCCCAGCTACTCGGGAGGCTGAGACAGGAGGATTGCTTAAGCCCAGGAGTTTGAGGTTGCTGTGAGCTGTTCTGACACCACTGCACATTAGCCGGAGTGACAGAGTGAGACTCTGTCACCAAGAGAAGAAAAAAAGCCCAGACTAAAGTTCAAGGAGCTTCTAGCCTAGTAAAGTATTGGATTCTTAGCTGTGCACTGAAGTGGTGAAGTATGAGGGGAAAGGGAGGAGCTGAGGAGACTTCAGAATGGCACAAAGTGGTTGACCAGGATAAGGCTATGGTTACGTTTGATCAGAAAATAGAAATCAAAAGGAGGATGTGGCTGTGTTCCTTTACCCCTAGCAGACCTCTTGAATCTCCTTCCTGAGAACCTGCTTTTTTGGGAAGGCATAAGTACCAGTAAGTCTTGGCACTCCATAGAAAATTACTTTGCCAGCTGGGTGCAGTGGCTCATGCCTATAATCCTAGTGCTTTGGGAGGCTAACGTAAGAGGATTGCGTAAGGCCAGGAGTTTGAGACCAGCCTGAGCAACATAGTGAGACCCTCTCTCTACAAAAAAATTTAAAAATTATCTGGGTGTAGTTGTGCACACTGCACTCCAACCTGGGCAGCAGAGTGAGACCCTGTCTCTATGTAAGAAAAAAAATGACCTTGCCTTTCTGCTCAAAACTTATTTCTTTCCCCTGTCACCCTGTTTGCATCTTGCTTGCATCCTCAGTGTGTGCTTCTGTTCAATCTTTCAGGTATTGACCTACTGCATGTTGTACTCTTGGCTAGGCTCTGGAGCTGCAGAAAGGAGCCCATTCACATAATCCTGTGAACAGACCGAGACTAAACAGAGTAATCAGTGCTGTGCCCTTGTGTGTTAGCTCAGAAGGCCAGCCGGAGGAGTCAGGGGAGGCCTCCCCCAAGCAAAAACACCAACCAGAATCAAGCCTTGGTGGTTGGACAAGAGCTCCATCACCCAAAAAGGAGTGAAGGCCTGCCTTCAGCTGAGCAGCTAGTGCATAATCTCAGAGCCTGTGAGCCAAAATACCCTGGAAGGACTCCACTTTATTCCCATCTCCTTGCACCTTAGGCCAAAATCCATTCACCACCAAGTCCCTCACACTGGCTCCACTGGTGCGACCACACTGAGACTTGAGGATGGTGCTGCACTAATATGGCTGGCTGAGGCTGCCCAAGGCCTTAGAAGGAGGAAGTGGATAAGTGGCTTATCCAAAAAGATATAGCAGCCTCAGGTCATATCAGGGGGCAGCAGCAGCTTCCTTCCCCCCTCTCTGGCCAAGTCACAAAGTGCCACAGCAGTGCAACCAGCTGGATGAGGGAAGGGAAGAGATGGAGAACTGTGGCCTAGAGTAGAGCTGTATGGACCTGTTCACAACTCCACCATCCCAAGCAGAAAGTGATAGTAGGTCGGACTAGCATGGTGGTAGTAGAGGTGGGGTTAACATTCAAGAGACATAGTTGAGAGGCAGAACCAACAAGACTTGGTTATAAACTGCTCTCAGGAAAAGGGAGGAGTCATGGCTTTCAGCCATAAGCATCCACCCCCAGGGTGGCCTCATCCCCTTCCTGGCAATCCTACAGACCATATGGGTCCAGGCGCTATAGCCCTTTGCTCACTGCTCAGCAAGTTACTTTGGGTTCTAGTCTGATAAAAAAAAAAAAAAAAAGAAGACTTCCTGTAGTGGAAACTGAAGGGAAGAGGAAGGATCTGGCCCATTCCTGCCCGAGAGGTTGTGGGAGAAGGAAGATGGCCAGAGCTTTGTGTCTACTACATGCCCTCTGGCTTCTGGAGTGGGCGCTGCTGCTCTTGGGACCTGGTACTGCCCCTCCTGCCTGGGCCTTGAACCTGGACCCAGTGCGGCTCACCTTCTATACAGGCCCCAATGCCAGCCACTTTGGGTTTTCACTGGACTTCCACAAGGACAGCCATGGGAGGTGAGCCCTGGGGGAAGTTTGGGTGTTGGGAGAGAAAAGGACCCCTCCCTATCACTGCTTCTGTGGGCCTCAAATTCCCCATTTGTGATAGCAGTTGCGCAAGGTGATTTCTGGGGTCTATTCAGGTTGAGCTCTTGTCAGGAATGCTGGGGAGGGATGGGCTCAGGTGAGGGTGTCAGGGAGGGGCACCAATGGGGAGATGGGCACTGAAACTATAGCAAGAACAAAGGGAAGACAAAAATTGATGCCTTTTTTCTCCCAAGGGTTAGTTGTATGACCCACTCCACCCTCAACACCTCAAAAAACAGAGAGGAGCACATGTCCTAAATTGATTTGCAAAACTGTAAAATTGTCTACCATTCCATCCTGCTTTTCTAGCCCATTCCCTCTACCCCATCAAAATTATAGATATTTGAAAAGCAATAGATCATTAATGGTTAGTATTGATCAGTCCTGACTCCTCCTCATAGCTGTATACCCTGAGCTACTTTTTTTTTTTTTTTAATGTTCCTCTCCACAGAAATCTTTAGTAAAAGGCAAAAGATGTGTTCATTTTGAAGAGAAACCAGAGCATGCCTGAGTTACTTAATTGTGGTGGACACTGTGCAGCCCACCTTCGGCGTGTGGCAATGGCAGGTAGCCTTCAGCCAATGGGGGGTATTTCCTCTGCTGAAGAGAGCCACTTCACCCAAAATCAAGTCCCCTTACCACTGTAGCCCATATCCGATGAGTGATCAATGAGAAGGGAGTTAAGGTTCCAGCCCTCCTGGGTCAACTCTGACAATTCTGAAGGATCCTTCTAGCTGTAGAGCTCCCAGGCATTGCCCATGTTGTTATTGGGCCTGAATCTCAGCTCAGCTCCTTCCTCTGCCCACTGCTACTTCTCCCCCTCCTTTCTACCAGAAAGTGCCATGGGCACTACTTAAACATCCTTCATGCTAAAAAAATTACAGCTAAAAAAATTATTTTTTCAAAAGCATGATGACTGGGACCATGCTGTCACTCATACACTTATTACATTTAATCCTCCTCCTGACAGCATAGATTGGTATTTATTATTCCTAATTTACATACGGCAGAACTATGATTTAAACCTAGATCTGGCCCAGCACTGTGGCTCACACCTGTAATCCCAGCACTTTAGGAGTCCTAGGAGACAGGGGAGGATTGCTTGCGGCTAGGAACTGCAGATCAACCTAGGCAAAATAGTGAGACCCATCGCTACAAAAAAATTTAAAAATAAAAATAAGTTTTAAAAAACCTAGATCTGCTAGGATCCTAGGCTCTGTCAGCACCTCGCCTCCCACTTTAGAGGTACCCTCTAGCTTCCCCCAATCCTCACCCTTAAAACCAGCTCTCAAGAAGGGATCTGGTAACAGTCAAGACAGGCGTTCTAGGGAGCATGTGAATCCCTGGTTTTTGTTAGAAGTGGAAGGGTGGAGATGGTGTACACAGTTTAAGAGATCTTTTTCAGCAAAGCTATCAAACCCCTTATGTTCAAATCAAACCAAATAGTTGTAGTCTCACTTTACTTTCAATTCATTGGGTTACTTTAGACACGTGATTTCTCTCGCAGAGAGTCAGTTTCACTGACTATAAAATGAAGAGTATTTGTGAAGTCTCATTGAGGAGAGATGGTCCAGTGCCCCTCCCCATGCCACACCGCCTTCTGGACAGTGGCACTGGGGCCTGGGATACGCCGGAATCTGCGCCGTGCTCACCCAGCTTTCCTATGCAGTGTGGCCATCGTGGTGGGCGCCCCGCGGGCCCTGGGCCCCAGCCAAGAGGAGACAGGTGGCGTGTTCCTGTGCCCCTGGAGGGCCGAGGGCGGCCAGTGCACCTCACTACTCTTCGACCTCAGTGAGTCCCAGTCAAAGAGGGAAAGGGAAGGTACCAGAGGGACTTGGACAGCGGCTTCAGCGACCCCACCCCTTCTTGTGCCCTCTAGGTGATGAGACCCGAAACGTAGGCTCCCAAATTTTGCAAACATTCAAGGCCCGGCAAGGACTGGGGGCGTCGGTCATCAGCTGGCGCGACAACATCGTGGTGGGCCCCCGCGGTACAGGGCACAGGGAACAGTTGGGGGCAGGGACATGGGGGAAGCCCAAGTCTAGCGCCCTTCCCCACTCTCCTGTGGCCCTGCTCCAGGCTTGCGCCCCTTGGCAGCACTGGAACGCCCTAGAAAAGACCGAGGAGGCTGAGAAGACGCCTGTCGGTGGCTGCTTCGTGGCTCAGCTCCAAAACGGCGGCCGCGCGGAGTACTCTCCCTGCCGAGCGAACACCATGAGCAGTGTTTATGCAAAAACTCATTTTAGTAAGCCCCGCCCTACGTTTTGGCTCCGCCCGCTCGCTACCGCTTAGCTCCGCCCTTCGTTTGTTCCCTCCCCTGACCTAGCATTGGATCTGGCCACCCAAGGGCCCGGGTTCTGGCCCCGCCCCGCCCCCGCCGATTCAAGTCCACGCCTCTATATGATACCCCATAGCGCCGCCCCTATATAATTCCGCCCCCGCCCTGCTCCAGGCTTCAGTGCACTCTTCTTGGTCCGCCCCTTCGCTGACCCCTCCTCCTTGCCTCCTCTAGGCCTGGACAGGCGATACTGCGAAGCTGGCTTCAGCTCAGTGGTCACCCAGGCGAGTAGGGAGCAAAAGCGGCGTGGGGGCAGCCCCTGAACAGGGCCCCCTCTCACCTTCAGGGCTTCCCTTTCAGGCTGGAGAACTGGTGCTTGGGGCTCCTGGCGGCTATTTTTTCGTAGGTACGTGCCTATCAGTACACCTCCTTGCCTTCTCGCTGCCTGGAGAGACCCCAGGCATCTGGACCCCCACAACCCCTGTCCCTCGCGCCCTAGGTCTCCTGGCCCGAGCTCCAATTGCCAATATCATCTCGAGTTACCGCCCGGGCACTCTTTTGTGGCACGTGCCCACCCAGGGCTTCACCGAGGACTTCAGCAGCCCAGAGTACTTCGACGGCTACCGGGGTAACCCTGGGCACCTCCCTTCCAGGCTTCCCAACGCCCTAAGGGTCCCCACCCACCACAGATAGTCAGGTCCTGCCCCCTAGGTGCCAACCCTAGCTGCCCAGCCCCGGTGCCTAGTCTCCTCCCTCTGCTCTTGCGGCTGCCCCCGAAAACTGCCCAAGTCCCACGCAGGCCACCTCTCCCTTCCCGCCGTGGACTCGCAGCGCAGGCTAGGGCAGGTCTTGGCGTCTTGATGGCCTCAGTTTTCCCATCTGCACAATGCAGGGTTTGGGCTGGTTGGTGTTTCAGTCCCCTGGCTCCTTGTCCTCGTCTGCTCCCTGCCTCGCTCTCCCTTAAAGGCTAATTAGCGCTGTGTCCTCAGGGTACTCAGTGGCCGCGGGCGAATTCGACGGGAATCTCGAAACTACAGGCAAGAAATTCACTTAGGGGCGGGGGTTGGGAAGCCCAGTTCGGGAGGAGCACCTCCCTGAAATCTCCTGGGTACGGAAATCTCCCCTGAACCAAAATTTTCCCTGGGTAGGGGAACGGGGAGCGGGAGGGACGAGGTTCTATGGCTCTCCCCAGAGTATGTCTTCGGTGCCCCTACTTGGAGCTGGACCCTGGGAGCGGTGAGTGCCCCCCTCTCTGCCGCGCGGCATCGCGAAGCCCCCAACCCCAGTCCTCAGGGTGACAACCCCTCCCTCCCCCAAACCTCTTGCCTTTTCTCCGCTGGAGCGGGAGGCTGGGGTAGGGAACAAGAATGACGCGCGCCCGTGCGCTGTCCGTGCAGGTGGAAATTTTGGACTCCTACTTCCACACGCTGCACCGGCTGCACGGAGAGCAGGTAGGGGCTGGGTCCCGACGCGAGTGGCCAAAGCCGGGCAACTGAGACCCCAGAATATTTCGCGGGATGTGAGAGCCAATATCTAAGAGAGGGTGCAGGGTCGGGTGGCGTGAATTAAGATGCTCTTCATCTTCTTGCAGATGGCTTCGTATTTCGGGCACTCAGTAGCAGTCACTGACGTCAACGGGGATGGGTGAGGAGGGGGACTCTCCACCCCTACCCAGCTGGGTCCCCAATTACCAGAGGCAGGAGCTGCCCTCAGTCTCTTACTTTCCTAGCCCCCATCCTCACGGGTCCACCCAAGGGAGCTGGAGAGCGCAGGTGGGCGAGATTTAGCCCTAGCCCCAACATCCCCCTAGCCCAGCCCCACGTAACCACCCATGTGGCCCCAGGAGGCATGACCTGCTAGTGGGTGCTCCACTGTACATGGAGAGCCGGGCAGACCGCAAGCTGGCCGAGGTGGGGCGTGTGTACTTGTTCCTGCAGCCCAGAAGCCTCCACACCCTGGGCTCCCCCAGCCTCCTGCTGACCGGCACACAGCTCTATGGGCGATTTGGCTCTGCCATTGCTCCTCTGGGCGACCTCAACCGGGATGGCTACAATGGTGAGGAAAGAGAAGAACCCAGCTTGCTGCAGAGGGGTTAACAGCCACAACAAAAAGCATGGATTTGACCTTAGGGCAGCTGGAGCAAGGATGGGCTTTAAGCAGAGAGTGATTCCATCATATATGTGGTTTACATACTGGGACCGCTGAATGGAGAGCAGACAGATGAGTTAAAGGAGACCTGTTAGGATGTGTCTGCCTTAATCTAGGCAAGAGATGGTGACCACCTGGATGTGGATTTTGGTAGCAGAGTTAGAGATGAGGGTGGCTTCACAGATACTTAGGACTTAGATTAGTAGGACTTGATGGGAGGCTGGATGTAGGGCTAAAGGAGGGAGAGAAGTTAGGTGGGTGTGATGCTCTTCGCTGCCTGGCCCTCAGGCCACGCAGCAGGTCTAGGGGCAGGAGGGATATCAGCTCTGGACCTGTGGAGCTTGAAGAGCTTGGGAACATTAGGTGGAAATATCCAGAGGACAGTTGGGTGTGGCTTCCTCCCCTTCCACAAGAGAGGTCTGAGTGGGAAATAGGGGATTGGGGAGGGTAGATGAGGTCCTGGGAGCCTGAGAAATGAGAAGAGGCCTGGGATAGTCCTGGGGAACACGAGCATTTAGGAGACTCCCAGAGGAGGTGAGTCTGAGAAGGAGACAGAAGAGTGTCCAGAGAGGTGGGAAACCGGGAGATCTGATGGCCCAGAACTCAAAAGAAAGCAGTGCTTCACGGGGGAGGAAGGGGGAGTCAGTGGCTCCTGCTGCTGCTGAAAGGCACCATTGGATGGGGCTGGAGAAATATCCATGGGCTTTAGCAAGAAGGAGGTCACTGGTGACAGTGACAAGAACTGATTCAGGCCAGGATAGGGACAGAAACCAGAATGCCATGGGGCAAGGTATGAATGGAGGTGAAGAATTGGAGGCAGCCAGGGTAGACAGCTCTTTCGACCAGTTTGAATAGCCCAGCCCCATACAACCACCCAGCTGGTCCACAGGAAGCCGGACCTGCTGGTGGCGCTCTGCTGTACATGGAGAGCCGGGCAGAGAGCAAGCTCTTTCCTTCATGAAAGGAACAAGAGAAAAGATGATCGTGGAAAGGAGATGAGTGTCAAAGGAAAATTATTTCCATTTGAAAGAATATGGAGTAGGGACCGGTGCAGTGGCTCACACCTGTAATCCTAGCCCTCTGGGAGGCTGAGGCGGGTGGATCGCTCGAGGTCAGGAGTTCGAGACCAGCCTGAGCGAGACCCCATCTCTACTAAAAATAGAAATAAAAATTACCTGGACAACTAAAAATATATATAGAAAAAATTAGCCGGGCATGGTGGCGCATGCCTGTAGTCACAGCTACTCGGGAGGCTGAGGCAGGAGGATCGCTTAAGCCCAGGAGTTTGAGGTTGCTGTGAGCTAGGCTGATGCCACGGCACTCACTCTAGCCCGGGCAACAAAGTGAGACTCTGTCTCAAAAAAAAAAAAAATAGATGGAGTAGGTTGAATGTGGAAGAAAATGGGAAATGTGGGGATGAGCCAGCAGCCGTCTCTGTAATGCCTGGAGCAGAGGAGCACTCAGCCCAGTGGCAGTGTAAAGAAGGGACACCTATTCCAGGATCAGATGGGGAAAGAGGAGAGAAAGTAGTTGCGGACTTACAGCACAAAAGTTGGGCTGCTTCTCTTTGTGAAGTGAGAGATGAGGTAACCCACTGAAGGAAGTGGGGGCTGGGAAATCGACCAAATGGAGAAAGTTAGAAATAGGTGCTAGAGCCAGGCACGGTGGCACACACCTATAGTACTAGCTAGCTACTGGGGAGGCTGAGGCAGGAGAATCACTTGAGCTCCAGGAGTTCAAGTCCAGCCTGGGCAACTTAATGAGCCACCATATCTAAAAAGAGAAATAGGTGCTGAGCAGACTGGGAGAAGGAGCTGAGCAGAAAGCCCTGCAAGGCTGCCTCTAGGCAGCATCGAGGTTCCTAGTGAAGTCTGGAAATCAGGAATCCATGGTGCTCCAATCTGCTCTGTCTCTCCAGCAACCCTGGGTTGAACTAGCCCAAGGTGGGGTCTGGCCAGGCTTGCCTAGGACTGGCAATGGGGCAAGAAGGCTGAGGATATGGCAAAGGTGATCAAATGGTCAGGAAATAAGTGCAGAGATGAGGAGACCAAAGATCAGGAGAGAGTGGAAGCCAAGGGCCTGCGGATAGGACTGTGGTCAGAGTGTGGTCTGTTCAGATGAGCTCTTGTAACTTGATCAGAAATATCAATAAAGATATTTAAAATAAAAAAAACTGCACAGAAAACATATGATAAGCAAAGTCAGAAAACAAAGACAGTTGGAACATATATGTCAAACATCTTAATTCCTATTGTATTCAAAGAACTCTTACAAAATAATAAGATTATTATGATTAACAAGTTTTCAAAGGTAATCTTAAAAGTTATTAGTGATGAGGAGCCCATGGCCTGGCTCTGAGTTTTTTCATCTAAAATGGGAATATAATGCCTAATTTTCAGAATTAAATGAAATCTTGTCAGTATGTTTTCCTCAGGAGATGGCCAGGGCTGTTACTGTTTTTATAACAACTCTATTTCACATGGCTCTCACCTACCTGACTGTAAACCCTTTCCTGGTCTCCTGGGATCTGTCCAGAGATGGAGCTCAGGAAAGTTTTACAAAGTCCCCTGGGGGGATTAAATAATAAATTGCCACTCCCTTTCTGTTACTCCTTCCAGATGTTGCAGTGGCTGCTCCCTACGGGGGTCCCAGTGGTCGGGGCCAAGTGCTGGTGTTCCTGGGTCAGAGTGAGGGGCTGAGCTCACACCCCTCACAGGTCCTGGACAGCCCCTTCCCCCCAAGCTCTGGCTTTGGCTTCTCCCTTCGAGGTGCTGTAGACATTGATGACAACGGATACCCAGGTGACCCTGGACTGCCCCCAGCTAGAAATGCCCAAGAAAGGTCCTGTGGGCATTTGCTGGAAGTGCTGAGAGATACAGCCAGGGGCCCATGCCTGACTTGGTGCCCCATCATGGGCTCTGGCCCGTCTGTACAGCTGGGATGCCAGGGGGGCCACGTCAAACCTCCAGTGGGGAAAGCAGTATGGGGAACCCCTGGGAAGATGAGATGAGGACCCCATGCCCTCTCTACTTTCTAATTCTGACCCCTCCTGCAATGTCTATAGACCTGCTGGTGGGAGCTTACGGGGCCAACAAGGTGGCTGTGTACAGGTGAGGGCTGGCACCAGGCGCAGGGTGGGGAAGGGCCCATACCATCAGAGGAGGCTGGGCCAGGATAGGCCACAATGGCAAGCCTCTTCTCATCCATCCTATCAGAGCTCAGCCAGTGGTGATAGCCACTGTCCAGTTGTTGGTGCAAGATTCACTGAATCCTACTGTGAAGAACTGTGTCCTGCCCCAGACCAAGACACCAGTGAGCTGGTGAGGAGGCGGAGGGCTTGAGCCAGGCAGGATCTGGGACCTCAGAAAGGCCCTAGCTCCTGAGCCCCACTCATGTCTTTGCAGCTTCAATATCCAGATGTGTGTGGGAGCCACTGGGCACAACATTCCTCAGAAGCTGCGTGAGTGGCATGGAGGGGGCAGGGGGGAGGTGGGCCTGGGCTCCTCTGGAGGCTGGCCAGGGAGATCCTGACTCTTCCTGCTTGCCCCGCCAGGCCTAAATGCCGAGCTGCAGCTGGACAGGCAGAAGCCCCGCCAGGGCCGGCGGGTGCTCCTCCTGGACTCTCAACAGGCGAGCACCACCTTGAACCTGGACCTGGGAGGAAGGCACAGCCCCATCTGCCAAACCACCACAGCCTTCCTTCGAGTACGTGCAGCTGGAGATTGGCAGGGCTGGGTGTGCCGAGCTCATCCGCCGCGGGGCACTGGGCTGGCTGCTATGCATCCAGGGGTAGTCGGTAGAATGCGGTGCCTACTGGACCGGAGAAGGTGGGGTGTGCACGGTAGCAAGATGCCCTGACTCTTGCTCCCCTCCTAGGACGAGGCAGACTTCCGGGACAAGCTAAGTCCCATCGTGCTCAGCCTCAATGTGTCCCTGCCCCCCAGAGAGGCTGGAGTAGCCCCTGCTGTCGTGCTGCACGGAGACACCCATGTCCAGGAGCAGGTAGGGACAAGCAGGGGCAGGCAAGGAGGTGCAGGACCCCTGATAGAATGTCAGGGTTAGGGTCAGTGCCCAAGTCATAATGTGAACCCCAAAACTTTGATGTCACCTCTAATATCTGATGTCACTCTACACCCTAATGGAAACTGCAAAATCTCAATATCCCCTAAACTCTGATATAAATCCATAAGCCCTGATATCACCAACAAAACTCACGTTGTCCTAAACCTTCATATAAACCCCAAAGCCCTGATGTCATTTCCAAACTCCCTTTCATCCTCAGAGCTTCTTATTCTCTAAGCCCTGATGTGAACCCCAAGCTCACTGTTGTTTTCCTAACCCTGATGTGACCCCCCCAACTTCACATGCTCCCAGCTCACCTGCACACCCTGCTGTGCCCCCTCTAGACCCGCATCATCCTGGACTGTGGGGAAGACAATGTGTGTGTGCCCCAGCTTCAGCTCACTGCCAACGTGTAAGACCTCCTGCTCTGCCCTCCTCTGGCCTTCTCTGCCCCAGTGATACACGCTCCCCACCTGGGTGCCCTCCCCTCCTCCCCGCCCCTGGGCCTGGACCCAGCCTCCCTGGCTTCACCTTTTCCCCCTACAGGACGGGCTCCCCGCTGCTAGTTGGGGCAGATAATGTGCTAGAGCTGCACATGGACGCAGCCAACAAGGGCGAGGGGGCCTATGAGGCAGAGCTGGCCACGCGCCTGCCCTCGGGGGCCCACTACATGCAGGCCCTCAGCAACCTGGAGGTGAGGCCCCACTCTGCGAGCATTGCCTCTCATCTCCCTCCCTGAGAGCTCCCCGTTCTCTTATACTTTGCTGTAAAAGATGTAATTTTTTTTTTAATTTGGAAGAGGTATACCTGCTAATGGCACAAAATTCAAGAACTCTATTGGCTCGAGAACCAAATGTTAACAGGAACCTCTGTTAACATTGGATGGATTTCCTTCTAGTCTTTTTTCCCAACATTGACAGGCACTCACATAGGTATATATTTATTTTTTTATTTGATCAATGTAGTTTATAACAATGGGGTCAGACTCTATGTAATGTTTTGTCTTTTAATTTCCAAAATGAAAATTCATAAAAAATAAAAAAGTGCTACAGCAATACATAGAACAAAACAGAATAGTCCCTTGAAATCTCACCCCAAGAAACCCGTCCTGCCACCCTGGCATGCAAGTCTTTTCCAGACTTTCCAAGGAAGCTTAAGTATATACAGGATGATCTGTAACCAACTTCTTTCTCGAAACTGCCTCCCTGAAGGGCTTTGAGAGGCTCACCTGTAACCAGAAGAAAGAGAACGAGACCAAGGTGGTGCTGTGTGAGCTAGGCAACCCCATGAAGAAGAACGCCCGGGTGAGGCCACCGAGTCGTGGGTGCTGGGTCTCCACCAGGGACTGATGGACAGCCAGGTTTTAGGGGCTGGGTTTGAGAGTCAGATAGCTCTGGGCTGGAATCTGTCCTCACGCTCCCCAGCAGCATGCTCTTGGGTGAGGGACTTTCCCCCTCTGAATGGGCTTCTAGGTAAAATAGAGATAATGGTGACCTTGGAGGGTGAGGATGAGATGCCATTTTCAGGGCAGGGCTGCCCAGCATGGGCATGTGGGTAGTGACTTTGGCTCTCCCTGTCTCCCAGATAAGAATCACGATGTTGGTGAGTGTGGGGAACCTGGAAGAGGCTGGAGAGTATGTGTCCTTCCAGCTACAGATCAGGAGGTACTGACCTGGGAGCACTCCTATCCACCCCCATCCCCTGTATGACCTTGATGCAGAGCCCCTCAGGCCCCTTCTGCAAAGAAGGGTCTTCTGAGATGCCTGGTCTTCAGACCTCCCTGTTCCCTTTGTTCCTCAGAGACTTGTGACTGAGTCTTGGAGTCCTAGAGGAAGTTCTTTCCTAGATCTAACTTCAGTGTGGCATGATGTTTGTGGAATTAGCTCTCCCTGAGGCCTCTAAAATTCTGGCCCCATTCCAGAGAGTCACTGGGCTGGTGTCACTGACCTGCTTCTCTGCACCCTCTCCCCTCTAGCAAAAACAGCCAGAATCCAAACAGCGAGACTGTGCCACTGAATGTACCCGTCCGGGCAGAGGCCCAAGTGGAGCTGCGAGGGTGAGAGGCCAGGGCTGGAAAAGGGAGATGGCAGGGAGGGCTCTAAAGTTCACGGGGCTCTGGGGGACCCTCCACAGGCCAGTCAGGGGATCACACTCTCTCTGGGGGGCTTGGGCACCTGTAGGAACTCCTTTCCAGCCTCCCTGGTGGTGGCAGCAGAAGAAGGTGACAGGGAGCCGAACAGCTCCGACAGCCTGGGCCCCAAAGTGGAGCACACCTATGAGGTAGGGAGGGGCCTCTGGGTCTAGGGATGAGGTGAGAGGGTCCTAAGAGCTGTGGGCTGGATGGGGAGCCCTCTGCCGTCCTGCCATCCCCACCACCCCCAGCTCCACAACAACGGCCCTGGGACTGTGAGTGGCCTCCGCCTCAGCGTCCACCTCCCCAGCCAGTCTCAGCCCTCTGACCTGCTCTACATCCTGGACGTACAGCCGCAGGGGGGCCTTGAGTGCTCCCCACAGCCCTCCCCCAACCCTCTCAAGGTGAGAGCCTGGGTGGAAGAAAGAGCTGTGGGGGAGGCCCCGAACCCACAACTGGGGCACCTCTGCATGGGGCAGATGGGCAGACCGCCGGGCCTGACTGCTGCTTTGCCTCCCCAGCTGGACCGGAGGCTGCCCACCCCCAGCCCTTCCCCCGTTCACCCCGGGCATCACCGGCGGGAGCGCAGACACGCCTTCCCACCGGGGCCCAAGCAGCCCTCGAGGCTTCAGGATCTGGTTCTTGTGGTGAGCAGACTCTGTGGTCTCGGGCTGGGACCACCCTGGGGCCCAGGGACAGAGGGGATGGGAGGCGGGCAGAGGGGCCCAGAATGTGGGGTGTGATGTGAGCCTCATGTGGGCCACCCGAGCACTCCAGGTGAACAGGAAGGGGTATGCTGACTTGTAGCTAGGGTGGGATGAGAGACACTTGCCTTTTTTAAGCTTCCCGGAACATTAAAGAAAATGAAAAAAATGCCAAGGCAGGGTTACAAAAACTCTGGGTATTGAATGCTGCAGGATGACCCACTTCTTCCAGCCCTCTCCCTGCATCTCTGGGAGTATGTGAGCAAGCCCGCGTAGAGATAGCATCAGAAGCTTGAATCCGAGCCCCTTCCCCAGGGGGAGGCCCGAGCTTCCTGACCTCCCTGGCTCCCTCTGTGCTGGGTCCTTGGGGTGAGGGGGTGATGATGGGCCAGGAGGGGCTGGGGACTGATGACTCGTCCCCTCAGAGCTGCGACTCGGCGCCCTGTACGGTGGTGCAGTGTGAGCTGCGGGAGATGGCACGCGGGCAGCGGGCCATGGTCACCGTGCTGGCCTTCCTGTGGCTGCCCAGCCTCCGCCAGGTGGGGCTGGGCTGGGTGGGCGTGACCAGGGCGGGGCCTTTCGAGACGGGACGGAGTTCGCTCCCGGGAGAGACGGGGGGCGGGGCTTCAGGGGGCGGAAAAAGAGCTAAGTCAAGGTTGGGGGTCGCGGGCGGGATCAGTCAGGGGCGGGGCCCCCCAGCGGGCTGTCTGGGGCTTGGACTCCTGCAACCAATAGGCCTCCCGTGGGTGTAAATGGCTTTCACCCCCACCCCATGCAGAGGCCCTTGGATCAGTTTGAGCTCCAGTCCCACGCTTGGTTCAACGTCTCCTCCCTTCCCTACGCGGTGCCCGCGCTCAGCCTGCCCAGCGGGGAAGCTGTGGTGAGTGGAGGGAGCGAGCAGAGGAGATGCGTCCTGCAGGACCCACTGGTCTTCCTGTGGCAGCGCCCAGCAGCCTGGGGGCGGGGCCTCCCTGGGTCCGAGAGGTGGTGCGGGTGGTGGCTTGTCTGGGGGTCACCAGCCCCAGGTTTGAGTCTTTGTGAAAGGCAGGTGTCAAGGTGACTGAGGAGACACGAGGGTTTGCCCCCAGGTGCGGACAAAGCTGCTTCGGGTCGCTGAGGAAAGGCCTATTCCAATCTGGTGGGTGCTGGTGGGCGCGCTGGGCGGCCTGCTGCTGCTCACCCTCCTGGTCCTGGCCATGTGGAAGGTGAGGCGTGAAGGAGGGTGGAGTCCCCAGGTGGGCACAGGGAGGCAGGGAGAGATGGTGGCTGAGGGTCTGTGTCTCCACTCTTAGAATGTCATTCTCCAGGGGACCTCTTCCAGGCACATACCCCCTGGAAGGGGTGGCACCTGAAGTCCTAAGGCCTTTAGCCCCCCCAAACAGTCAGAGGGAATGAGTCCTGCCTTCAGGAGTTCCTGGTTGAGGAGGACAGGGTTCACCTTCTCACAGCTCTGTCCTTCCCCTCGAGTGAGGCAGGAGACCCAAGGACTAGTCCAGACCCTGCTCCTTCCTCCTTAGGGGCCCTGAAGGGTCAATCACTGCTCTGCACCTGGAGACAAGTGTTCATGCCCTGGGAAGACATGGTGCTTTTAGGGAAAGCCACACATTAGACCTATAATAATCAAACACATATCATAATGTGCTTGAGTCATATAGACACAAACATCAGTATTTAAGAAAAATTCAGGGGAGAAAAGCCAAAAATTAAAAAAGGAAAATCAACTATTTGGTACATGCATTCTCCCCAAATGGCGAGAGGCCTCTGTTTGTGCACACAGTGGGGTCTGTGTTCTGTGCTGGTCCAGGCAGAGGACCTCGCAGCTGGCTGGCTTCTAGCATACTTTCTTACCGATGCTCGGGGGCCTAAGGATCATCTCTACACCCTGACCCTGGCCCCTGGGCACCCCCAGCTTGGCTTCTTCAAGCGGAATCAGCCACCCCTGGAAGAAGAAGATGAAGAGGAGGAGTGACGGTGCAGCCCGCTCTGTTCTGGCAGGAAGGCTGGGTGTGGTGCCTGCTGTGCAGCTTCTCCAAGGAGTTGCCTCGGAGCTCTCATACCCATGGGTTGGATTTGTTCCAAGGTGTTCTTCCCCTCCCAACACAGCTGGGCCACCCCCTTTCCTGCTGCCTAATAAAGAGGCTGAGCCCCAACCCCCAGCATGCTTTTGGGGCCAGAGGAGGAGGGGGGACCTAGGGCTGGTGGAAGTGTGAGCAGAGAAGGTCTCTGCCAGGGCAAAGGTTGCAAATCACCACCATTGGGGAGTGTCAGAGAGTAGAGCACGGTGGGGGGGCAGGTATGAGAGAAATGAGGAAGAAAGGGGGGCAGGGCCAACAGGAGAGATGGAGGATGTGTGTGTGTCTGTGTGTGGGGGGGGATGGGGATGGGTGGGATGAGGGCAGGAGCATCAGGGAAGGCAGGGTCCCTCGTGGGCAGCTTGAAATATAATAGTATACATATTTTATGATTTTGAAGAGGTAAACCTCATGATGACCTGAGGCTTGGGAAAATAACATGCTCTCCCTGCCTTCCCGCCAAAAAAAGCCTTTAAAGCTGTGTCTGGAGTGAGGAGGGGCAGAGGGAGGCTGGCTAAGCCCTTAGCCTGAGGAGGGCAGTGTGACACGGGAGAGGGGAGCAGACCCTGCTCCCTGGCTACCCTGCTCTTCCTGCTTCCCCACCAAGAAGGGTCTTCAGCCAGGAAAGAGGGTGAGGAGTGGAAGGCAACTCTCCAACTGGGGCTATTGGAATTGGGGACAGAGGTGGGGAGGTTGCCTGTAGTCCTGGGGGATTTGTTGTTTCATGCATTCAATTAATATTTAGTGAGCACCTGTCTTGTGCCTGGTACTATTCCAGTGCTGGGATTGAGAGTGAACAAAGTGAAGTCCTGGTCCTCATGGAACTTACATGCAAATGGAGGTAAAAAGTAAATAAATAAGTGGTGGTCAGTGGTGGTCAGTGCTGTGAGTGAAAATGAAGGCAAGGAGATGGTGACAGGACGTCCATGGGTGTAGGGAGGCAGTTGACATTTTAGGTAGTGTGGTCAGGGAAGGCCTCCCTGATGGGGTGAGCGAGAAATGAGTGAATGGGCCATGGGCCGATGGGATAAAGCGTTCTGGGCAGGAGGAGCAGCCAGCAAAGAGGCTGAGGAAGGTGCAGGCTTAGTGTGTTTACCCAGCAGCAAGGAGGCCCATGTGGCTGGAGGTGGGTTGGTGAGGGGTGTGGGAGATGAGGTGGGGAGCAGACAGGCACACCCTGTGACCATGGAGAGGACTTTGGACTTGATGCTAAGCGCTGGGGGAAGCCACTGGTGAACAGATTTGCCTCACAAGAGCTGCTGGTATTTTATTTTGCCTAAAGGGGTAAATGGTAAATTCTGAAAAGAACAATTTGACATCCATGCATGGCAAGTTTCAGAACAGGTTTCTAGTTGGGTGACTGTGAGCATTTAAGAAAAAAATTAAGCCGTGATCCTTAAACACCAGCCAAATTCCCTCCCCCTTCTGTCATTGCAATTGGATGGCCCCAGACCACTTATTTTGATCCAGCAAAGCACTTGGCATTTGTCCTTATAGACAAGACAGAAATGTGAGCTGGATCGTAAAGGCTCAGATTTAGACCTGAACGAATCCCATAAAGCTGAAGGAGATCCCAAAGCTCCACCCTGGCCCTGGGCTGCCTGGCAAGGTCATGAGCCCTTTGGAGGCAGAGGAAGCCACTTCACCCTGCAGATGGCTGCCGCAGGGAGGGAGCTCCAATACAATGGGTGAAGCAGATTCAAGGCAGCCTTGACAGATTGTAAAGTTGGGTTGAAACCAACAAGATGAAATTCACCAGGGATGAGTGCTAAGTCCTGTGCTGAGGTTCCAAAAAATTTGTTACATAATAATAGGACTGGGAAGTCTGATTAGATGGAAATTTCTGTTAAAAAGAAAGAGAGAAAGGAAAGGAGGAAGGAAGGAAGAGAGGGAGGAAGGAAGAAAGAAAGAAAAAGAAAGAAGGAAGGAAAGAAAGGAAGGGGGGAGAGAGAGGGAGAGGGAGAGGAAGAGAGAGAAGGAGGAGAGGGAGAGAATGCTGTTTTTGTTTTGTCTGCATGCTTTTAACAAGGTCAGAGGACCCAACCAGTGGACCCAACCAGGAGGGAAGCCTGCTGTTTTCTGGGGATGAGGTCCCTGCCCTAAGTATCCAGTCCCCTCCTGGGCACCACTGTGAGAAAGAAAGGGTAACAAGCCAGAGAGAACCAGGAGAGGGATACCAGATTAGATGAGGATTTGGCCAGGTGGAAACTGAGTGATACCACAGCCAGAAACATTGAACTGGAAGGAAAGAGAGCTCGGCTGGGGGTAGGGCAGGCCAACTGCTGTCTTGTGAATTCAATGGCTGAGGAAAAAGGAAGAGACCTCGTTTGTCATTCAGAAAGCCAGAACTAATGGGACCAACCTGTTATTTTCAGCAGGCGAGAAAGGCTGCTTCCACCTCCAGAAAAGCTTCCTAACCTTTACTCCTGCCCACCTATGGACCTGAGTACCTGGGCAGAGGTGACCCCCCCCCCCACCTCACCCTGGGTCCACGACAGAGCCATTTGTCGCGCCCCTGCTCCGTCAGGCTTGTGCTAGACCCTAAAAAGAAGACGGAGGACCACAATGCTCAGTAACTTGCCCGTGGCTTCGTAGGAGGCTCAGAAGTGGGCTGCGCAGCTGGCCCCCTAGCACCGCATGAGTGTTTGTGCGGAGAGAAGGGGCCGTAGAGCAGGAGGTTCTTACACTTTTTTGAAACTCTCGTGACTGTACTTTTTCGAGAGTGTGTTTTTTAGCCATTATCCTTCCTCCAAATTTTGCACCAAATTGCGGGGGTTCTCGAACTCCCCAAGAACCCTTGCGATGGGACCCTAATCACTGCAGTGCCCGGCAGCTCGCAGTCGGGGAGCGCGGGTGGGGGCTGCGCGGTGGGCCGGCGGCTGGCAGCGCTGGGGGGCGGCGGGCGGCGCGGGGCCGAGAGGGGGCGGCGCCGGGGGGCCCGCGGTGTGGCGCGCCGCCTGCAGGGGGCGCTGGCGGCGGCTCCGGCGGAGACAATCGCGCTGAGCGGGCGCCGCAGCCGGAGCGCGAGCCGGAGCAGCGCGGCGCGGCGCAGAGCTGGGGCTGAGCGGGGCCAGCCGAGCGGGGCCGGGCGGGAGCCATGGACCGCTAGGGCCGGGCCGAGCCCCGCGATGCCGCCGCCGAGTGGCCCCAGCGTCCTCACGCGGCTGCTGCCGCTACTGGGGCTGCTGCTCGGCGGCGCCTCCCGGGCTCCCGGCAAGTCGCCGCCGGAGCCCCCCAGCCCACAGGGTGAGTCTCCGCCGGGAGGGGCCGCGATCGCGGGCCTGCGCCCCTGGTCAGGCCCCCGTCCGCCAGCCCCCTTTTCGCGGCGCTCGTGAATTGGGGGGTATTCTGTTCCCTGGATTTGGGTGGGGGGAGCTAGGCGACCTGGGGTAGGCGCTTATGGGGGACAGAGGAAGAGGGGGAGAGGGAGGCCGTCCGGGGCGGGGGTCTCGGGGAGACACAATGGAAGGGAAGGGGTCCACAAGCTTGCCGTCGCCGCCCCCTCCCGACTTGTTTTCCTACCTCCTGGTCCGCGAGGCGCTGCTGCCTGAGCCATTGTCTACCGAAGACACCCGCCCAGGGGCGGGCTGGGGCGGGCGCCGGCCCCGCAGCCCCTGCGGGTTCCTCGCTCCCGACCCCTGCTGGGTGGGGGCGCAGACATGGGCTGCTACCCTAGGCCCAGACGGGGGCTGGGCGCCTAGAGCTGGGTTTGAAGGGGGGAGGGGAGAAGGGGGAGTGGGTGAGGCTGTGGGCGGGATTGACTGCTCTAATGGGGTTCTGCGCCCTGGAGGCTGACAGCCCCCAGCCGGCCCCCGGGTTTAGAATTTGGGGTGCACCAAATGAACGCTGATCAACCCATGATGGAAGAGGGGGCTGAAGTTGGGGGGCTCTGAGAAAAGGGGTACATTGTGATTCCCAGCTGAAGGCGCATGGCAGGGCTGTGGTCGCGGAGCCATGCTGAGCTGGCTGGCTACGGGCAGTGCTGGCTTGGAGGGCAGGTGCCCGGGTTCCCGTCCGGCAAGCCTGCCATTCCTGTCCCCTGCCCACCCCCAGATCACCCCCTCCTCATCTCCCTTCTCCTTTGCAGTGGAGACCCTCCCAGCGCCTCACCGGGCCCAAGTGGGTGTGTTAGGTGGGGGTGGGGCCGGCTCCTGCAGCGGGAGAGCAAGACCGTGACTCCACACCCCACAACCCGGGGCCTGGCCGCTCAGGGGCTTCCACCCACTCCAGCCCTGCGCCCACTTCCCAGCCTCCTGCCCTGCCACCCTGGAGACTGCTCTCGCCTTCCCTGCCTGTGGGCCCCATCCCTGCCCAGTGTTCTCCTCTCCACCCCCTACCCCCACCAAGGAGCTGGCAGGAAAAGCAGGGTAGGGGGTCTGGATGAGGGAAGTAGGGTCCGTATGAAGGGAGGGGGTCGTATTTCCTCCTGGAGTGAGGCAGGGCTGAAGCCCCAGAGCAGGCAGGGGTACTGTGTGGAATGTCAGGCTTTGAGGAATGGGAAACGGTCTCCCGGTGCCTCAGTCTCCCCTGCTCTCTGGGGGAGGAGAAAGGCTTCATAGGAAGAGGCCGTAGTTTCTCAGGAAGCTCCTCCCCCAAGTCCCTGCACTCCAGGGGAGAGGGCCCAGGGAATTGGCTGGAATAGAGCCAGGATAGGGGGGTCTCTCAGGCAGCTGGCTGGGAGCCCAGGTTGAGGGGAGGGGGGAAGAGAACTGCTAGAGCACCTAAGCTTGGCATCGATGCCTCCCTCAGGCCTTACCTGCCCACCCCTGTTTTGTTTCCCCAGCCCTTTCCCTCTTCCGAGGCTTTGGCTCTTGAACCCAAGGCATTCCCACAAATGACAGTATTTCAGACTCTTGGGTCCCCTCTTCCCAGCTGCTCTGTCCAGCTGCTCCTAGCCCAGGATAGGGGTGGGGATTGGCCAGGCCCTTCTAGCTTCTCAGAATTCCTACTGGGTGGTGGTGGAGGGGGAAGGCCACCAGCTCCTTGGAGAACCAGAGAGTGGGTCAAGTGCATCCACCCACCCAGCAGGGCTGGGCTCTTGCCTGGGAGGGGAGGGGGCGGTGGGCTCAGGCGAACAGCTGGATGGGATGCCAGGGGCAGGCGTGGTGCTGGCCCCGGGTTGGAAGCCTGAGATAAGACACCTGTCACTGTTGAGTGTCAGGCTCTACTCTAAGGCCTTCCCCTTCCTGAAGTCTCCACAGAGCCCCCTGACCTCCCTGTGCCCTGCTGCTCTCAGCTCTAGACTCTTCCTTGTCTACCCAGGCTCCCCTAGGTTTGCATCCAGCACCCAGCCCACCCCCCACCTGCCTCCTGGGCCTCTGTTCCTTTCCAGGCATGACACTCACTATTAGCAGCAAGGTAGGAGTGAGGTGTTTCTTGAGGGAGGGGCCATGCTAAGTGGGAAGGGGTCAGAGAGGCTGCTTGGGGAAGGCCTTGTCCCTCCCCTATCATCCCACTGAGCTCAGGACACCTGCAGGACAGCCTAGCTGGACTGTCCTGGGGCCAGGGTAGAGGCTCCCCCTGGAAAGCAAAGCTTGGACTTCCCTTCCTGTCCCCTCCACACTAGCTTCCCTCGGGTCTGGGTCAGCCCACCCGATCTCCTTCCCCTTGCCAGGGCCCCAGCTCCCTGCCTGATCTCCTGGGAGGAATGAGGGCGTTGCCATGGTGACTGACTGTAGCTGACCAGCTGGGAGGGGGCAGGCTGTGCATATGAGAGGGAGGGGCAGGGGGTACTTGTTTGGGCACAGGGTTAGGGTGAGCAGCCCTAAGTCTGAAGGGACACAGGCTTGTGCAAAGGATTCTGGGAAGAGGATGAGTCATGGGAATGACCAATTTCCTAGTATCCCCTTCTCAATTTTTTTCCTGAGAACCCAAACTCTGGCCTAACCTCCACCCTCCCTTCCAAACTGCTGGGTCTTGACCTCCCTCCTCTCCCACTGCAGGTCACTGCTTCTCCACTTGTTCATCCTTTCTCAGCCCTCCCTTCTTTCTCCTCTCCCAACACTGGTCTTGTAGGATCCAGTGGTTAAGAATTTATGTTCTAGAGGCAGACTGCCAGGTTTGGATCCCAGATCTCCCACTAACTGTAGTGCAAGTATCTAAACTTGTTGAGCCTCAGTTTTCTTATCTGTAAAATGGGCTAAAGGCATATTTAATCAAATCTAATACACCATTGACTGTACGATGCACCATTATCTCATGTACCAGTATGAAAGAAAAAATGCTGCCAATTGTAATTATGACATCATCAAGCATAGACATAGCCTGAGTCCAGAAATGTTCAAATGTGCAAAAGCACATGTGTTAGACTTGATGAAATATAGTAATGGTCCCACCTACCTCACAGGCCAATGTGAGGTTTAAGCTCTATAGACTCTGGCTCTTACCAAACCTGCTTTACTCTCAGCACCAACCAACACCCCTTCCTCTGATCTTGGGGCTCCCCCAGTTCTCTTCCCCTTCCCTCCTCACTCCCCTTGCCCCATCTTGCCCACAGAGATCCTGATCAAGGTGCAGGTGTATGTGAGCGGGGAGCTGGTGCCCCTGGCCCGGGCCTCAGTGGACGTGTTTGGGAACCGGACTCTGCTGGCGGCTGGCACCACAGACTCAGAGGGCGTGGCCACTCTGCCCCTCAGTTACCGCCTGGGCACCTGGGTGCTGGTCACTGCTGCCCGCCCTGGCTTCCTCACCAACTCTGTGCCCTGGCGTGTTGACAAGCTGCCCTGTAAGTGTAGGGGCAGGTGGAGGGGGGGACAGCAGCTGACCCTCCATCAGCCCCTTCCCAAAATAGTCCTTGGGGGCGGAGGGGCAGGCTGTCCAGCAGCTGCTGCCCGGGCTGGGGTACGCAGAGGGGGCTGAGGGAGGATGAAGCCACTGGGACTCAGATGGAGGGGGTGCCTGGTGGGGAGTGGCTTTTTCTGGAGCTGACAGGCCACCCCTCCTGCAGTGTATGCATCCGTCAGCCTCTACCTACTCCCTGAGCGGCCGGCCACCCTCATCCTCTATGAGGACCTTGTGCACATCCTCCTAGGCTCTCCTGGTAAGGCTCCTCCTCCCCATCCCACCCCAGCTCCTCTTCCTTCCCCCTGACCTGGGTGTAGAGACTTCCGCTCTTTTACACATTAGCTGGGTGTCCTTGAGCAAGTCACTTACCCTCTCTGAACCATAATTTGTTCATTTGTAACATGCAGAAGGATCAAATTAAGGTAAAGATTAAATAACATCGAACATGAAAAAAAAAAAACCAGCATAGAAGGTGTTCAATAAATGTTTATAGTTATTGGGGCTTCTCGTGCTTTCTATTTTCCCTCTATTCCTACCTCCCTGCCACCTTTATCCTTAGTGGATCTGCGCGGGTTTGTTGTGCACCTGCTGAGTGCCTGGCTATGCTCGAAGGCCACAGGTGCTACCTATCAAGTACAAGGCAGAGTAATCTCACGGCGGTCCTTGTCCACCCATGAGCTTTCAGTCTCAGTCAGCTAGTACTTACTTCAGCACCTATGCTGCGCCAGGCATCGTGGCCAGTGCCGAGGAGCAATGGTGACGAAGACCTGCTCCCTGCCTTGTGGAGTTCTCAGACAAGTAGGCAGATAGGCAGATCACTGCAAACCCTGAAGTGGTGACAGAGCAGGCAGGGCAGTGGGGTAGAGGGCAGCTGCTTGCAGTGCTGAGACAACCCTACCCTGCAAGTGTAGCCGGGCTGGCGAGAGCTTGATGAAGGGAACAGTGAGACTGTGTGGACGCAGGAGCGAAGAGGGAGCAAAGGTGTCTTCACCAGAGAGGAAGGCCTGGGGGAGCCATCGAGGTGCAGGGCAGAAGGGGACAGTGAGTGAGCCAGACTCCACCCGGCTAATGCTAGAGAGCCACAGTGGGGTTTGGAGTGGGAGAAATCCCTTCCCAATTTATATTCTCAGCTGGAGCCCTTGTCACCACGTTCTTGTGTGCTCATTTTCATCACTCTGATCCAGAGGCTTCTAAATGTCCCTGCAGGTTTCTAAAATGCCGAATGGGCCCTTTGTTGCCCCCTAGCTTAAAGTCCTCAGTACGAAGCCCAGGCCCCTTTCCAGAGCTGGCAGGGCCCTCCAGGGACGGGGCAGCGGCGGCACGCTGGCCCTGCACTCCAGTCACCTGCCCCTGCAGTTCCTGGACAGCCCCTGCCCCATGCCGCCGGACCTTTCTCCCTCTTTCCCGGCTGAGTCTTACTCATCCTGCAAGACTCCCCGGGGGCTTCCCCGAGCTGGTGGCAAGCTCCCCGAGGCCCCTGCGTCCCTCTGTTTTAACAGTGAGGCCGGATGGAACGGTGGGGTGGGCGAGAGGCTGGGCCCAGGCGCCAGACGGCCTGGGCTTTAATCCAGGCTCCAGGGTTGTGACCTTGGGCAAGTTACTGAACTTCTCCCTCCATTTCTGTACCTATAAAATGGGATTGATAATAATAAAGGCACCTACCTCAGGGGCTACTGTCCTAATTACAGGGGTTAATATAGGTAACAGTGTCCAGCATATCCTGAAGCTTCATAAATGTTAGCTATGGCCATACTGCATTGGAATTCTGTTTCTATGTTTGTCCCTTCCACCCCGACACATGTGCACACGTGCATACGACTTAAGCTTCTAATGCAGTAGCCACTAGCTACATGTGTCTGTTTAAATTGAAATTATTTAAATTAAAAATTTATTAAATTCTTAAAAATGAATAATATTAATAAATCCAGTTCTTCAGTCACACCAGCCACAAATGCTTTACAGCCATGTGTGCCTAGCGGGTACCGTAATGGGCAGCACAAATAGAGAACATTCCCAGCACAGCAGCAAGTTCTAGTGTGTACCGGAAAGGATGGCACCACCTAGGCTGTGAACTTGAAGGCAGGGAGCGATGTCTTACTCATCTTTGCATCCCCGGTACCTAACCCAGTGCATGCCACACTGTAGACAATAATTGCCTGATGATCTGAACCTCAGCATTTTACAGGTTTTTAAGGAAACAATGTTTCCAAGAGAGCAAGTAACTTGCTGAGGGTCACATAGCAATTCCCAGTCCATGTCCCTTCCAGGTTAACATTCTATGAGTGCCCAGTTCTCTCCCCAGGGCATCACCCTCCCTGGCCTTCCCAAGTGGCCTGACCCAATAGCTCCCTGTCTCCTTGGATACTGGCTTTCTGCTCCAGTCCCTGGGAAACCTTGTCCCTGGCCAGGCCACTGCAGCCCCTCTCTCCATCCAGGCGCCCGCTCCCAGCCCTGGGTGCAGTTCCAGCGCCGGGCTGCCCGCCTGCCTGTCAGCTCCACCTACAGCCAGCTCTGGGCCTTGCTCACACCTGCCAGCACCCAGCAGGAAATGCGGGCTTTCCCTGCCTTCCTGGGCACCGAGGCCTCCAGCTCAGGTATGCTGGATGCCTGGCATGGAAGGGGTCTCCCCCAGATCCCCGGCCACCACCCTAGGATTGGCCCTCAGCCTTTGTGTCCTCTTCCCTCAGGCAATGGCTCCTGGCTGGAGCTGATGCCCTTGGCTGCTGTGAGTGTGCACCTGCTGACAGGTAATGGGACAGAGGTGCCACTCTCAGGTCCCATTCACCTGTCCCTGCCTGTGCCCTCAGAGGCACGTGCCCTTGCCGTGGGCACCAGCATTCCAGCCTGGAGGTTTGATCCCAAGAGTGGTAAGTGCCTCTGGGGGTTGCAGGGCTGGAGCTGGGGGAGGAAAGTGGGACTCAGATGGGAAGGACATTGAGTTTGATCCAACCGCTGCCTCCCAGGGCTGTGGGTACGCAATGGCACTGGCGTGATCCGGAAGGAAGGCCGGCAGCTCTACTGGACCTTCGTCTCCCCCCAGCTGGGGTACTGGGTGGCTGCCATGGCCTCCCCCACAGCTGGTGAGAGCAGTGGGTCAGTGGGGGTGGGGGAGAGGGGGAGAGGGAGGTGGGAGAGTGGACTCATCCTCAAAGGCAGGAAGAGCATCCACACCTGAATGCTAAGCCCTCGCCTGGCACAGGGCTGGTCACCATCACATCGGGCATCCAGGGCATTGGCACCTACCACACCATCTTCCTGCTCACCATCCTGGCAGCCCTGGCCCTGCTGCTGCTCATCCTGCTGTGTCTGCTCATCTACTACTGCCGGTGAGCGCCCAGCCTCTCCGCCCACTGGGGCCGCACTATGCCTGGTCGTGTGCTGGGCAGTGGGGCCCCACAGATGCATCAAACAATTCTGGTCCTCAAGGTGTGGAAAGGACAGGACTTCATATGCACATGCAAAGCCCTGAAAGACTAGTGGCTAAAGAGGGGCAGCAGAGTGGGGCAGGGGGTGGGGGCAGGCAGGAGGCAGGACCTGCAAGGCCAGCCCCTCCAGCGGTGAGCTGCGGCTGCTTCTTCCAGCCCCGCTCTCACTCCCAGGGGACCCCCGGCCAGACACCCTGTGGCTTAGGTCTCTTTCCAGGTTCTCATGGCACCTTCTACTAGTACAGGCGTGCACAGTTCACCCCAGGGGATCACAAACTAACGCAGCTGCTGATGAATGGGCCCAGGCATTCTCCCCAGCCCTCCAACTATGCCCATCCCTCACCTTGCAGCTTCGGGGTGTGAGGTGGGGGAGGTTGTGTTAGGGAGCTACTCTGGGCCTCCCCGTTTCCTGAGGATCCCTATCTGCTCCCTCCTCTCCAGGAGGCGCTGCCTGAAGCCCCGGCAACAGCACCGCAAGCTGCAGCTCTCCGGACCCTCCGACGGTAACAAACGAGACCAGGCCACTTCGATGTCCCAGCTCCACCTCATCTGTGGGGGACCCCTGGAGCCCGCCCCGTCGGGGGACCCCGAGGCTCCGCCTCCAGGCCCCCTCCACTCGGCCTTCTCCAGCTCCCGGGACTTGGCTGCCTCCCGGGACGACTTTTTCCGCGCCAAGCCGCGCTCTGCCAGCCGCCCGGCAGCCGACCCTTCGGGTGCCCGCGGGGGCGAGGGTGCCGGGCTCAAGGGCGCCCGCTCGGTCGAGGGTGCTGGCGGCCTGGAGCCCGGCCTGGAGGAGTACCGGCGGGGGCCCCCGGGGGCCGCAGCCTTCCTGCACGAGCCGCCCTCGCCGCCGCCGCCCTTCGATCACTACCTGGGCCACAAGGGGGCGGCCGAGAGCAAGACCCCCGACTTCCTGCTGTCGCAGTCGGTGGACCAGCTGGCGCGGCCGCCGTCGCTCAGCCAGGCGGGGCAGCTCATCTTCTGCGGCTCCATTGACCACCTCAAGGACAATGTCTACCGCAACGTCATGCCCACCCTGGTGATCCCCGCGCACTACGTGCGCCTCGGTGGCGAGGCGGGCGCCGCGGGCGTAGGCGACGAGCCTGCCCCGCCCGAGGGCGCGGCCCCCGGCCCCGCGCGCCCTTTTCCCCAGCCCGACCCCCAGCGCCCGCTGATGCAGGGCCACTCGGGCGCGGGGGGCGAGGGTGGCGGGGGTGGCGGCGGCGAGGGCTGGGGGGGCGGGCGCTCGGCGCCCGTCAGCGGCTCCGTCACTATCCCGGTGCTGTTCAACGAATCCACCATGGCACAGCTCAACGGGGAGCTGCAGGCGCTGACCGAGAAGAAGCTGCTGGAACTGGGCGTGAAGCCTCACCCGCGCGCCTGGTTCGTGTCTCTCGACGGGCGCTCCAACTCGCAAGTGCGCCACTCCTACATCGACCTGCAGGCGGGCGGCGGGGGCCGCAGCACCGACGCCAGCCTGGACTCGGGCGTCGACGTGCACGAGGCGCGGCCTGCGCGCCGCCGGCCCCCGCGGGAGGAGCGGGAGCGCGCCCCGCCTGCTGCCCCGCCGCCGCCGCCCGCGCCGCCGCGCCTGGCGCTCAGCGAGGACACCGAGCCGAGCAGCAGCGAGAGCCGCACCGGCCTCTGCTCCCCGGAGGACAACTCGCTGACGCCGCTGCTGGACGAGGTGGCGGCGCCCGAGGGCCGGGCGGCCACGGTGCCCCGGGGTCGGGGCCGCAGCCGCGGGGACAGTTCCCGCAGCAGCGCCAGCGAGCTTCGGCGCGACTCACTCACCAGCCCGGAGGACGAGCTGGGGGCGGAGGTGGGCGACGAGGCGGGAGACAAGAAGAGCCCGTGGCAGCGGCGGGAGGAGCGGCCGCTCATGGTGTTCAACGTCAAGTAGTGTCACCGCCGGGCCTGGAGCCGCCTCGGGGTCTGGCCCCGCCCCTTCCACCTGGGCCCGTCCCCAGGGTGCGCTCCCCGGGGGCCTGCGGGGGCCCTCGCTCTTAGCCCCGCCTCCGGCCGGAAAGGTGCCCAGGGCCCTGCGGAGCCGGTCTGTGGTATGTGCTGGGTAATGTTTTGGGAAGGGACCCTGTGTCTGCCTCCAAGCCGAGGGAGGGAGGGGTCGGCCCCCCACTGGGAGGTGCTGGGGAGGAGGGCTGGGGGGGGAAGCAGTGCCTGTATAGACGTGGCTGTACATAGAAAGCTCTATTGTGGGGAAGCAGAGGGGCGGCCCAGCCTGAGCTGCTAGTGTAAGGGCTGGGAAGGGAGGGGGCGTTCCCTGTGGACCCCTGGGAGGGGAGGGGGTGCTGCTTGCTGACTAGCCCACCTCTGGGCTACAATGTCACAGGGCTGGTGGCTGGGGCAGCTCTGGGGACTAGGGGGTAATGTGATGGGGCCGCTGTGAGCAACAGCAAATATAAAACTGGTGAGGTTGACACGTGTGTCTTTCTGTGGGGTGGGGGGATGTTGGCACTGGAGGAGGACCCCTGCTCAGGGGGCCCCTGGAGAGGGCAGGCACGGTGGCCAAATCAGACACTGTTAAGAAAGTGTACAAACTTTATTGGAACACACACACATACACACACCCCCATGGATAGGGAACAGCACCTGGCCACAGGGTCCACAGAAATTGGGGGAGGGCACGGCAGCTTGTAACGTGGCTTTCGCCACAGCCCCCCTTCTGATAGGGAAGGCCTTAGAGTGAGGCCCCACCATCCATGGTGCTGGAAGGACTCAGCATGGTGGGGGTGGGGAGAATTTCCGTGGGGAGAGGTGCTGGGGAGGCCTGAGCAGTGGGCACCCGCTGAGCAGGGTCCCGAGGGCTGCAGAGTGTCTTCAGTCCTGTCCCTCACAGCAGCTGTCTCGGGGCTGGGTTCCTCAAAGGGGTGTCCCAGCGCAGGATCCCCCTGCGAAAACACTTGGTGCCCCTGGCCCCACAGCGGAAGCCAGCAGGACAGCAGTGACGCTGATCTGCACAACAGTTGCCCTGGATGGTCAGAGGGGGGTGAGAGGGTTGGACAAGGCAGGACCTGGCCCACGGCCATGACCAGCCCGAGGGTGGGGAATGACACTGACCTGGCGGTAGGGACAGCAGGCCCAGCCCCCTCGGCTGTCTCGGCAGCAGGTCTGGTTATCATGGCAGAAGTGCCCTGACCCGCACTCCACGTCCCTCACACCCACATGAGGCCCCTGGGCCAGGTGGGCGGCAGGCTGGGCGGAGGCTACTTCCTTCTCACAGGACCGGGCCTTCACGTTGCAGGTGTACCCAGCTGGGCAGCAATGCTGGCGATCCTCACAGCACACAGCCTGGGGGGAGGGGCGGGGATGGCATGATGCTCCTGTCCCGCTAGACTTAGCTCCCTTATCCAGGGGCGGGCAGGCAGGCAGGCACTCACGTGGGGCAACTGGCAGCAGGCCCAGCCCCCAGTCAGGCTTGGGCAGCAGGTCTGCCCCACCGGGCAGCTGGTGTGCTGGTCACAGCCAGTGTCTCTGGGGCGGGCAGGTGTCTTCTCCAGTCCAGCCACTATCTTGTTCCCCCTCTGACACTGCCCCTTGGCCGTGCACGTGTAGCCCTGGGGGCAGCAGTGCTGCCGGTCCACACAGCAGACAGCCTGGGAGGTGGGCAGGAAAGGGTGATCTAGGGAGCTACTATGTGGGGCGCAGTGCAGAGCCCCAAGCTACCCCAGCCCACCTCTCCTGATCACAGCTGACAGAGCTGGGTGTCACCTGTCACCTAGCCAGAGCACAGAGGAGCAAAGCAGTAGGAGTCTGGCCACCCACCTGCCCAGGTCATGCTACTGCCCCCTCCCCCCGCCCCCAGTGCTGTCCCCCTACCCATGCACCTTTGGGACAGGACAACAGCCCCACTCCCCAGACAGGAGTTTGCAGCAGGTACTGGCAGAGGGACAGCTGGTGAAGTTATCACAGTGGACGTCACTCTTCACGGCTTGTGGGTCTGGCAGGCTGTGGTGGGCGGGGGCCTTCTCCATCCAGGGCACCTGGTAGGACCCCAGTTCACAGGTACCCTTCTCTGTGTCACACCTAAACCCCTCTGGGCAGCAGTGTATGTGGTCCTCACAGCACACAGCCTAGGGTGGATGGAGAAGGGTCAGTGGGCACAGGGCCCTAGCTGGCTGCCACCTCTACTCGCCTACCCACCCCCATTCCTGGGTACCTGGGTAAAAGGGCAGCAGCCCCAGGCCCCCGTCTGTAGGCGGCAGCAGGTGTAGCCATCTGGGCAGCTCACCTCCATGTCACACTTCACTTCCTGCACTGTGAGGGAGGCAAAGAGGACAGGTTAGGAGTGACACCGGGGACCCTCAGGGCTACCCACTCTTGGCCAGCTCCACAGCTGGAAACAGGTGGTGAGGATGGAGGTTACCACTTACGCCACCCTACAGTTATTCTAAGGCAAGACCCAGTGGGGAGGAAAGGGAGCCCCACCCCCAAACCTGTGCCCAGAACAGCGTGGCGGGGACCCCCTCCTCGCGGTGCAGGTGGGATGAGGTCTGTGGCCTGCCCCTGGTACCTGTGTGTGCGGGCAGCTTGGTGAGGAGGTCCGTAGTGTTCTCCTTGGAGATGCACTTACTCCGGACCAGGTCACACACAGTGTCCTGGGGACAGCAGTGCAGGTGGTCAGAGCAGCAGATGGCCTGTGTGGGAACAAGGGCGGGTCTTTGTGACTTCCAGTCTCAGTTGTGTGCAGGGAGCAGACAGGCTGACGGCTGGCACTGCCCCAATCCCCCACTAGGGGGTGGCATGAGTCCTGAGTCAGCCAGGCTCCCAGCAACCAGCCAGCCAGCCCCACCCCCTGGAACCCAGGGAAGGCATGTGCCAGGCCAGGTGGCTGGGACACACAGCCAAGCTGGCTCCAGCCCCTCACTCACATTGGGCATTGGGCAGCAGCCATACTTCCCACTGGGCAGCTCACAGCAGGTAGAACCATCAGGGCACTGGGACCGGCCATCGGGGCACAAGACCGAGGTAGACACGACCGAGGTAGACAAAGCCACTGGAAGAGGCGTGAGGCATGAGGGGCAGCCAGGGTGAGGGGAACTTCTCCCAGCTGGAGTCAGATGAGGCCTCGCCCCAGCTCCCAGCCCCTGCTCTCCCTCACCTGCCCGATTAGTCCTCTGTGCAGGGATCTTCTTTGCCAGGGGGTGGGTGCCCTTGGGTGTGATGCAGCGGGCATTAACCAGGTCACAGGAGGTACCGTGGGGACAGCAGTGCACCCTGTCTTCGCAGCAAGAAGCCTAGGAAGAGATGATCCTGCCTCAGTCTCTGCCCACCCCCAGCCCCTAGCTCTGCGCCTGCCACCTTCCACATACCCCCATCTCCCCGGAGCTGTACCTGGGGTATGGGGCAACATCCCCAGGAGCCATCAAGCATAACGCAGCACGTGGAGGAGTTGGGGCATTCGAACTGGTTCCCGGGGCACTGGACAGCACCCAGGGGGGTGTTATCTGTGGACAAGATGATGCAGGATCGGGATTTCACCAACCCAGCCGGTGAAGGTCATTGCCCCATCGCTCAAGGAGCTGGTGCAACAGGGCCTGCAGGCCCAGCTGCAGGGGGTGGGGTGGTACTAGAGCTTGGTGATCTCCCAGGCACCCCTAAAGCCACCCTCCTCACAATCCGGTCCCTGCCTCAGCAAGACCAGACAGTGGGTTGACCTCCCCCTACCCCACAATCCCTGGACCTGGCCTGGAGTCCTGCATTCTCTTCTGTCCCCTACTATCCCTAGAGCTGCCCGTCTGTCGAGAACAGGGAATTGCTTAGTAGAGATGCCACGTGAATGAGGGCACCAGGGCTAGAACCGGGGCCACCAGGCTCCACATGCTGCCCATCCACCTACCCTCCACCTGTGACCCTGCCACACCCGCTCTTTGGAAGCAGGATCGCCCATCAGTACTGCAGTGGAAGCCCCGTGGGCAGCAGTGGTGGCCATCCGCGCATGACACGGCCTGTGGGACACAGAGAAGCCTGCATCAGTGAGGCCCTTTTACCTGGGGGTAGGGGAGTGCAAGAAAAGTATAAATGCAGACATGAGCCCCTCCATCGAGCTAATGGCACACTCACCTTTGAGAACGGGCAGCAACTGGAAGTCCCCAAGACAGTGCGAAGGCAGGAGTAGCCAGCAGAGCAATGGGCATCAGTCTGGCAGGGTCTGCCCAGACGCCTGCTCAGTGCTGTGAGCTGTGCGTCCTGGGAAGAGAGGGGAGAAAAGACCTGTGCCCGGCCGCCTCCTCGGGCCAGTCCAAGATGACCCTTTGGGGAAACCCAGGCTGCCAGCTCTTGCCTGGGTTGAAGGGCACTCACCAGAGCGGGATTGCAGCAGCTGTAGCTGGCTCCTCCTGGGTCCAGGCAGCAGGCCACAGGGCAGAGCTGACCATCTGGGCACTGTGTTCCAGCCACCAGCCCTGCCACTAGAGCCACCCAGCTCACTAGGGTCCACATGGTCCACCTGCAAAAACCAAGGAGCATCTGGCAACTAGCTTAAGCCCATGCCGCCCTCAGTTCTGAGGCCACTCACTCACCTAGCCCTGGGCCAAGGTCCAGGCCCAGGACTACCTGAGCCTCTCCAGCAACTCTCTGTCCAGGCAGGCAGAACGCTGTGGAGGTAGAAAGCTTCCTACCGTGTCCTCTGTGTGTGTCACACATGCACGAGCACATGCACACCATGAGCATGAATACTGACATGCATATATGTGTGGGTCTGAGTTCCCAACACATGGCCTGACACCCAAGTCTCTCTGAGCGAGTGTGTAGATGCAGGCCTGTGACAGTCAGGGAGACGTGATTTTTGTGGGTATGATCTGTGGGGATGTGGGCCACCTCCAGGGGTGGGGGAAAGGCATCAGTAGCCATGGGAGAGGATAGAGCTGGGGTACAGGGAGGGAGTAGCCGGCCCCTCCAGATGCCCCCTCACCTGACACTGTGCTCATACCTGCACCCCACTAAGGCCTTGGCAGGGGGAGAAGCCCCATGATGACATGGGAAACCACACAGTTGAGAAAGTTGTGAAAAAGGAAGTATGGTGGAATCTGGGCTGCCTTCCCCACAGGCCAATCACCACCTGCCCACGACTGTCCCCTCTTTGCCTACAGAAGAGGACACAGAGGCTGGGTCAGCCTTTGAGACACTTGTATTCTGAGGGTCCCCCAACACCATCAGGGCCCTTTCAGACTCCCCAAACATACCATCACCACCACCCACCCCCACCTCTCCCTCTACCCTAGAAGTGAAAATCAGCCACATGTGGAGAGGAACCACATGTGCCTCCTGGGCTGCCCGTCTTGAGTCAGGAGGAGGAACCCAACCTCTCACTTCCTACATACTTCTTCCCCCAAGCTCAGCAGTAGCTCAAAGGGCAGCCCCAGAGGTGTTACCTACTTGGAGGAGCAGAAACAGTAATGCCTGATGAACCTCTTGGGAGCCAGTAACAACACTCTCCATTATTTTATTTCTTTGCAACAATGATTCAATGTAGTAATTATTACCTTTACTTTTAGAGATGGGGTCTGTCTATGTTGCCCAGGCTGGACTTGAACTCCTGGGCTCAAGCGATCCTCCCGCCTCAGCCTCCTCAGCTGGGACTACAGGCATGCGCCACCTCAGTCGCTTACCTTACTTTTCAAGGAGGAAACTGAAGCTCAGAGATACTAAGTACAGTCAGCCCTCCCCTCCGTATCCCTGGGTTCTGAAACCGAAGATTCAACCAACCACAGATCAAAACTACTTCTAAGACATTCCAGAAAATGTTAATGTTGCTGAAGTGTACTATGTATATCTCATAGGCCTATATGGGTGCATCTGTACGGAACAAGTACAAACTTTTCTTGTCACTTATTCCCTAAGCAATACAGTATAACTATTTACATGGCATGTACACTGTATTGGGCATTCTAGGTAATCTAGAGATTTAAAGTACGTGGGAAGACGTGCATAGTTATATGCAAATGCTACACCATTTCACATCAGGGACTTGAGCATCCACAGATTTTGGTGTCTGAGGAGGATCTTAGAAACCAATTCCCACAGACACAGAAGTCATGTCATCATCAAGTCCTGGTGACTGGCTGGACACAGTGGCTCACGCTTACAATCCCAGAACTTTAGGAGGCCAAGGCAGGAGGATCGAATGAGGCCAGCAGTTCAAGACCAGACTTGGGCAACATACAAGATCCCATTTCTAATTAAAAAAAAAAAATCAGCCCAGCATGGTAGAATCTGCCTGTGCCCTAGCTACTTGGGAGGCTGAGACAAGAGGATCTCTTAAGCTCAAGAGTTAGAGGTTGCAGTGAGCTGTGATGATGCCACTACACTCCAGCCTGGGCAACAGAGCAAGACCCTGTCTCTAACAATAACAACAACAAAAAAAGGCACAGAAACCGGCTTTGATGTCTCCAGAGCATATTGGACCTAGGCTCATCTTGCAAGTGGCACCCTGGGCAGTGCCTAGGAATGGGCCCCAAACCCCAGGGGGGTAGATGCAACAGTCAGGACAGAAATGGGGGTGCACGGACTGCCTGGAAATTGCACTTGGGTCCTAGTCCTACAATTGCCAGCGACCAATGGCAAGGGCCTCAGAGGCTGCTCCTTGCCTGTGTGCCTCAGTTCCTCATGAGTCTGTGTGGCCCCTGCTGGGGAGGAGACACAGGAAACCCACCCACCTACTCACCCAGATCCTCTCTCCTTCGATGGCTTTCTTCAAGTGCTCCCTCCCCTAACTCAAAGAACATCTCCAAGAGGCCACCACCTGGCCAGATAAGGATGAAGAAGACCGGTCCTGGGCCACTGCCCTTCTCACCCCCTCCCCACCCCACAGCTCTCGTGCAAAGCAGCTACAGCTGGCTCCACCTGCTTCCTGGGCGTACAGCCTCAACCCTCAGCAGGCCATCGCGGTGCCCTGGCTTGTTGGGGAGCGGTGCCTGTCTGCACAGGAGCACTGGCACTCCGGTGAGTTCCCTGTTTTTCCTGAGGCTAGGAGTAGAGTCTGCGTCCACTGAATACACGCACGCGCACACAGGACACGGGGCAGAGGGGGCCGATTCCTCTCCACAGGGTTGTGAACTGCAGCCTCTCACCCCTACCCAATACTGGCAAAACAACCCAGCGGAACCCGAGCCTCTTCAAGACCCTGCTCCGTCATCTTCCACTAGGTGGCAGCCCCCCAATTCCGAGTGCCAAGGGGAGAGGAAATTCCCCAAAGGGGAGCCTACTCGGCTGCGAAAGAGCAGGAAAAAGTGGCGAGGAGAGGCGGAAGTCAGCTCGTCCCACCCCCTACGAAGGAAGTAAGGAAGACCCAGACGCAGCGCAGAGATTCAGTCACCACTCCCAAGTCCCCACCACCTTTGGGAAGCCAAGGTCTCAAGTCCCGCTCCCAGCCCCTCCGAGCTCCCCGACCAGGGGCGCCTTTCCGGCTCCAAGAGCCGCGGGGACCACCTACCACAACGCCACAAGGAAAGAGCCGGCACCTGCCGACAGGGGGAGAAGCTGGCTCAAGAATGGGTGGTCCCTGCTTTGGGGGAGCAGGCTGCAGTCTCCCGGGATGTTGGGGAGGGAGAGAGCCCCCTTCTAATGGGGGTCACTGCAGTTACTGCTTATTCGCTCCCAACCTCCCTCCAGTGCATCAGAAACCCCCCAAATGAGTTTCTGTAAGCGGGTCTTCCCTTGTCTCCAGGCTGAGACTCCAGAGGAACCTCAAGCCCACACGGCCCTGGCCGGGCCCCTGGGCAGGAGCAGGCGGGAGGTCTGCGCGGCCGCCTTCCTACCTGCGTCGGGTCCGCGCTCCCGGGGCAGCAGCCGGCGGCCAGCTCGCGGACTACGGCCCCTCGGCGCGATGGCCCGCCCACCTCAGTTGCCATTGGCCAGGGGTCCAGGCTGCTGCGCTTCCATTGGTTACTCGTCGACATGGAGGCGGGGCCATCCAGGAACGCTGTGTTTCTTTTCCTACTCAATTCACTCTCCACCCCCGCTTCCTCTCTCTCCCTACACCCGATTTCTACGGATCATGTGACTGGAGAATCATGTGACACCATGGCCCGCCTCAGCCCGGCAGCAGGTGCTCGCCTTGACGTTTTTTTTCCCCCCATCCTGCGGGAGCCTGGGAGAGTTTGCTAGACATGACAGCGCGTGTCTGGGGACACTGACAGCCCAGGGGACTGCTCCTTCTAGGAAGTTCGGTCACGGGCGTTTCCAGGATGTCTGCTTCTGGATTTGGGATATTTGTGCATCCCTTTCTATTCTATTCAGCATCCTCTGATGAAAGGCTAGACAGCCCCAGAGGAAGTTGAGGGGTGGCTGTGAGGACAAAGATAAACAGCTCCTAGGCCCGGCGCGGTGGCTCACGCCTGTACTCCCAGCACTTTGGGAGGCCGATGAGGGAGGATCGCTTGAGGCCAGGAGTTCAAGACCAGCCTGAGCAACATAACGAAACACCGTATCTAAAAAAAGCTTTAAAAATTAGCCAGACATGATGGCGCGCGCCTGTAGTCCCAGCTACTCAGGAGGCTGAGGCAGGAGGATCGCTTGAGCTAGGAGTTCGAAGCTGCAGTGCAATCCAGCCTGGGACAAAGTGAATTCGGTCTCTTAAAAAAAAATTAAAAATAACCGCCCCCAAGCCCTTTCCCCAAGGTGTTCATGGGAGAGGGAGGAACAGGCTCACACTAAATCTAATGTAAGGTACAAAGTCGTGTGCCAGGTGCTGTAGATGTGTGTGGGGCGAGGCGGTAGATTGGCTGCAGGTGGGGAAGACATTTAATTCCACCTTGGGAGCACCTCCTTGAGCCGAGAGTCTGGGCAGATTTAAACTGGCAGGTGGGGAGGGGTTGTTGGAAAGAGCCCTAGGAAACCAGATGGGAAGGGAAGCCTTGGCAAAGATTGAATGCCACATTCAATGCCAGTGGGCTTGAGGAGCTGCTGGGTGCCTGGCACAGGCTGGTCTGGGTGGGAGCTGACAGCGGAAGTGGCTTCCTTGTCTCAGTCGGCCTTGCCTTCGAGGAATTGTTACGGTGGGTGAGGAGAGAAAATGTACCACACAGACCAGATGAGCCAGTGACAAGAGCCAGACTGCTCAGTGCCAAAGGGCCTGGGCCAGGCAGAGATGGGTGATGGGAGATGGGCCAAGCGAGAAAGCCTGGTGCTGGACGGTGGAGGAAGGGCAGTGTTGCTTACCCAGGGCTGGTGGAGAGCCCTGCAGGATGCACCAGGAGCTTGAGCTGAGGGCCAGGCAGGAGCAGGGAAGGAGTGACTGAGCATGGAGTCGTGTGGCAGGGGCTCTTAGCCTGGCACTAGAGAGTGTCCAGAGAGTGGATAAAGCACCTGCAGAGGGTCTAGGACGAATCTGTGCCCTGGTGACACATTTGTGCTTATTTTCCTTCCTGTGTATCCAGAGGCTAGGGAGTATAGCTTATGCTTCTATTGAAACACACGCACACACACGATTTTCATGAAATGCTAGGCAAATCAATAAATGAACTTAATCACAACTACACAAAACCAGAGAAAAATACGAGCAGGAAAAAAATCCCCAAACTAACTAAAACAGGGATCACAAAGTCTACACTTCAAAGCAGTGATTCTCAAACAGGGACAATTTTGCCCACCAGTGACATTTGGCAATGTCTGGAGACATTCTGAGTTGTCACACATGGGGGGAAGGGATACTGGCATCTGGTGGGTAGAGGCCACCATCCCGCTAAACATCCTACAATGCACAGAACAACCTCCCACGACAAAGAATTATTCTGCTCAAACTGTTAATAGTGCTGAGGTTGGGAAACCCTATTCTTTTCTTAAGTATCACAAACTTCTTCTATGAGAGAGCTTAAAGTTTTTCTTGCACAGAGCCTTTTTTCTCTTATTTCACATACTTTTACTAACTGTTGTTATCTGATTTCTCAGCAACAGTAGATTCTAGAAAGACTAAGGTATGTGTGCATTGAAGTTTCCAGAAGCAGTCACTTTGAGTTTAGCCAGGATTAAAAGCATTGAATAAAAAAAAATAGCAAAAAGAAGACTAAAGAACTTTAAAGGCCGGTATCCTAGGGACATTGACTGTAGAGGCAAACAGTCCTGGATCCCTAAAGGACAGTAACTAATAGTCAAGATATGAACCTGAGCATTCAGAAATGTTCGAATCATGCAGTTACTCAGATTACCATGGCAAGGAAGTGTGAAATACATTTACTAAAAGAGCTTGTCACATGGATGCAGTGAACCTGGGGCACTTCAGTGGTGAGGATATAGTTCCCCTGAGGACTGTGGGAGCCTCCTCAAGAATGCCTCCATAGCCTGAGCACGAGTGAGATCTCGTCTCTACAAAAAAATAGAAAAATTAGCCAGGTGTGGTGTTGTCCACCTGTAGTTCCACCTGCTCAGGAGGCTGAGGCAGGAGGATCACGGGAGCCCAGGAGTTTGAGGTTGCAGTGAGCTATGTTGATACCACTAGCCTGGGCAACAGAGTGAGACCCTGTCTCAAAAAAAAAAAAAGGATACTTCCAGTGTCCTTAAACCCTCTAATTCAGAAGTCTTTCCCACTGCTTTTTGTTGTCAAGGACAGAGTATCCTTTTGTGAACAGGAGTACCAAAGAGAGGCAAATTCCCAGAGTAATAAGGAGATCTGACATCAAGGGGTCAGTACCTATTTGTCCCCTTCCCTGAGTCAGTCCCCTTCCCTTTGGACAGGCCTGTGGTTTCCAGGATTCATCCTGCTTTCTCCACATGGCCTCACCCCTGCCCAGCCTGGCAGTTAGTACCTTGACCCCTCTCCCTTTCAGCTCACAAGGAACTAAATCACTGTCTGCAACCCTTGCATCTGCATCCCAAGTTCCTCTGTCCCTGGGAAAACCAGCGCTGGCCGACTCTGCAAACCCTGCTGCTCTCCCTCCTGCCTGCTGCTGCCATGTGCCCAGCTGCCTGGGCCAGCTGTGAGGGTCTAACCTGCAACTACCTCTGCCCAGGCTCCTGCCTCACCCCCTTCCCTGAATGCCCTGGCCTTCAGCCTGAGGCCAACGTGAGCACCGTGTCCCTGACCTTCTACTGGCTGCTTTGGCTCCAGTGTGGAGAGGGCAGCCCAGGAGTTTGAGGTTGCGGTGAGCTATGATCAGGCCATTGCACTCTACCCCCAGCAACAGAATGAGGCCCTGCCTCAAATACAAAAATGAGATCCTACTGCACGCAATGTTTTACAGTTTGCTCCTTACACTTCACGATGCGTTTTGGAGACCATTCCATGTCAGTACAAATAATCTTTCCAGTTTCTTTCCTTTTTTTTATAATAACTTCTTTATTGAGATATGATTCATATACCATAAAATTCACCCTTTTAAAGTGTACGACTCAATGGTTTTTAATATATTAACAGAGTTGTGCAATCATCACTACAATCAAGTTAAGAACGTTGTCATCACCCCAGAAAGCTTTAGTTAGTCACTTCCTATTCCATGCCCTCTCCAGCTCTAGACAATCACATATCCACTTTCTATCTCTACAGATTTGCTTATTTTGGACATGTCATATAAATGGAATTTTATAATATGTGATCTTCTGTGACTGGCTTACTTCACTTAGCATTTTTTCAAAGTTTATCTCATAGCATGTATGTCATTCCTTTTTATTGCCAAACAATATTCCATTGTATGGATGAAGCATAACGTTAATCATTCATCGGCCAATGGACATTTTGGACGTTTTCACTTTTTTTTTAGGTTCAGGATTTCCCATTAACTCTTAATAGCATTTCGGTATTGTAGGGCTTTGCACAACTACTGTAGCACTTACTAGATTCAAGCCAATGTCCAACCTATCCACATATCTTTGGGGTTGGAACACCAGTGGGGTGCCTTTCATTTCTTACTTGAGTAAGTTCTGTTCTTGAACTTTTTCTGATATCGTTCTCTGAGTAGCAATTGTTCCTGGAAGGGCCATTCCAACTCTAACCTCTTCTCCATACCAGAGGGATGGATCCAGATTTGCAAATATCTTTTCCCTTCTCTTTTCTTCTCCTTCTGGAATGCCCATAATATGAATATTTGTTCACTTACTGGTGTCCCATAAATCCTATAGGCTTTCTTCCTTCTTTTTTATTCTTCTTTCTTTCTTTTCTTTCTTTCTTCTTTCTTTTTCTTTCTTTCATCTGCCTGTGTTATTTCAAAAGACCTATCTTCAAGTCCAGAAATTCTTTCTTCTGCTTAATATAGTCCATTGTTGAAAGTTTGGCTATTATAAATAATGCTGCTGGGAACATTCTTATACAAGTTTTTGTGTGGACATATGTTTTCTTTTCCACCTCAGAGTGGAGTTGCTGGGTCATATAGCAATTCTATGTTTAACCTTTCGAGTAACTACCAGACCATTTTCCAAAGCAGCTGCACCATTTTACATTTGCACCAGCCATGGATAAGGGTTTGATTTCTCCTTATCTTCACCAACATTTATTGTCTTTTGTTATCATCTGTTTTTCTTATTAGAACTAATTCCTAATTCCTCAGTGTGGAGTGGCAGTCTTGAGACTCAGGAGGCCAATGGTGCAGTTGAAGTCTGAGGACCAGCAGTCTGCTGGTGGGAATTCCTCTTGATTGGGGAGGCCAGTGTTTTTTTGTTTGTTTGTCTGTTTATTCAGGCCTTTAACTGATTGGGTGAGGCCCACCCACATTTTGGAGGGCAATTTGCTTTCCCAAAGTTCACTGATATAAACGTGAATCTCATCCAAAAACACCATCCAAGTAGACTTACAAAATTAACCATTGCACTATCCTCTGATCATTTTTCTGCAATGTTTGTCTCTTTTTTGTTGAACTGTAGGATCTGTTTATATATTCTGGGTATTACATTTTTAATATATGTTGTAGACATTTCCTCCCAATCTGTTGCCTTTTGTGTTGTTATGTCATCTGAAATCTATTGATCAATCTTTTCCTTTGTGGCTTCTGCTTTTTTCTTCTTCTTCTTTCTTTCCCCTTGCTTAAGTTATAAATATGCACTTCCTGGTCTGTTTCTATTCCTGCTGCAGCCCCAGCTATACTGGGCCCCAGCTGCCAGCCCTACCCTGAATTGAGGCACCACAAGTGACAGGAGGTCCCTCACAGGAGCCTGGTGTGGAGAGGGCCCTGGGGGGGAAATCAAACCTCCCTCCTGTTCTATGTGTCCCTCGGACTAGGAGTTTCTTCCAGGTCAGCCCCTCACTACTCTCCGAGGCCGACATCCGGGCGAAGGCCTGGCCAGCTTCTCTCCGTCCCTCCTTCCCCGTCTTTCACCCTCTCTCTCGTTCTTCCACTGGCCCCTTCAGGGTTTTCTTCATTCAGAATTACTATTCTGCACCCACAGAGGAGCCACAGCTGCCCCAGGGCGGGGCCTTCCCCACCCCCAGGATCTTGAGTTGCCAGATAAAATGTAGAATGCCCAGTTAAATTTCAATTTCAGATTAAAAGTGCATTTTTTCAGCATAAGTATGTCCCATGCAATATTTGAGACATACTTACACTTAAACATTCTTCATTGTGCATCTAAAATCAAACTTACCTGGGCATCTTGTCTCTTTATTTGCTAAATCTGGCAACACTGCAAGGCCAAGGCTGGAGGGAGGGCACAGAAACAGCTGCCTCCCTGCCCCCACCCCTTCTTTCCCTTTGCCTCTTGAGTCACATTGGTGTGAGCAATTGTTGCCCCAGTTCCTGAGCCGCCTGCTCTCATCCTCTGGCACCTGACGGGCGTGCCTGCGGGCTTGGCCTCCAGCTCTGTCCCAAGGAGGCATGAGGGGTAGGCTGAGTCATACCCTGAAACTCTAGCTTGACACAGGAGACTGGATGAGTCCGGAGAGAGTCACACAGTCACCCGTCCTTTCTGGACTTCTGAAGCGTGGAGGAGGGGAGAGGGCCAGGAAGCCAGGGTGGGAGGGCTGGTTTAGGGAGAGGGTACCTGGGGAGGCCTTGGGGATGGGAGCTTTAAGCTGTTCCAGAAAGCTCACCTGGAAGGGAGATTGGTGCTCAGTGCTCCACACATCACAAGAATGGAAACTGAGGCTCAGGGAGGCTCAGGCCAAAGCTGCAGGGTTTATAAGCTGTAAAGTGCCCACGCCAGGGCTCTGGATCTTGGCAGGGCTGGCTTCGTGGGCATGTGACCAGGTTCCCGTGCTTGGAATAAGCCTGTGCTTTGTTTAATGCTGTCTTGAAACTCTTGATAATTTTTTAACAAAGGACCCCATGCTTTCATTTGCACTGGACCCTGCAAATTATATATCCTGTCCTGGCTGCAGGCTCAGGTCACTCTCAATCTCTGTCTCTGCAAGTTAAAATGCAATGAGGATTCCCAGGGAGTCTCTTCCTCATTATAAAGATCAAAAGGGATTAGGGATAGGAAAATGCTTTGTCAACTGAAAATGCTCAAAAAGCAGCAGGCATTTTCTAGTTCAAGCAGTAGCTGGGACTTGTGCCCAGGTCTCCAGAAGCCCCCACGCTGGACATGACCCCCTCCTCCCCGGGGTTCCATCTTTCTGGCTAGCTCCCCACAGGCCAGGCAGGCAGAGATGGCAGGAGCAGACAGAGTGTCCTTCCCAACCTGTTCCAACGCACAGGTGGGGGTGGGGTGGGGGATGCTCCATTTCAAGGCAGAGTGTCCCTTTTTGGGAGGAAAAGAGGACACCAGAGCTGGGGGGAGGGGTGGGGGAGGGGAGGCAGGCTCAGGCCAGCACCCGGGTTAGAGGCTGTGGCAGGGTATTTGGGGACAGAGGAACTAGCTGAAGTCAGGAGTCCTGTGTTCCATCCCAGCATAGGCCATGAACTTGCCCAGTGACAGTGGGCAGGTCACTTTCCTGTTTCATCTGCTTTTTACCCCATGACTATTTTAAACAAAATGTCACGTGCAAATACATTTTAATTGAATTGTAACACGAAGTAGCCCTCTTGTCCTCTCATCTTTCTCCCAGACAGGCAGGTGGCAGGTGCCAGAGGACAAGAGTCAGCTTTTCTCCGCAAGCCCGGACGGTGGGCTGGGATCAGAGCAGCCAGACGTCTTCACTGCCTGCTGTGCTCGAATTCTAGCTCTGCCCCCTGCCCGCTGGGTGACTTTGGCTTACTTCCTTGACCCTCAGTGCCTTCATCTGTGACATGGGGCATTGTAGCACCTACTCCCAGGGCGTTCGGGAGGACCGAATGTGGTAAGTCACCTATATGAAGCGCGTGGCACACGGCAGTTTCTCAATAAACTGTCACGTCCTTCTCCATCACTCCTATGTGTGAAAGAATTTTGACAAGCAAATTCCATTTATTCAGGACAAAGGAATTCATTTTCTGGTTAAGTTTTACAAAATTCATGATATAAAATCTGATCCCATTAGAGTGGAAAGAAAAATAACCAAACCAAAGACAACAGGGACTGAGGTCCTGTCCCCTTCCTGGCTCCTCCATCATACAGCCTCTGGGCCCACGTCTAAGGACACCCTGTCCTTCCCCTGTGAGGGGGTGGCCACTGGGCCTGGAAGACACAAGAGGGGTTAGGCCCCATATGGTGGTCCGGCCAGTGTCATGCGTCCCTGTGAGTATGTTGGGTACTCCTCCTCACCCTGTGCCTTTTTCTGAACGGTGGTTGGGGATAGTTATGCCTGCAAGTGGTCCCTGCAGAGCTTGGGGATTCTAGGAGTTGGAGCCCAGCTGCTGTCCAGGGCAGCACGTGGACAGTTTGAGTTGTGGCACTGTTGGCTCACTGACTGTTAGACCTGGGCGCTGATGAGCTTAGGGAGCCAGAGGCAGGAGTGGCGAGAGCAAGAATCAGGACTGTTCTGCATGCAGAATTCTTAGCACAACACACAGAGCACCACCGCCATTCCACACGTGCACGAGATGCTGAGGCTTCCCCAGGGTCGCCAGCCAGGCAGAGTGGTGTCGGCATCTGAGTCCAAGTCAATCTGATCCCAGAGCTTTTGTTCATGTCACCAGCTCCACTGGACACTGACAGCAGCTCTGCTCACTGCTTGATCCTCCCTCACAGCCCTTCCAGCCCCCATCAGCACCCCCAGCCCCTCCGGGTAAGCCCCCTGGGAGCCAGGAGATATCTGCTCCGAGTAACTTGTGCAGGCCACTTAACTCCTCCAAGATTCAGTTTCCTCATCTGTAAAATGGGTACACAGTGACCCCCATGTGCCCTCTACACAGTCATGTGAGATTCAAATGGGATGATGGATGTGAAGAAATCTTGTAAACTGGCACATTAAAAACAGGAGGGATTCTTTTTAGAACATCAAAGGAGTTCCTCTTGTTAACATGGTGACCTGTCTCTGAAGCAATGGGCCAGGGCCCAGTGAGGAAACTGTCCTCCCCAAGCAGCTCAGAGAGGTCAGGTCAGAGTCTCTGCAGGAGCGCAGAGAGGACCAAAGAGGAGACAGCTGCAAAGAGAACCCAGGGGTGGAAGGAACTGCCCACCCGGGATCCCTTTCCCAGTCACCAACCACCTTCCCAACCTCAGCAGCCCCGGGAGGGAGTTGGGCCAGGAGTATCATTCTTTTCAGTTTATAGATGGATAAACTAAGGCCCAGAAAGGAGACCAGGTTAGTTAGCAGAGAAACCTGGACTCCATTGTATACCAGGGGACTCTAATTCAATCTCATATGCTAGGATAATCGCTGGCATATTTGATCCCAGCGTTTTTAAAAAGTAGGTCCTGCCCAGGTGTGGTGGCTCATGCCTAGCACCTTGGGAGGCCAAGGTGGGAGGATGGCCAGAGGCCAGGAGTTCGAGACCAGCCTGGGCAACATAGGAGACCTGTCTCTACAAAATAAATAAATCAATAAAATTAAAAGTAAGTCCTGCTGGTGCTTGTTGAGATTTATGTTGTGCCAGGTTCTCGTTTAATCTTTAAGTTCTTCTTTAATCTTTAACACAACCCTCTGAGGTAGGTACAATCACCATTCCTGTTTTACAATGAAAGAACTAAGATTCAGGGAAGTTAAGCAACCTTTCTGAGGTCACACGGCTGGGCTGAATCCAGGTCTGACCCAGAGCCTGTGTTCGTCAATTTAAGTTAATATGACATCCCAGGGTCTCACTTGCATGCCTCCCTCAGCCCCCACCATGAGTGGCCATGAGTGTATCTCTGTCGATGTTCCTTGAGCCCCGGGCTCCGCTATTTCTAGTCTGGCCCAGGCACTCTCCATCATGTGACCCTGTTGTTTTTGCCCTTACAGGTGCCCTGGCTGCCTGCCATTGTCTTATTTATTTACTCAGTTTTTTTTGTGTCTCCTGCACTAGAAAGTGTGAGGAGGGACCTCACATGGCCTATTCCCTGCTGTATCCTGGTGCCTACAATGGCGTTTGGCTCACCACAAACACTTAAAAATTTAAAAGGAAAAGAAAGAAAGAGAAATACCCAATAACACAAAAAAAGAAAGAGAGAGACGCATATGGACCTGGCCTTTGGTGTGTGCCAAAATAAGACAAATGCTCCTCCTTTGGCACACTGGCCTGGTGACCAGATTACTCCAGACAGCCTGGGTCACACTGAGTAGCCGGAACTGCAGCCCCCGGCAGGCAATGCCAACACAGGGGACTGGGTCGTGCTTGGTGAGCTCATGGGGTCCTCTGCTTTTGGTAATACCTGCCTTCTAGCTGTCTTTTAAGATTCAGAAATGATATTCATAGATAATATAATTTTTCCACACACAACATTTTTAGAAACCCACAGAAAGGTCAAGCCGTAATATAGAGGAAAAATAAAAGATAATAAAATAATGTATCTCTGCATGTAGAAGATCAGGCTTGACTACACATGAGAATGTAAGTTGACAAACACACACGATCTCTGCTGCTGGGGTGTTGTGTCAGTGACTCAGTGCACACAGGCCAGGTGGTCACCAGGACGAGATTTCCTGAAATGGTAAATGATCCTTGGTAAAGTTCTTTAGTTTTTTTGTTGAAACAGAGTCTCACTCTGTTGCCCGGGCTAGCGTGCAGTGGCGTCATCATAGCTCACTTCAACCTCAAAAAATTCTTGGGCTCAAGCGATCCTCTTGCCTCAGCCTCCTGAGTAACTGGGACTATAGGCATGAGCCACCATGCCCGGCTAATTTTTTCTATTTTTGGTAGAGACGGGGTCTTCCTCTTGCTCGGGCTGGTCTCCAACTCCTGACCTCCAGCGATCCTCCTGCCTCGCCCTCCCAGAGTGCTAGGATAACAGGCGTGAGCTACTGTGTCTGGCCCTTGGTAAAGTTCTCATGAAGACCAAGCCTAAACTTCCTGAGGATTGCACGGTGGTTTTATTTCTGGAAAATTCAATGTACACCATATTAAAACTGTTCAAAAAAGATGTGAGTAAAATAGATCTAGCTTCCAGGTCTCATAATTATGAACAAGTTTCTCATGCATGTGATCGTCCAGAAAGAGGAGAACTGAGAGGTATTCTTGTTGTGGAAAGTCCTTGCTGAACATTTAGCATCCCTGACCTGTCATCTCTCAGATGCCAGAAGCTCCAATCTTGTAACAAACAGGAACGGCAATGGCCTCAAAAATTTCAAAAATGTCCCCTAGAGGGTGTAATGCTGCTGTTCAGAGCGACTGTGGGGCTCCCTCTCAGGGCCTGCTGTTTAATTTAACTGTCTTTGAGATTGTTTTACATCGTGATGTAGAGATCTGTAGCCCTTACTAGCCTGTGTGGTATTCGTCACGAGGAGATATTGTCATATACTTAACAGTTCCCTTTTGAGGGACATTCTATTGTTATAAACAAGGCTGCAATGATGAAGGCCAAGTTCATATATCATTTTGCACTTGTATGAGCAGGTGACTAGAGAAATTCGTAGAAGTGGCCTGGCTGGGTCAAGGGTCTGGGCATTTAAAATTTTGATAGTTATGGCCCAAAGGTGCCTTCCACCAAGGGACATTAATCCACATTCTCCCAGCAAACCAGAGCTCTGTAGCCAGGTTGGCTCATTTTATAAATGGCGAAACCAAGGCTTGGAGTCCTTAAGATACCTGCTAGCAGGTGGCAGCTAAGGTGGGAAGCCAGGTCCCTACCTCCTATGTGCCCTGATCTTGTGGCACGCAAGTGGTGCTGCTGGAGCACAGTGTTGGTTGACAAGGGGACAGGGTGGGAACCTGTCTGGGTCAGGCAAGTAACGGTTAGAATTCTGGCTCTTTTATTTGGGTGATCTTGGTGCAATTGCCCTCTGGGGCCTCCCTTTTCTCATCTGTGAAATGGGAGATTGTTGTGGGACAAACTGGGTTTTACTCCACACTAGGAAAGTCATGATACACAAGGACCTCAGTTTCCTCCTCTTTAAAATGGGGAGAATAATCTCTTGGCTGTTGGCTGTGAAAGTGCTAGGTGAATGAAAACTTTGAAGTGGTAAAGAACGTTAATGGGCCTGGGTTCTTTCCTTAAAGATTATTTTGTGTCATTGCTGAACTCAGCTTGAGGATGGAAAGGAATGCAAAACGCCCTTTAGACCAGCACCACTTCACAGGCCACAGATCGCTCTCTCCCGGTCCCCAGAGCTGGGGTTTCCGAGCCGTGGGGAGCTCTACGGCCTTTTCCCAGGGAAAGCTGACAGTTGGCCTGTCGGCATCCACGTGCTAACCCGGCACGCGCCGGCAGCCCGGGCGACACCAGCGCCGGACACAACCAGTTGGGGCCTGAAGGGCGGGGAAGGCAGTGACGTCAATGCCACGGTCTACCCTCCTTAAAGGCGCAGGCTAGCACCCCGTGTTCCTTTTTTTTGTGTTGGGGCAAATACTCCCGACGACGCGAAAGTTTTAAAGGCGAGGTGGGCGGTGGGGTCACCGGGCGAGGCTGACCCCGGAGAGAAACGCGCCCCCCGAGAAGAGGGGTCGGAGACGCCGCCCGGGGAGGCAGTCTTCAGGGATGAAAGCAGCGGCCGGTCCGAATCCCGGGCTCTTCGCTTCAGGCCTGTTTCACCTTCCGTAAGATGGGGCAACACATTTGAATAACCACCTACTTAAAAAAGTTTTGAAACTCGGAAGAAACGATGTGAGAATGACCCACACGAAACCGTCGATTCCCTGTCTCCCCACGCAGCGCTGCCGCAACGAGCCCGAGGGCGCACGAGGGGCCTCCAGGCCCGCCGCTGGCCAACTGGCTTTGAGCTACGGCTCGTCCCTAGCCTGCAAGCGGGGATGGTGCGAATCCCGCCCGGCTAATCTCTGCGAAGCGGCGACACCTCGGCGGGCAGCCCGGCAGGTAGACGTGCGCCGTGGCTGCCTGATGTTCGCCTTGAAGCCTCGCTGTCGCCGCTGCCACCGCGCAGCGCGCGTTGGGCAGAGGGACGCTGTTATCCTCGCCGTCCCAAGCGGTTGGCGTGGGCAATGAGGCTCCCGGGCGGCGCTCGGCCGCGGTGTCGGTGGGGTGGGGCTTCTGAGAATATGCGGCAAGTGCGGCGCCGCTGCCGGATCAAGCGCGACGCGGAGTCCGCGACCTTGCCCTGCAGCTCTCAAGGAACGCCGGGCGGGAACGCGATCAGCCCGGGCGGCCGCGGCGCAGGGGCGGGAATACCGCGGGTCGGGGCGGAGGACGCGAGTGGGCGGGGCCTGAGGCTCTACGGGCGTGCGGCCGGTCGGCCCTTCAGGGGGCGGGGCCGTGCGGCGGAGTCTGGGGGCGGGGCTTACTCGGCCGCTTTCGGAGTCGGCTTCGGAGCTGGGGGAGCGCGCGCGGAACCTGCACCGGCCGCGGAGCGGCTATGGGCCGGTGCGGCCCCCGGTGCCGCGCCGCGCGAGCACCGGCCTGGAGCCAAGTAGGCGGGGCGAGGCCGGGTCTGGGGCTGGCTGGGGGCAGAGGCGGGAGTAGGGTCTCTCGTTGGGTCCCTGGAGCCTGGGCTAGGGGCCTAGAGTCGCAGGCCGTCAGGCCGACGTAGTCTGTCTCACCCGGCGGCCCTGCGCGCGGGTCCGAGGCAGAGAGTGTCACGGGGGGTCGAGGAGAGATCCCTTTTCACCGTCCCTGCTTCCAGCCTCCAGGCTGAGTCCGGGGCCTGTATTTGTGGAGAGGGGGCAGAAAGACTGTCCTTCCCAGCCAGGCCCGGGCCTGACCGTGTGGCCTCGCGAGGTTGGGTGCGGGGGAGCGCCGGGCACCCCAGCCTGCAGGCCCGAGGGGGGTGACGGCCCCTTCATCAGATTCATTTACCCGTTTCCCACGAGGCCCGGTCCCACCTCTCCACGCCCGCCCTCGGGGGCTCCACGTGCCCGCCCCGGGGCATGGTGCTGGAGTGGAGGGCGCTGTGGCTCAGGTGTTTTGATATTTGGGCCGGAGGGCCGAGGCCGGCATCTGCGCTTAGGAGGTGCAGAGTAAGCGCACGTGATGTGGCTGAGGGAACGGCCTCGGGCCGTTATTGCCACTAACCAAAGGATGGCTGTGCTAGCTTCCTTCCAAACTGCTCCCGGAGTAACCTTGGGCAGGTCACCTGCTCTCTCTGAGCCTTAGTTTTCTCATTGGCAAAGTGGGGCTGACGGTAACTTTAAAAGGCCCTCGTCAGGGTATTGAGGTAATTCATGCTTGGTGAGTGATGCGGGGCGGGGGGGTTAAAGTCCCTCGCCTGTGCCTCCTTTCTGGCCCTCCGGCTGAATTCTGTTTAGTGAGCTGGTGCTCCATGTGACTCAGGTTTGGTTTTCAGGATTGAAGCTACAAGATGGCTGACCAGGACCCTGGGGGCATCAGCCCCCTCCAACATATGGTGGCCTCAGGCGCTGGGGCTGTGGTCACCTCCCTTTTCAGTAAGACCTGCGGAGGTGGGATGCGGGCAGCTGGGGATTGGGCAGACCAGACATTGGAGGCAGCTTGGTCCTGGGGGAGGGGTCACAGGTGGGGTCCTGAGACCTGCCTCCTCTCCCAGTGACACCCCTGGATGTGGTGAAGGTCCGCTTGCAATCTCAGCGTCCTTCAGTGGCCAGTGGTGAGTACCTGACCCTGGAGCCGATGGGGGGTGGTGCCTGGGCAAAAGAAGGCTCTCCCAGAGATGGGGTCCCTGGGGTGGGTGGGGGACTCTCCTAACTTGAGGGGTTGCCTTATATTTTAGAGCTGGTGTCTTCCTGTAGACTCTGGAGCCTCTCCTATGCCAAATGTGAGTGCCCCAAACTATAGGAAGCCTGGGAGGGTGCAGGGGAGGGACAGTCCCAGTGTCCCCAGGGCACCAGTGGGTCCCACAGCCATGGACCAGCACTTACTTCCAGGTCACCTCAGCCAGCATAGTGTCCACACAGGGATCTCAGCCTCTGCTGGCTTTCCAGGGACAGGGGCTCCCCACCTCCCTGCAAGGTTCTAGGGCCTTGTCATCCTAATACCCCCTGCCTTTCCCCAGTGCCCTCCTCTCTCCGATCCACAGGGAAGTGTCTCCTGTACTGCAATGGTGTCCTGGAGCCCCTGTACCTGTGCCCAAATGGTTCCCGTTGTGCCACCTGGTTTCAGGACCCTACCCGCTTCACTGGCACCGTGGTGAGGAGCAGCTGTGGGACCATGGACATTCCCCAGGGGTTCATTCTGGCCAGGCAGCAAACCCAGGAAAGAATGGGTAGTGCGAGGCATGTGGAGGTAGCCCATTCAGTTTGGTAAGGGCTTCCCGGAGAAGGTAGTGCCTCTAAGAGGTTTTGAAGGGTGAATAGGAGTTCACGAGACTGGGGACCTGCATATGTGGAGGGCTGTGGGCAGAGGCTGAGGGTATCAGGCAAAGGCCCAGCTTGGGCCAGCTCCATCACAGTCCTCCTTCGTGTCCATCCTCTTCCCCCTGGACTGGCACTCGCTTGGCCAGGATGCCTTCGTGAAGATTGTGAGGCATGAGGGCACCAGGACCCTGTGGAGCGGCCTCCCAGCCACCCTGTGAGTAGCCTAGTCCTGTGCGTTGTCCTCCCCTCGTACCTGCTGATCCCTTGCTTCCCACTGGCTGGCTGGGCAGGGATGCATAAGACTCCGTTAGGAGTCCTAGCTAACCTCTGTCCACACCCCCAGGGTGATGACTGTGCCAGCTACCGCCATCTACTTCACTGCCTACGACCAACTCAAGGCTTTTCTGTGTGGTCGAGCCCTGATCTCTGACCTCTACGCACCCATGGTGGCTGGTGCACTTGCCCGCTGTGAGCACAGCCCTGGGCCCTTGATCTCCTCTGTCCCCACCTGTGCCCCAGCCTCTGCCAGACTGTTGTGGGGGGGATGTTCCAGGCCCCCAGATCCTGGGGCAGCAGCTGGGCAATGCCACATAGGGCCTGTGACCTGACCTCTCCCCATTATTCCCCCCACAGTGGGCACCGTGACTGTGATCAGTCCCCTGGAGCTTATGCGCACAAAGCTGCAGGCACAGCATGTGTCCTACCGTGAGCTGGGTGCCTGCGTTCGAGCTGCAGTGGCTCAGGGCGGCTGGCGCTCACTGTGGCTGGGCTGGGGCCCCACTGCCCTTCGAGATGTGCCCTTCTCAGGTAGGCACCCAGCGGGGCAGGGAATAGGGTAGGGGTGATGATGCACGAGGGTGTACTGCCAAGTCCCTGCTTTGTTACTGCTGATCATGAAGTCACTTTTTTTTTTTTTTTTTTGAGACATAGCTTCGCTCTGTTGCCCGGGCTAGAGTGCCATGGTGTCAGCCTAGCTCACAGCAACCTCAAACTCCTGGGCTCAAGCGATCCTTCTACCTCAGCCTCCCGAGTAGCTGGGACTACAGGCACGAGCCACCGTGACCGGCTAATTTTTTCTATATATATTTTTAGTTGTCCATATAATTTTTTTCTATCTTTTTAGTAGAGACGGGGTCTCGCTGTTGCTCAGGCTGGTCTCAAACTCCTGAGCTCAAGGGATCCTCCTGCCTGGGCCTCCCAGAGTGCTAGGATTACAGGCGTGAGCCACCGCACCTGGCTGAGGTCACTTTTCTGAGCCCTAGTTTTCTCTTCTGTGAAACGGGAGAGTATCTGCTCGGGTTTCTGTGAGCTAAGTCTACAGGAACTTGTTATAGGGCCTGGCACGATGAGGGGTCTGAGGCCCTCCCTACTGCCCCCCATCTCTAATGAGCATATGCCCCCCAGCCCTGTACTGGTTCAACTATGAGCTGGTGAAGAGCTGGCTGAGTGGGCCCAGGCCGAAGGACCAGACATCCGTGGGCATCAGCTTTGTGGCTGGTGGCATCTCAGGGACGGTGAGTGACTGGGCTGGAGGTGAGGCTATTAGAGGTGTCCTTGGGGGGCCCGAGGGTTGTTGGAGATGCCGGGAGGAGAGTCTCTACATAGTAGCACATCAGCTGTGTGTCAGGGAGCACGCTCACTCTCCTTGCCAGACCCTGCGAGGCCTTTGTCCCTCCCGGCCCCGGGAGCCCCCTGGGATACAAGGGGCCAGGGGTCCTGGGAATGGAGCCGAGCCCTCTCCCTACCCCACCAGGTAGCTGCGGTGCTGACTTTACCCTTTGACGTGGTGAAGACCCAACGCCAGGTCGCACTGGGAGCGATGGAGGCTGTGAGAGGTGAGGGCTGGCCTGGCAGGGATGGGGCAGGCAGGGCATGAGCAGGGTGAAATGGGGTCTGCTGAGCCAGCCTGGTGATTACAGTGACGCCCCTGCACGTGGACTCCACCTGGCTGCTGCTGCGAAGGATCCGGGCTGAGTCAGGCACCAGGGGACTCTTTGCAGGTGAGTGTGTGTGAGCGCACACGCGTGTGTCCTGTCCTGCCCTCGGGGTGGGTGGACGCTGACCTGGCCCGTCCTGCCGCAGGCTTCCTCCCCAGGATCATCAAGGCCGCCCCCTCTTGCGCCATCATGATCAGCACTTACGAGTTTGGCAAAAGCTTCTTCCAGAGGCTCAACCAGGACCGGCCCCTGGGCCGTTGAAGAGGCGTGGAAACGAGGACTCCATCTTTCCACGGATGGGGCGAGCAGGAGGAGGAGACTGAGCCAAGTGCCTTTTCCTCAGCATGGAGGGGAGGGACTGTTTCCCTTCCCTGCCGGCGACAAGCCCCGGGGGTAGGGCTGCCCTGGTGGCCGCCCAAGCCATCCTCAGACACAGCTTTCTTCCCACTCTCCAACTTCAAGACCAAATCTGCTATCTGACCCCCACCCCCCTGCTTTGTGTTTCCCTTTGTGTTTGCTGTAGCTGGGCCTGTCCCCAGGAGCCCAGAAACCCTGGGCCTGGCTTAGTCTCCCCCACCCCTGTTAACTCCTTAAGTCTAAAGATTATGAACTTCTGCCTGATGCCTGTGACTGTGGAGGCCTCGGGGTGGCTGGGGAAAGTGGGCCTTGGGGGGCTCGGGAAAGTTGGCCCTGAATTGCGAGACGGGGCATGGGAGGGGCCCTGGTCTGGCGGTGGCTGCTGGAGTGACACCCACAAAGAGGACCTCTCCAACTTAGCAAGGCCCCATGTGTTGGGTTAGGTGGAGGGCACACTTCAGTGACAGCAGAGGAGGAAGGGTAGCTTACCTGCCAGGCTCTGGCCTGACAGTTGGTTTCATGGCTGGTGGCATCTCAGGGATGGTGGGTGAGTGGGCTGGAGGTGAGGCTGGCAGAGGCGCCCTTGTGGGGGGGCCCAGGTGGGGAGGAGAGTTCCAGCATCTCATCAGCTGTGTGTCAGGGAGCACGTGGGTGGGGTTGAGTGGGGTCTGCAAGTTTGGGCCAAAGCTGAATTGCTCAGGTCAATGTCAAGGACATTGGCCCAGCCAGAGCACATCTCCGTCCTGCCCCGAGTGCTCGGCCTCCTCTCAGCCTGGGCTCGAGTTATTAAAGGATGTCAGGGTGAAGGGGTGCTTATGTGTCTCGGTCCTGCTCTGAGCAGACCTAATACTTGGGGACGCTTAGTACAAAAGCCACCACTTCTTGCGTTGTGGCCTGCCTGCTCCAGGGCCCGCGCTAGTTCTGTCCGACCTTGGTTATGGGCCTGGCACCGGCTCCACTGCCTGCTGACCCCAGGACAGAGCCCCATCCAGCTGCCCACAGACGAGGCTGCCCTCAGTCCTCTGGTTTTTATTTGCCTGATCCCTTCAGACTCCCTGCCCCAGGGCTGGGAAAGGAGTGACTCCAGGGGACACATGGGACAGGAGAGGCATGGGCCACCAGCTCCTGAGGAGGGTCAGCGAGATGAGCAAGGAAAGTCCAGAAGGGAGCTGGCCGGGCATAGGGAAGAATGAAACAGGCTTCCCCAGGGAACTCCTGTGACCTTGGTACCCCTGCCTTCTGGCTCAGCCAGCTTGCTGTTGCAGCTGCCTTGGCAGGAAGCTAAGACAGGCAAGAGGATGGGGTTGTCTTCCCCGAGAGACCCCTGGCTGGGTGGGCAGCGTTCTCTGGAAGGATGGCCTGGATTGGGGGACTCGAAGAAAGGTGGTAGGTGTCCATGGCCCCTGGCAGGTGGGGCTGGCACTGCCCACGCCGTTCCTCAGCTGGGGCTCAGTGCTGGGCTGCCCTCGGGACTGTCGCTCACCAGGCACTCGTTGGATTTGAAGCTCGCCAGGGACTTGCAGCTGGGGATGGAGGCCAGGGAGCCGCAGAGGCCCAGCATGGAGGGCGTGGGGTCCTTCCCTGGGGAGAGAGGGTGGGTGAGGCTGGGCCAACGGGTCTGCATGTGTGTGAGTTGGGAAGGGGGTGGACAGAGGAGGGGCAGCCCTTAAGTCCCGCCCCCCAGACTTTGTTGATATCTTCTGGATCATTTGCCATGTTCAATTAAACCTTGATTAAGCACCTGCCCATGCCATGCACAACGCTGGGGACACTGTATTGTAATCGTCAGTTTATGTCTCTGTCTCCCCCTGAGGTTCACCCTCTGTCCATTTATTAAACACACAGTGAGCACTTGCTCTGTTCCAAGTACTGGGGATACAGAGAACGGACGAGACACGGTCCCTGCCCCCACGGAGCTCACAGTCTGGTGGGGAGACAGACACACAGACAATCACAAACACAGTGTGACAGGGTTACATGTCCACAGCCTGCCTTGTCTTAGAGAAGATCTAGTGTCATCCGATACAGTGTGGTTGGTTATAAAAAAGAGAAGACAGGAAATCCAGGCACAGGGAAAACTAGGATGGGTAAAACCAAGATGAAGCCAGGGGTGAGGTCAACACAAAATGCATGCGTTGAAGTCCTGGGCATTCGCTCGAAGGGAGCCACTAATTTGGCTCTGAGCTTCCTGGCAGCCAAAGAAAAGGGGGAAACAATGGTCAGGCAAGTAGTTCAGTGTGCATGAGACAAGAGCGAGTCAGTTTGGCTGAGGAATCCCACAGAGTTTGTGAGCCCCTTGAGGGTGTCACGACACCGAAAAGCATCACACCCTTACCACATGCCAACACTGGTGATTATTTTGGTCGACACCCCCGTTTTACAGATGCGAATGGGCTCAGCAAGGTGAAGTGACTGGCCAGGCTCACACAGCCAGGATTTGCACTGGGTTCTGCCTGACATCCCAAACCAAGCTCTTAATTGCTGTGCTAAGCTCTCAGAAAGGGCTGCGCGAATGAGAACTGGTCAGAGCCTGACTCCAAGGCTTTGTCTCAGCCCTTCCTGGAGGGGTGCTGGGTGCCGGGTTGGGGGCGCTCACCGATGGGGCCCCAGGGCTCCTCGTCCCGCTTGCCCTCTCCCAGGCGCTGGGAGTCCGAGCTTAGACTAGCTTCAGCTGACAGCGGGTCCGAGCTCATGAAGCTGTGTCTGCAGCAGAGCAGAGAGCTGGCGTTCGGCAGAGGCCTGCCGCCGCGTCGCCCCTCTTCCCCGGGGACACCCACACTCAGGCCCGAGCCCGGCCTGGCTGGAACTTACCTCCGGTAGAGCTTGGAGTTGCTGGCACCCTCTGCCCCACTGAGCGTTCCCAGCGAAGGCCACTGGTTGACCAGGGGCGTGGTTAGCTCCTTGGAACCCTGGGCCAGGGGGGCGTGGTCACCGGGGATCAGACCTGTCCTGGGAGGGGGAGGAGGGGTCAGGCCTGGCTGGGAATGGGCGACACGTGGGGAAGGGAGGTTCAACAAGGGGTGGAGGAGGGCCTAGGAAAGAAATCTGAATAGCAAAAGTGGGGATACAATGTTGGGATCCGTGGGGCAGGTCCTGGAAGGCAATGGACGTGACCCTGGGGGGGAGGGGTGATGGGGTTGGTGCGCTAATACCGTCAATGGGAGTAGTGGAGTGTTGTAAGAGTCAGTTGGGGTGAGGGGGGCGTCAGTGGAGAAAAGTGTGGGAATCCCTGGAGTCTTGCGGGGTCACGATGGAAAGGCAGAGTGACCAAAGGATGTAGGGAAGAAATGTTACAGGGATCAGTAGGGTTGGGGTCTGGGGTCGGGGGTCACGGTGGGTGATGACAGGGGCCTGTGATGCAGGTCAGAGGGGTGCTGAGCAGCGGGAAGGGCGCGGTCACGCTGAAGGTCACTGAGGAACAGCAGAGGTCCTTGTGAGTAATGCTGCGTCCCTGCAGTAATGTTGGATGGCCACTCTGGCCGGTGCCGGGAAATTGAGGGTGAAGGTGGCGCTGTTGGAAGTCACTGGATCTTATGTTAAGGACAATGTTAGAAGGTCATTGCGGGGATCTTGGGGTGGAGCTGGCCAGATCAGAGGAAAGGCGATCCAAGAGTCGATGGGGGCGATGAAGGGGTGCAGCGGGGTGACGTGGTCGGGGTGGCGGGGCAGGGGCAGGGCAGGCGGCGGCGCTCACAGCTGCTCCTGCAGCTCCAGGATCACGCCTTCCAGCTCTCGCTTCTCGCGCTGGTTCTGCGCTGCCGCTTCCTCCAGCTGCAGCTGCAGCCGCCGGTTCTCCGCCTCCAGGTCCTTCAGCTGCGACTCGCGCAGACGCACCAGCTCCTCCAGGTAGCCCTGCGGGGCGCCGGCTCAGCCCGGGCGCCAGGGCCAGTCCCGGCTGCGGCCCGCGGGGCCCGGTCCCCCGCCCCGCCCGCCCCCGCCGCGCACCTTCTGCGCATAGACGATGCGGAACTTCTGCTCCATCTTGTGCCACTTGCTGTACCAGCTGTCCTCGTCGGTGACGAGCGGCAGGTACGGGTGCTCGGGCGAGTTGTCCTCGCTCGTGCTACTCTCGGCGCTGTGCCGCTCCTCCTCGTCCGTCAGGTAGTCGTAGCTGGGGAAGGGAGCAGTGGGCACGGCCGGCCCCCTCCCACCGCGCGCCGCGCCAACCCCCTCGGCAGTGGAACCAGGATGTCCGCCTGCCCCCTCTCCGCACCCACCCCAATAATCGGGCTGCTCACCTCTGGGTGAACTTTAGATAGGGCGTGTAATCGATGACCACGGGGGTCTTCCCGTCCAGGACTTCGCCCTTCAGACAGAAGCTGGGGCAGAGGAGCCACAGGGTTGGGGGCGGGTATGAGGGGACAGGGGTGTGGACATTTGTTGGGGAAGCAGCCCCCTCCACCACCACCACCACAAGGCAGACCCCACCTGAAGTCGATGGCGCTCAGTCCGATCAGCATCCCAGTGAGGACGGTGGCTTCTTCCCGCAGCATGATGGCTCCAGAGTCATAGAACCGTCTGTGGGGAGAGGGGAAGGGGATGGTGCAGCACCCCCCCCCAGGGAGCCCCCACCCTCAGGACTTGTCTTGTGCTCTTACTGCAAACCTTTCCTGCAGGAAGTAGGTGTCTCCTTCCCCACCCCACTCAGGTGTAGATCTTGTCTCACCCTCTCAGGCTGGGGCTCACTGGTGCTGGAGCCTACACCAGCATGGGTGTTCCCTGAGAAGAGACTCCCCCAATCCTCTGAGCTACCCCCTCTCCACCAAGTACTGGGTCACCCAGATCCTTCAAATCAGAAAACTTAGTCTTTTTTTTTTTTTTTTTTTTTGAGACAGAGTCTTGCTCTGTTGCCTGGGCTAGAGTGCCATGGTGTCAAGCTCACAGCAACCTCAAACTCCTGGGCTTAAGCAATCCTTCTGCCTCAGCCTCCCGAGTAGCTGGGACTACAGGCATGTGCCACCAGGCTAATTTTTTTCTGTATATATTTTTAGCTGTCCAGATCATTTCTTTCTATGTTTAGTAGAGACAGGGTCTCGCTTTTGCTCAGGCTGGTCTCAAACTCCTGACCTCCAGCAATCCTCCAGCCTCGGCCTCCCAGAGTGCTAGGATTACAGGTGTGAGCCACCGCGCCTGGCCAGAAACTGAGTCTTAATCATTAGTGCTTGGCATACAGTAGATGCTCCAAAACTATGTCGACGTGAACTCTGAAATGCGTAGACCGGGGATAAAATACAGTAAAAACATCAGGCTGGGTGTGGCCACTTGGGAGTGGGAGGTACTGCCCCCTACTGTGCCCAGACACCTTCAAACACATCTTCCCACACTGGCACATTCTGCCTTGGGACCCCATTGCCCCAGCGACCCAGCCTCCGTGTGAACCCACAGCCTGGGGACTGAATCCTGCATGCTGGGACTCTGGTCCATGGGTGGCAAGTACAGACCTGCTGCCATTGTTTGGAGAGCAGGTAGGGCTGCGTGTTGTGAGTCACAGAGCAAAGCCCACAAGTGAAAGGGCACATGGCTGAGGCTCCTCCAGAGGTTGTCCAAGGGCAGAGCTGTGCATGACAGGACTGGGGCTGGGCAATGACGGTGAATAATGGGCCATAGAATCTGACTTGGAAGTGATGGTGGTGGTGCTAAAAGTGTATTTCCGGGACTGTAGGCCACGCTGGAAGAGGGAAACTAGCAGTGTATGCTGGGACTTGTAGTCTAGGTACTGAAGGTTGCCGCAGGAACTTAAGGATCAGCTGTTTAGGCAATAAACATGCATACTGGGACCTCTGGTCTGAGTTGCCTGAGAGTTCTGACCTGGTGGTCCGGGTGTCCCGCAGAGCTGTGGTGATGTATTCCGACATGCGCTTCTCCATCAGCGCCACCCGGATCCATGCCCTGCCCTGGAAGGCATGCTTACCTTTACTTGCTGCTCCAGAGGGACCCACGTGTCCAGCATCGAGTGTACCCTCTTGTGGCCCCTCTCCCCAGTGCCATGGGCAGAGGATAAGGACCAAGGAGCAGGCAGGGCCCCTATCCCCACTTCACGGTACGCCCAGGGCCCCTCACCTTGGCTCGGGCTGTGCTGATGTTCTCCATGTTCTCGATGCTGCTCACACAGTTGTTGGGCACTTTGCTGCAGGCCAGCCGGATATAGTCCCAGAAGCCCCGCTGCCCATCTGAGCTGAACCAGCTCACTGGACCTGCTGGGGCACAGGCTGAGCCAGGGCAGGGAGGGGGCTCAGCAAGACCAGGGAGTCTGGAGAGGCCCATGTCTTGGGGTACTCACATGCATAAGGATAAGCAGTCACACACACGCAGTGCCTCCCCCAAACGCATGTGCACATACATGCATGTATGCAAAGGGCATGCCAGCAGGTGGCTGCAGGCCCATTGATGGGGCTTGTGGGCAGAAGACCTGTCCCCACTTCCCAGCTCTGTGCATGAGCATCTGTGCATGGCCCAGATTGGGGGCCAGGGTCAACGGTGGGGTTCAGAAATCCATGGGGTATATCAGGGGCAGCTGGCAGCTAAAGGTGGGAGACGGGACAGCTAGGCAATGAAGGGTGGGATCCCCGGCCCACCTTTGAAACGGTGGCTGAGGATCTGCTCTAAAATGGCTGCGAAATTAACAAACTCCTCGGATGAGTCATCGATGGGCTCTGCCGTGTACTTCTCCAGCAGTGTTTTCACAGAGAACCTGGGTGGGGCAGGGAGACGGGGCAGTGGGGTGCCAAGTGAGGAGATAGGGTGATGGTGATAGAGGAAGGGTGCCAGGCAGAGAGAGGGAGGGATGGGCAGAGAAGTGTCGGGAAGGGTGTAGATGCGGTGGGGAGACAGAGGGGACAGAGGGAGAGACAGGTGAGACAACAGTGACCATGGAGGTGCCACATCATGTGGCATGAGAGGGTGGCAGGTGGGGAGGAAGGGTGGCAGGTGGGAGACTGATTGACAAAGTGGATGACAGGAGAGGAGGCAGAGAAAGGAAGCTTCGGGAGCAAGGAATGAGAGGGGGATGACACGATAGGTAGGAAAATGAAGCACCAAGAGCCCCTTCCTCCTCGACCACCCTTTGGAGTCGAATTCGCTGTGTGGGTTGGGAGTCAACTAGGAGTTAGAAGCCAGTTTGTGCTCCTGCCCTGAGCTGTCTTCTGCTATTGCCGAAAAAACCGTCAGTCCATTCTGGGGATGGGGTCACCTGTGCCAGGGCATGTGAGCTGGCACCATGCACATGGAGCATGGGCATGCGTGGATGGTCAGGTGGGCTCCCAACACACAGATGCCCCCTTCCCCCTTTTCCTTCCCGGCTTGGCCTCCCACACACCAGCTGCCCAGAACAGGCAGTGCAGAGCTGGCTGGGGGGCAGGGGGAGGTATAGGGAGCGGGCATGGACAGCAGATCCCTGGAAGGGGTTTGGGGGCCAAGACACTGGCTTCTCAAGGAGGAAGGGGATCCCAGGCAAGCCAGTGGGGCTGGGGGACTAGAGCCAAGGCACCCCAGTGCCTCTCCCCAGTCCTGTCAAAGCCTCAGGCTCCCTCTGCAGTCTCTACCCCTGCAATCTCCACCTGCCATCCCTGCAGTGGGGTGGGGCAGCGATGAGGACACAGCTTCTAACATCCCATTATTGTCCTGTTGTGGGTGGCAGAGCAGAGGCAGGGTGTCCAGGGATATGGGAGCTGCTTGGAACTGTCCTTTTTTCCTTCCTGTGTTCATCAAGCCCTGTGATGTGCCAAGCACCATACTTTGCATGTGTCACCTCACCCATCATCACCACAGCCCTGGGAGGTAGGTCCTCTTGTTAGCACCATCACCCCCATTTTACAGATAAAGAAACTGATAGTCCAAGAGGTTAACCAATCTGTTCAGGGTCACACAGCTCATGAGGAATCAAGCAGGTGTGTCTGATTCCAAAGCCCTTTGCTCTTTCTGCTACATCTTGTGGCCTCCTGGTGGCTGTCACTATTACTGAGGCCCTCAGCCCCTGCTTCTCCTCCCTCTGTCCTTCACTCCACAAGGCTCTAGCCCTGGAGCACTGGCCTCTGAGGCCCTCAGGCCAGGGGCACAGTGGAGGCTCCGCCCAGCTAGAGTTGGTCTGGCCTGAGATCAGAGCTAGGTAGTCTCGGAGTTGCACTGGGGGGAGGCAGCCTGCTGGATTCAAATCCTGTTTCCTTGTGACACTCACATGGCCTTGGTCCCCTCCCCGAGGCCACTCTTTCCAAGTGCAAACAGGAACAATAACACCTGCCTCATGAAACTTTGGTTCGGATCCCACGCAGGGCTGGGAGAAGGTGGGTGTACATGGGCTTCGGGGCAGGGGTGGTGAGGCGCTGGGCTGTGCGTGGGAAGCTGGCCCTGCCGGGAGGGAGCCTGTGTTTGGGGTATTATCTAGGCCTCACTATGTCCCCCCCACCAACTGGATAGTTGCTCCTGGTCATCTGGGTCAGGTCTCGATGGGGGCCTAGGGTTGGGTTCAGTGTGGCAGCCATCTGGTATCTGTCCCCAGGGTGCTGCAGAGCTGGTCATCACCCCTGGAACCCCATGGTGTGCTCCCTGTTAGGAGGTACAGTGGCTGCTGCAGGTTACCATGGAGACAGGGAGGCCAGGGCCCAGGGGAGCCCATGGCCTGCTAAAGGGAACTGTTCTGGGAGCTGTAGGCAAACCACGTGACAGTGATGAGGCAGCAGGGGCCTGAGGGGTTTCTGAGCCTCTGTCATGTCCCTGATCCCCCAAAACTCTATCCTTCACCCCCCTGGCTCTAACCCCACTCCAGTCCCCCAGAATCTCTGCTTCTCCAGCCTTGGCTAAGGAGAGTCTTCTTCCCCCACATACTCAGGAGTCTCAGCTACCCTGGCAGGCAAGAGAAAGGACAGGAACCTAGCAAAGGAAGAGAGAAGAGAGGGACAGGAAGAGTGTCATCAGGACAGGGCTGCTTTTGTGCACCGACACTGGGCTGCTCCTGCATGGATTATGCCATCACCATTCTTTGGTGTGGCTGCCACATCCAAAACGGGGATGGTGGGGCACCCAGTGTCCCGAGTGGTTAGGAGACTTCTCCAGGGTTCTGCAGCTTATAACTACTGAAGTAAGAGCTTCAACCTAGGACCGTCTGGCCCCAGAGACAGAAATCTTTGTTTTACACCACACCAGCAGGGCTTGGGGGGATGAGAGTAGAAGCAGTGGCCTGCACTTCGGGTTGAGCCACTGCTGCACTCACTCCTTCCATACATTCCAGGCATGTTTAAGGAGGCCTGTGCGCACAGCGCTGTGCTAGGCACTAGGGACATAACGCTGTGAGAAAGACGCAGCATGTTCCTGTGGGTGCCCAGGACCCCCGGAAGGAGGGATGGGAGCCAAGAGCCAGGGCCTCAGGTGGGCACTGATTCCTGGAGGAGGAGCAGGGCTGAGGCCTGTGTCCAGGCAGGGGGGGCTGGCAAGGGAAGACAACTGAGCCCTGCCCCCAGGAGCACCTGTCTTGAGAGGGAAACACCCTGTGGGCATGAGGGCAGGGGGGGCTGCAGGTGGAGAAGGCAACTGGCTTGGGGATCACAGTGGGAGAGGTGAGTGTGGGGTGGGGAGTGGGGGAGGGGCTGCAGAAACAGTGGCTGAGCACCTGGGCAGGGCAGGGCAGGGCAGGGAGGAGGGTGAGTCACTGCAGGGTTGAAGCGGAAAGGATCAGTTCCTGGGCCCTAAGAAAGCGGGAGAATCTTCCCAATCCTGCAACAGTTCCACCCTCATGGACCAATGGCCCTGCCCTCCCAGTCTCCTCACCTTGAACCCAGGAGACCCAAGCCCTCAGTCCTTCCCACAGCACGTGCAGTGCCTCTCTCCCTTCATGGGATGGACTCAGGGCCTTTGCCCACAAGCCCAGTTGACCCTGCCCATTCCTGCTCCAGGATTTGAGCATTGCAAAGTCCCAGGAAACCCCATCCCGGAGAGGCCAGGCTGACGGGGTGGCAATGAGGGTACTCTTGGAGGGCATTCAGTCCCCCTCATGGGTTCCCTGCTGCCCACCCTGCCACCGGCTCCCAGCAAGGGAGCCAACCATCCCCACCCCTCCCCCTCACACAATGTCACTTCCTGGTTCTCACAGGAAGCTGCAGTGCCAATTAAGCAGCCCTCACCCCCAGGCCCCAGGCCCGGCATAGGCCAGGCTCGGCCTAGAAGGGTAGGGATCAGACTTCCAAACCCCCTCCGGGTTTCGGGCCTCGGAGGGACAGTGGACGCACCCCTCCTAACCCTTTGCTCCGCGGCTGCTGTGGATCCTCCCAAGGGGACGCTCCGTCCAGGCTTCCGCAGCCCGCCCGAAGCCCTCTCCCGACCACCCATCCCCCGCCCGCCGGCGGCGCCCACCTGCACACGGTGATCAGGTTCCTACGCTCCACGGCCACGTTGCGGGAAGACGCTTTCTTGGAGGACAGCCCCAGAGCCATGGTGGTCTGGACAAAGCTCGCTTCCATCCAGATGTGCGGCCACAACTGCCGCCGCCCGCTGCCCCCCACCCCGCCCGGCGCCCAGGACCCCTCTCCGGATCACGACTGGGCCCTCTGCCCGCCGGGGCCCGTCAGCCCCACCGCGGCCATCCCGCTGCCTCTGCGCCTGGTGTCCGGCCCCTCGTTCCCTGCCCCGGCGGCTATTCCGGAGCAAAACAAGGCCGGGGAGGGAGCTCTCCGAGGTGCTGAGCCCGGGCCCGTCACCCCCTCCCCCAGCCGCCCGCCCCCCTCGGCCAGTGACGTCAGGGCCCTCGGGCCCCGCCCCCCAGCAGGCCGGGGACCAATCCGCAGAGGGTGCAGGGTTTGGGGGGAGGGGGACGGGCTGAGGCCCTAGAGAGGGCGGAGGGGGTCCCCCGGGGAGGCAGAGATTGGAAGGAGGAAGCGGGGGCCTGTGCTCCACCCCCACGCTCAAGGCCGGGGCTCCTCGCCTGGCGTCTCTGAGCTGCGACCCCGCTACTCCCTCGCTTCTGACCCGTGGTCGGCGTCTCTCTCCCATCTCCGCCTGCTGCCTGGGGAACCGAGATCCTCACGGCACGGCCCCTCGCCCCCGCCCCGCCCCCACCCGTGCCGCCTCGGCGTTCCCGGCGAGGCGGGGGCTGCGTTCCGAGAGCGCAGGTGGCCCGAGCCTGTTAACCCAGGAGGCTAAGGAGCAGCCGAGAGACTGAGTATCTGCGGGTCTGTGCCCGGGCTTGACTTGTCTGCACCAGTCGCGGGGAGCCAACCTCTCCTGGGGTGGAGGATGGGAATCCAGGATAAGCCATAGGAACCCAGCGCCTGGAACCACTCAGGACAGAGTGGGGAGCAGGCTGGCAGCTAAGGGCCCTGGACTCTGTGGAGGTTCCCTGCGGTAGAGCTGGTGCCCACGGTAGTGCCAAGGCAACTGGAGGGGGGTGGCAGCCAACCCCTCATACCACCCCGGGGCCAGCTGGCCTAAGGTTAACCCGTTGGCTGCCAACATTGCTGCATGGTGCCATCAACCCTCTCTGAATGGGGTCTTTGATCCTAGGCAAGACCAGGAGCGCCCTGCAAAACTGGTTGCAGCTTTTACCTGGGGGGGGGGAGTGGAGGCACAGTCTGGCTTCCTGATGCCCTTGGCCTCCTTATTGCTCTCTCACGTCCTTGCTCCCTCCTGATCCATTCCTCTATTCAACCTGTTCCAGGATTCTCAGCTGGATCCCCTTTCACTCATTGAAGTCCCCAGCTCCCGCAGAAAGCCTTTCTGTGCTGATTAAAGGGGCTCTACTCAATTTCTCCATCTGCCCTCAGGAATGCCCATCCCAGGGCTCAGCTCATAGCTATTCTCCAACCCTCCTGCCTACTCAGTTCACCTTCTGCTGTGCTAATGGACGGCTAGTGTCTCCACACTGATTCAGATGTGCAATCCGAATATGCCAGCAGGCAGGGACCCTCTGTTAGCACAAATGGAGGAGAGGAGGTGAGAGACCTGTAGAAGTCACACTCCCTAGTCTCACACCCTGGGGGCTGATGAGCGGTCTTGACTCCCAGCATGGGATCGCAAGCCTCAGCCTCAATTCTTAGCTCTGGGACTCAGTCTTGGTCTTTTTGGTCCCTCCTCTGTTTCCTTCCCCTTGCCTCACCTACAGAAGTCCCTCTTGTCATCCCCCTGCCTCCAGACTGCGGGGTGGTTCTGATGTTTTTGTGGGGTTTATTTTGTTGGGTTTTTTTTTTCAAATTTTTATTCTGGTAAGATGCACATAACATTCACCATCCTAACCTTTTTTAAGTGTGCAATGCAGTGGTATGATATACATTCATAATGTTGTGCAACCATCACCACCATCCATCTCCACAGCTCTTCATCCTGTAAAAATGAAATTACACTCATTAAGGAGTCACTCCCCCTTCCCCCTAGTCCCTGGATACCACTGTTCTACTTTCTGTCTCTATGATTTTAACTACTCAAAGTACTTCATGTAAGTGGAATCACACAATATGTATGTATTTATTTATTTGTGACTAGCTTATTTCACTTAGTATAATGTCCTCAAGTTTCATCCATGTTGTAGCATATTACAGAATTTCCCTCCTTTTAAAGACTGAGTAATATTCCATTGATGGATATACCACATTTTGCTTATTACTGTGGTTTGAATGTGTCCCCCAAGGTTCACATGTTGGAAACCTAATTTCCAATGCGACAGTGTTGAGAGGTGGGACCTTTAAGAACTGATTAGGTCATGAGGGCTCTGTCCTCATTAATGGATTAATGCTGTAATCTTGGCATTGGGTTCCTAATGAAAATATGAGTTCTGGCCTCACTGTCTCTCCTTGGTGCTATCTTATCCTTTTGCCTTCCGCCATGGGATGATGTAGCAAGAAGGTCCTTGCCAGATCTGGGCCCCTTGACCTTGGACTTCCCAGCCTCCAGAACTGTAAGAAATAAATCTGGGTTCTTTATAAACAGGGCCAACTTCTTTCTAATACTGACCAGAACCTGGTATTTATAACTTTTCTCTTCCATTGCTCATTTCCTTTTTGTTTGCTCTTGGCCAGCACCTGGATTTGTTTTTGGTTTTTAACCAGGTCAGGTGGCCAAAACCTTCATTCTCAAAGAATCTGAATCCTCAGAATTGGATTGTTATAATTTTTTTTTTTCTTGAGACAGTCTCACTCTGTTGCCTGGGCTAGAGTGCCATGGCGTTAGCCTAGCTCACAGCAACCTCAAACTCCTGCGCTCAAGTGATCCTCCTGCCTCAGCCTCCCGAGTAGCTGGGTCTACAGGCTTGTGCCACTTTCAATTTTTAGTTGCCTGGCTAATTTCCTTCTATTTATAGTAGAGACGGAGGTCTCACTGTTGCTGAGGCTGGTCTCAAACTCCTGACCTCAAACAATCATCCTGCCTCAGCCTCCCAGAGTGCTGGGATTACAGGCGTGAGCACCATGCCCGGCCGGATTGTTATCATTTTTCTTTAACTTTTACCACTGGACATGGAATTAGGAAGAGACACACTAGAGACTCCTCTGGGTTCCAAACATAGTCCTCCCTGCCTTCATTGTGTGGTAGTGACTCAACTTCCCCTTGGTTTTCTGAATCACTCACCCCAGAAAGTAACCCCCTTCTTTGCCCTTAGCCCAAGTGAGAGTCTTAACTCCTGGTTTAGTGGAACCATTGTTGTAACTCCCGGTGACAGGATTCCTCCTTTGGTGTAGTAGATGTTGTCAATGCCCCTCCCATATTCCCTGAGCTCTTGGATACACTGGGTGAACTTCTAACTACCAGAAGCAGCAACTCTACCTGAGAACTCTGGGCACTGGAGCCTCCTGGGTAGTCTGAAAGCTCTGGGGGATTATATTCCCATTCATAGTAACCCTCAGCCAATAACTGATGGGATTGGTGGATAAATACCCCAGCTCCCACACCCTTCTGATGGGATGGTTCTGCAGCTCACATTATTATTACTACGTTAATAATAATAATCCTGAGTTCCCCCACAGGACTAAGCTCCGGTTGCCCACATTCTTTTTTTTTCATTACACTTGCACTGGACAGAATCTATATCCTCAGTGTGTGTGATAACACACCCTTTATGAGCCTCCTTTCCGTCCTGTTTCACTTTCTCATTTGCTGGTGATTCCTAGCACCACTTCTCAAAAAAACAAAACAAACAAACAACAACAAAAAACAAAACACTTGCCTTTGAATCCTTGACTCAAGTTCTACTTCTGGAGGGGAACAGAAATCAATGCAGTTGGTATCCACAGTGGTCCTAGGAAGCGGACCCCTAGGACAGGGTTCTGGCATTGGATCATTCATCATCCACATGGCAGCAGAGATTCCGTTGCCGAGGTGCGTGGAATGTTAGTGCCGCTGGAGTGCTGCACCACCGTGATCACTGAAACTCTCCCCATGGTGAGTTAGGATGGTCTACAGGGATGCAAAACCTGTGCAATAGCTCTAGTATTTGAGATATAAGAGGAATATGGTAATTATACGGATGGTGGAGTTGGTTGGTTGCTGTTAAATGCGGTCAAAGTGCTAAAGGAAAAAAGGAGTCACATAAGGCAACTATCCACTCAAGGAAGAGCGTAAAAGCCAGAAGGCCCCCATGGCAGCATTTAAGGAAACTGTTACCTCCTGCAGCCTGTGCAGGGCAGACTATGCTGAAAGTCAGTCCCATAATCTGATTGTAAGAGTAGCAGGGTTATATATTTAAAGCCCCGGCAGGTCAGAGTCCTGAAAGGGAAGGAGTAGGACCCCAAGCCCTGCTATGCGAACGTTTTTCTGGAACCCTGAGATGATCCTGAATCCTATGGGCCAGCAGAACTGGCCTCTCTTCCTTGGTGGAAGAGAGCATTCTCCGTCTGCCTGGATAACATGAAAGTCCTCATCTGAGGCAGACACTGCACAGGGTGATACTCACCCTCTTCAAGACTTGACCCTGACTCCCCTTTGTGATTCCAGACCAGTAACTATGGTCAAGTCACATCACAGACCAAGTGGGGAAGTACTTTCCCGGCTACTGGAAGAAAGGGATCATTCACCAAAACAGTTGCAGGAGCTGGCTAACATTTACCAGCAGACACTGGGCGAACGTGCTTGGGAATGGCCCTGGAGGGTGTTGGACGAGGGTCAGAGGGTGGAATGTAAGGCTGAATAAGGGAGAGTTTATCCATATAGGATACTATCCCATGACTAAGGATTTAACATTTTAAAGGCTTGGCAAGGACACCTGAAGCCAGTGGCAATATACCTCTGGGATAGTTCTTCAAGTTCAGGAAAAACTATGGGTTACAGCAAATGAGGTGGATATGTTGAAACTTCCTTGGAAGAATACTGGGGAAAGGTTCAGAGAGGTGGGCGTGCCAGAATAGAATTATTGTTACATAAGGCCGGAGATCCTCCAGCCTACTGTGCTCTTCATGAGGGCCCATAAATACTCCCTTCGATAAAGTATTAAGAAATGTACTAGCTTGTGGAGGGCCACTGACATTTGCAGCTCAGTGGTGGCTGTCCTCTGCAGATCACAGTTCATGGTAGTGGAAGCTGCTGTGGAACTAGGCTTGCTGGAGTCAATGGGTATGACAGGAGTCCAGCGCAGAGGCCAGGTGACAGCACTTAGTTGTCAGAGGCTAGGTGGACATGATTACCATATGTGCAGAAAGACCGGAATGGTAGTAGAGATTTATTGTGATGACCAAGAGACCATGGTGTTCCTAGACAGCAGGACAGCTAAGGAGGGTATTTATTGACATATAACCAAAATTGAGCAAGAATGAGAAAGCAGAGGCTGATGTCAGCCACTACAAAGGAAAATCACCGCTTCTCACCCAGTTTCCAGATGCAAAACATTTTTCAGATATGGAGCCTGTGGATTAAAGGGGAGGCCAGTTCCCTCAGGAAGAATCTTGCAATGCTACACCAAGTTTATACCATAGTAATTATCCCATTCTTCCCCTAAAGGTGCTCACAGCTGTTTATCAGAGCAACTGTGCTCTGGGGAAAACACAGATCTTTGAAGGGTTTGGATACAGAGTCTGAGCTGCCACTTATCCTTAGGGGACCAATATGCCATCATGGACATATATTAGAGTGGGACAGACCAGGCACTCTGGCTCACACCTGTAATCCTAGCCCTCTGGGAGGCCGAGGTGGGAGGATCGCTTGAAGTCAGCAGTTCAAAACCAGCCTGAGCAAGAGTGAGACCCCATCTCTACTAAAAATAGAAAAATTAGCCAGGCATGGTGGTGCATGGCTGTAGTCCCAGCTACTCGGGAGGCTGAGGCAGGAGGATTGCTTGAGCCCAGGAGTTTGAGGTTGCTGCAAGCTGGGCTGACGCCACGGCACTCTACTCAGGGTAACAGAGTGAGACTCTGTCTCAAAGAAAAAAGAAAGAAAGAAAGAGTGGGACATACAGAAGCCAGGTGATGGAAGGACACCTGGCCCCAGACCCACCTGGTGGTTATTTCCCTGGTCCCTGAGTACATAAGTGGAATGGACGTACTTAGCAGCTAACAGAACTCTCACACTGGTTTCCTAAAATAAGAGCCATTCAGCCAAGTGGAAACTGCCCCCCACCTCCACCAAGACAGTAAATCAGAAGCGATTCCCCATGCCAGGCAGAATGGCAGTGATTATAGTCACTCACAAAGGACACAGGGGTGGTGGTCCCTTGATACCTCCATTTAACTCACCAATCTGGCTCTTGCAAAATCCAGATGGATCATTGCAGATGCGGATGAACACAACAAAGTGTTGCCCCGATTGAGTGCTGTGCCAGATGTGCCAGCTTTCCTAGAACAGATCAACACAGCCCCTGTCATGTAGTATGAGGCTGTTAATTTGGTGAAGGAAGGAAGATTAGAAACAGTTCCCTTACCCTCAGGAGAGACAGCAGTACACATTCACAGTCTGTCCCCAGGACTGTGTTAACTGTCCTGCTTTCTGTCACAAGACTCCAAAGCCACCTTGATCATCTTGATATTCCATAGAACATCACACTGTCCCCTATATTGGTGACATTGAGTAATTCTGGTGAGCAGGAAGCAGCAAGATATTTGCTTGCCAGAGGGTGGAAGATAAGTCCTACAGAGACACAAGGGTCTTTGTGAAATTTGTAGGAGTCCATAGGCTGGCACCCCCACGTACCTGCTACCACTAAGAAAGACACACAGGGGCTGGCAGGCCCCTTCAGATACTGGAGATAATATACACCACACTTGGAAATACCATTCCAACTTACCAGGTGATTCAGAAGTTTTGAGTGGGGCCCAATACAAGAGAGGTTTTTCAGGTCCCTACCAAAATACAAACTCCCCTGCCACTTGGGCTCATCTAACCCAGCAGATGCCATCTATCTGTGATTCATAGGATGCTTTGGAGAGTCTCTGGGAAGCCCAAAACATTCTGGAGCAAGGCCATGTCATCTGCAGCAGAGGACTATTCAAACTTTTAAAATCTCATGTGCTACTGAGACCTGACCACTGGGCAGGCGATCAGAGCTGCCCGTCATGAGCTGGGTATTCTTGGCAGAAGAGGCACCCAGCAACCAGGTGGGCAAGACAGCTTGGCCAAGAGCTGCCGTCCAGCTTCGACTCTTAGCCACCCAGTGTTTATTCAACGTGCCTGTGAACAGAGTAGCTCTGTCTGGTAAGGAGGACTGAGGCGATGCTTGAGTTCAACAGCAGGGTGTCCCCTCATGAAAGCTGCTCTCGCACTGCTGCTGCTGAGTGTCCAACCTGTGAGCGACAGAGACAGCGCTGAGCCCATTGTTCAAGGAGACCAACCAAGTTCAGTCCCCTTCCGCTCTGGACGGGAGCTGATCTGTCCTTCTGGGATTCGTATGGAATCTGGATATGCGTTTGCCTTTCCGTCTACGGTACCCGAGCTAACGCCACAGCCCACCACCCAGGAGTTCACAGAGTGTCTGATTTATCAACGTGAGATCCTGAATAACATCGCCTTTGTTTTCTTTTTTTCTTCTTTCTTTTTTGAGACAAGGTCTCGCTCTGTTGCCCGGACTAGACTGCAATGGTGTCATCATAGCTCAGTACAACCTCCACCTCCTGGGCTCAAGCCATCCTCCCACCTCAGCCTCCCGAGTAGCTGGGACTACAGGTGTATGTGACTGCACCAGGCTAATTTTTTAATTATTCATAGAGATGAGGTCTTGCTATGTTGCTCAGGCTGGTCTCAAACTCCAGACTCCTGAGCTCAAGCAATCCTCCTGCCTTGGCCTTTCAAAGTTCTGGGATTACAGATGTGAGCCACCTCACCCAGCATAACATCACTTTGGACAAAGGCACTCACTTTATAACAAAGGAGATGTGACAATGGCACATGACCACAAGATACACTGGTCCTACTATATACCACAACTCCCAGAATCTGCTGGCTTGGAGTTGAGATGCTGTCCTTAAAGATACAGGATCTACTTTGAACCAGTGATCATTATATGGTGCTGTGTCCACAATAGCTAGTATACATGGCTCTATCAACAAAGGAGTAGAAGTTGGAGTGGTCCCTTTCACCACCATTCCCAGGGATGTCCTGGGGAATTTATGTTTCTCACTCCCACGCTTTTCTTTCTTTTTTTTTTTTTAAGAGATGGGATCTTGCTATGTTGCTCAGGCTGGAATGCAGTGACTAGTCATAGGCACAATAGTCATGAATTGCAGACTCAAACTCCTGGGCTCAAGGGATCTTCCTGCATCAGCCTCCTGAGTAGTTGGGACTACAGGTGCATACCACCACACTCAGCTTCACCCCCAGTAGACTAGCAGCCAATTCCCATAGGTGGGCAGAGGGAATGCTCCTACCAGGCCACTCAATAAGGATTCTATTATACTCAACCTAAAGCTATGGCTCCCTCACGTTCATTCTGAGCTCCATGTGGCAGTAGGACAAGCAGACAAAGATGGCACTCTACTGGCAGGGGTAACAGACCCTGATATCATGAGGAGATAGGGTTGTGTTATGTCATGGGGGCAGGGAAGAATAAATCCAGACTGAGGACCCCCTTGTTGATCCCATGCCTGATGGTAACTGAGTGGGCAGCACTCCGTGGGTATGGAAACCTAGGGCTCAAGCCCTGCAGGAACACCCCACTGGGAAAATACCTTTAATTTACCGTCATTGGTAAGTAACATTGTACCAATTCATATATGGTACAAGAAGCGTATGGTTCATAGCAGCATTGGTCACCACAGCCAAAAAGTAGAAACAACCTAAAAGTCCATCAGCTAACGAATGGATAAATAGAATGTACAATGGAATATTATTTAGCAATAAAAAGGAGTGAAGGACTGACACATGCTACAACATGGGGGAACCTGAAAAATATCACACTAAGTGAGAGAAGCCAGTCGCAAAAAAAAACCCTAGTGTATGATTTGATTTATAGGAAATGTCCAGAATAGGCAAATCTATGGGGGCAGAGAGCATACTATATAAGTGGTTGCCTAAATCTGGGGGTGAGAGAAAAGAGGAGTGACTGCTCATGGGTGTGGACTTTCTTTTCGGGGTGATGGAAATGTTCTAAACTGAGACTGTGATGGTTGCCGAACTCTGTGAATACAAAAAGCCACTGAATTGTGCACTCTAAATGGGCGAATTTTATGGTATGTGAATTTTTTTTTTTTTTTTTTTTTTTTTGAGACAGAGTCTCGCTCTGTTGCCCGGGCTAGAGTGAGTGCCGTGGCATCAGTCTAGCTCACAGCAACCTCACACTCCTGGGCTTAAGCGATCCTACTGCCTCAGCCTCCCGAGTAGCTGGGACTACAGGCATGCGCCACCATGCCTGGCTAATGTTTTCTATATATATTTTTTTAGTTGGCCAGATAATTTCTTTCTATTTTTAGTAGAGATGGGGTCTCGCTCAGGCTGGTCTCGAACTCCTGACCTTGAGCGATCCACCCGCCTCGGCCTCCCAGAGTGCTAGGATTACAGGTGTGAGCCACCGCGCCCGGCCGGTATGTGAATTATTAATATCTTAATAAAGATGTTAAAAAAGAACCTTACAACAGTGTACTTTCATTTCCTCTCTCCCCAACTTTGAATATCTGTGTCAGACATTTCACTGTAGTTGGCATTTCCAGGCTTGTTGACGGGATTGACCGTTTTTTCAAATGCTTATTGGTCATCAGGGTTCTCCCTCCTGTCAAGTTCCTCCTCCACTATTTTGGTCATTTTCCATCAGATTATTTTTTGGTTTTTTATTAATAATTGCTTTGTAGTAGCTCTTTCTATATTCCAGGTATGAATCTTTTGTCACTTATCTGTGCTACAAATGTCTTCTCACGTTCTGTGGCTCATCATTTTACTTCTCTTTTTTTTTTTTTTTTGAGACGGGGTCTCACTCTGTTGCCCAGGCTAGAGTGTTGTGGTGTCAGCCTAGCTCACAGGAACCTCAAACTCCTGGGGTCAAGCGATCCTTCTGCTTCAGCCTCCCAAGTAGCTGGGACTACAGGCATGCACCACCATGCCCGCCTAATTTTTTCTATATATTTTTAGTTGTCCAGCTAATTTCTTTCTATTTTTAGTAGAGACGGAGTCTCGCTCTTGCTCAGGCTGGCGATAGGTGTTTTTTGGCTTTTAAGAAATCTTTCGTCCCTTGAGGCTATGAAGTATTTCCACATATTATCTTACAAGAGTTTTATACTGTGGTTAAAGTAAACTTAACCAGGGTTTTGGTTACCTTAGGTCAACCATGGTCTGATAACAGGTGAGTGTGTGAGAGAGAGAGAGAGAGACCACATTCATGTAACTTTTATTATCATATATCATTATAATTATTCTATTTTATTAGTTATTATTGTCAATCTCTTACTGTGCCTCATTTATAAATTAAGCTTTATTATAGGTATCAATGTACATGAAAAAACATGGTATATATAGGGGTCGGTACCATCCCCAGTTTCAGGCATCCACTGGGGGTCTTGGAATGTATCCCCTGAAAAAAAGGGGGAACTACTGCAGGGTTTTTTACTCTAAATTCTATAATTTTTCCGGCTTTGGCCATTGGGAACTGCGTGGCATATGTTTTCCAATCTTCTTACCATCACCTTTCAGTATGCACATTCAACAGACATTTACTGAGCACCCACTGTGTGCTCATCATATAGGATCAACACGTAGTTTACTGTATATGTGAAGGGGGGCAGGGAATGAGGAAGAAGAATGAAGCTATGGGATTTGAACGTTAGCATATGAATATTAGCCACAAGTGACAAGCTCCCATGTGGGCTTTAGAAGGTCATCCAGTTACAGGGAAGCCAACGGTTGGCTCCTTGGTAATTGGCCAGATGAGGTGGAAGTTTTGCAGTCGTTCCCAGGACTCCAGCTTGAGCAGCAGGTGGACGGGGTATCATTGGCTGGGACAGGGTGCCTTGGAGGAGGGCCAAGCTGTATGCAGAGTGGAGGGAGAAGATAGCTTGGAGGGATAGACCATGGGGAACATTGCGTGGGGCAGGGGCGATAGGAGGAAGCGGAGCTAGCCCAGAAGATACAAAGGAAACCATGAGAGAGATAGCAGGGGAGGAGGAGGAGTTGAGCTGAGAAGGGGAGGACAGCAGTAGAGCAGTGGCTCTGGGGTAAGGGAAAACTGACGGTTCTACTAGGACAGACGGAGCTCAGGCACAGGCTGCAGGGCCGGTGGGGAGACATGGGGAGGGAAGACATGGGGAGTGGGGAGGGGAGCGTGGTTAGGCTTCCAGGAGAGTAGGGGGACGCCTAAGGGAGGGAAGACCTGAGCCAGTGGCAGGAGTGGCATGGAACAGCCTGGGCCTGCTGGGACACAGCTGATGTCACTACCCATTTACAGGAGTTGGGGGAGGGGGATGATTTATTAAATTCTTCAACGTCCAAGGGCCTGTACTGAGTGCAGAGAAATCCTTACTACTGCCCCAACTTGGTGTCATGTGCAGTTTATTAACCTGAATTCATTGAATACTTGCTCTCTAATAATCACCTAAACAGAAGTTAACACTTAGGGGCCTGGCGAGGTGGCTCACGCCTGTAATCCTAGCACTCTGGGAGGCCGAGGTGGGTGGATCGCTCGAGGTCAGGAGTTCAAGACCAGCCTGAGCAAGAGCGAGACCCCGTCTCTACTAAAAATAGAAAGAAATTATCTGGCCAACTAAAAATATATATAGAAAAAATTAGCCGGGCATGGTGGCGCATGCCTGTAGTCCCAGCTACTCGGGAGGCTTAGGCAGTGGGATCGCTTAAGCCCAGGAGTTTGAGATTGCTGTGAACTAGGCTGACGCCATGGCACTCACTCTAGCCGGGCAACAGAGCCAGACTCTGTCTCAAAAAAAGAAAAGAAAGAAAGAAATTATCTGGGCAACTGAAAATATATAGAAAAAAATTATCCGGGCATGGTGGCTCATGCCTGTAGTCCCAGCTACTCGGGAGGCTGAGGCAGAAGGATTGCTTGAGCCCAGGAGTTTGAGGTTGCTGTGAGCTAGGCTGACACCATGGCATTCTAGCCCGGGCAGCAGAACAAGACTCTGTCTCCAAAAAAAAAAAAAACACTTAGGAATTTGACAAATTAAATGTATTCTAACATTTTAAACATGAATTACCCAATGACAATAAAAATATCAGCTTGCATTTATTATGCACCAGGCACTGTCTGCAGCGCCCTCGATGCAGTCTTCATTTAATCCTCAGAACTACCCGAGCTATTATTATCTCCTGGTTTCCAGTTTTCAGCTGAGGAGACTGAAGCCCAGAGAGGTAGAGTAACTTGCCTGAAGTCACACAGTTGGTGAGTGTTAGAGTTGGGATTGGAACTCAGTCATCTAGGCCCTGGCGACTCTGCTTCAGTTACATACTGTAATGAAATGGTGGCTGGTTTTTCTGAACACTTAAACACCATAAACAATTGGCCAAACATACACCAATAAAATTATTCAAAACATATTAAATCTGGTTATCTGGAAACTGAGGGCTTCTTTGCGGTGCTGAATTTCCAAGGATCTAAACTCTCTTTAAAGTACAAACTGAGGAGAAGGAGCTTAATGCCACCATGCAGAAACATCTCTTCTGTCCCTGCTTGTTCTTTGGCCTTCATTTCCTGTCCCCTGGGCATGAGGATGGCCACGCTCCTGCAGAGGCTTGTCTGTGGTTACAGGCACGTTTTGACCCTCTGGCCCTCCTGTCCGTGTGGCCCCGACGCGTTCCACGCCTGGCTTATTTCAGGTCAGCCTAATTCTCTTTTTCTTCTTGGTGCTCAAACAGTCTCTGCCCGACAGCTGACTTCTCAGCATTGCCCGTCTGACATCCTCGCAAGTTTTCGTGCTTCCTGGTATCACCCAGACACTCACATCCCATCCTTTCTTTATCCTACCCCGGGACAGAATCCATTATAATCCTGGGGATCTTTTTCCTTTGAGTGGGAATATATTAGAGGCAACATCTGGGTGTGGGGCGGTGTTTAGTCCGATGGTGTCTTCCACTGGCGAGGAGTCCTGGTAGGAGCGGACACCCCCAGTGGGGTCCTGCAAGGTCAGAGGACGGAGTTGTGGATACACTGCAGCTACTGGCAGTCCTTCTTGGTACCTGCCCTCCAAGGCCTTCCTGTTTGAGATGGAGAAGGGATGGCAGGAGCCACCAAGCTGCCGGCTCATTCCTTCATTGCACACACCTGCTACTGTGCTTCCGGCGCACCTGTTTACTTCTCTGCTAAATCACAGGAGGAAATCCCTGCTGACTCCTGGGCTTTGCCGGCCAAAACGATGGGAGGCTCCCACAGGCAACGGGCTGTTGTGTTTCTCTGCACAGACCCAGGACTGGGGGTTTTACTCTTCCCTGACTCAGAGGCTTAGGCCCCTTAGCCTGGGCTTCAGGTTTTTGGATCCACAGGTGCCCGGCACAGTGCCTGACACCTTGCAGGTGCAAAATAAATGTTTGTGGATTAACTTCTCAGCTGAATACATAAACCACCGCACTTTCTCAAAGTGGAGGCCTGAGAAACCCCATTCCTCCTGTTTCCAAAGTTTAAACTGAGGCACAGTCTGGAAACCCCCTCCCCTCCTCTCCCAGGCTGATATCAGACCCAGTATTTTTTTTCCAAAGCAAGATAGGTTAATGTTGGCCCCTCCCAAGTCTCTCAGCTGACAGCACCGGGTTCTGAGATAGGGGCCTGGGCCGGGCAGACAGGGCTCCCTATGCCCCACAGCACCGCTGGCACAGAGCCAGTTGAAATTAACCAGTGCAGGGACAGCTTGAGGCTCTGGATCCTGATTGGCTGCCCTGTTCGAAAAGAAGCAAGGAGGCTGGTGGCCCAGGGGCTCATGTCTATAATCCTAGCACTCTGGGAGACAGAGGCAGGAGTTGACACCATCCTGAGCAAGAGTGAGACCCCGGTCTCTATTAAAAATAGAAAAATTAGCCGGGTGTGGTGGTGCGCGCCTATAGTCCCAGCTACTCAGAGGCTGAGGCAGGAGGATTGCTTGAGCCCAGGAGTTTGAGGTTGCCGTGAGCTATGATGATGCCACTGTGCTCTGGCCAGTGAAAATGGAAGACAGTGTCTCAAAAAACAAAACAAAACAAAAAACCAAGGAGCTTGAGGAAGGAGGAGCTTGGGCTCGGGGGCTCCAGGCTCTTGCGGGGGACAGAGTCATTGAGCTGAGTCTGCTGGAGTCTGATCGCCCCCCCACACACAGGGAGACTGAGGCATGCGGGAGGAATAGAGGCCTTGTCAGAGCTCAGCCTTCTGGCTGGGCTGGAGGGTGGGCAGCACAAGATCCCCTTTTTGGGACAGGCCACAAAGGAGGTGAAGCCAGGGTTGAGGGTTTTGGACCCAGAGGCCTTGCTCCATCAGCCAGGCCTTTAGGCTCTACCCCCCTGATGGGCACATGGCAGAGGTGGCAGGGCCACTGGTCTCAGGGTGCAGCAGATGGAGGGCTCCCATGGGACACCTGTGCTGACTGGGGTTTTCGACTAAAAGTGGCAACAGCTGCTACTGATCAAGCGTAAGCATGTGCCTGCAGCCGTGCTGAGGGCTGGCTGTGCAGTATCATCCCACCCACTCCGGGAGGCCGGGTGTTACTGCAACAGATGAAGAACCTGAGCCTTCAGAGTTGTCTGGGAGCTTGGTCAAGGTCACACAGCTAGTAAGATGCCAGACCCACTGCCCCGGCGTGCGCACGCAGTGGCAGACACACCCACAGGCCCTGGCCCTGCAACAGACCCTGTCATCAGCTGTCAGGTGGAGCCCCAGACATCTGGCTCAGCAGATAGGAGGGGCCAAGGAGGGCTGGAGCTTGTCCCCAAGGAGGCACTGCCCTCAAGTCAGGGCTTGGCCCTTTCCTGGGGTAACCAGCTGTCCCCCACTCTGGGAAGGTCAGAGAGAGTTTTCCCAGCAAGGAAGGGGCCCTCACGGGCTGGGAGGGGAGGCCTGGACTGATGTGGGCACCTACCTGCCCTGAAGGCGGTGCGCAGAGAGGGAACCCAGAGCATTCCTGAGGGAGACCAGCCGGGCAAGACAGGGAAGGCAGAGGGAAGACGGAAGCCCATCACCCACAGCTCCTTCCTCTGCCCTAGTGCGCAGCACCAGCAACCGTCTTGCCGTACAGACACTCTCAGGGGAACGAGCACACCAGATACAGATTCTCCTGAAATCACCCCTTTGCCCACCTTCCCTCGCCCCCCCACAACCACCAAGCCCAGGCCTCGCCAGGGCGTGCGGGTGGTCTGGTCACTTATGGCTGGTAAGGTTTGATGTGCCATCACAGCTGCAGTGATACATATTTTAACAGTGCTGGGTTGTTTTTTTTAAAAAGTGCATGGGGGCCGGGGGCGGTGGCTCACACCTATAATCCTAGCACTGTGGGAGGCCGAGGCGGGGCGGATTGTTTGAGGTCTGGAGTTAGAGACCAGCCTGAGCAAGAGCGAGACCCCATCTCTACTAAAAATAGAAAGAAATTATCTGGCCAACTAAAAATATATGTAGAAAAAATTAGCCAGGCATGGTGGCGCATGCCTGTAGTCTCAGCTACTCGGGAGGCTGAGGCAGAAGGATCGCTTGAGCCCAGGAGTTTGAGGTTGCTGTGAGTTAGGCTGACGCCATGGCACTCACTCTAGCCCGGACAACAGAGTGAGACTCTGTCTCAAAAAAAAAAAAAAAGTGCATGGGGTTTGTTCAAAAGGCTGTCAATAAAATAGTAAAAAAAAAAAAAAAAGAAAGAAAACAACAACAAAAAAAGTGCATGGGGGTGCTCCTTAATGCTGGGGTTCCCTTCTCACAGCACAGTGGGAGGCCAGAGGGTGTCCTCTTAGATGCCCTAGAGAAACAGCAGCTCCCCCCTTAGCAGAGAGGACTGAGTCACAGGCGGCCCTCAGGACCCAGAGGAAGGGGAGGAACACGGGGTGGGGGGGGCCCACAAACTTCAGCAGAGAGGAGGGAAGGGCCCAGAAGGGGAGAGGGCTGGACCGCAGAAGGGACCAAGCTCGATTTTAAAGTTTATGAGGTGAATGAAGGGAGAAGAGCACCCGCGGGCAGGCTGCGGAGCAAGAGCAAGCTCAGCGCCAGGAGGCTGCGGAAACCGGCAGGGGCCAGGTCAAGGGGAGGAATTTGGACTTTATCCTGAGGCTGCACCGAGCAGCTGGGAGGGTCCGGGTGGGAGGGAGCCAGGAGTGCAAGGTCAGTGGGCCCTTGACGCCCCTGCACGGCCCCCACGTGCCCTACCTGCCCCATGGGGAAAGGAACAGGGAGCCACCGCCATCCATCTGTGCTCCTGCACAGGGCTCCCCACGCACAGCTCCCCCGGTATGGGTCCTCTCTATGAGCAGCTCCCCGCACCCCGCCAGGTTCCCCTCCCCCCAACCCCCACCCTACAGATCCTCCCCATTCCCCCCTCAGGTCTGTCCCTCTCCTGCAGCTCTTTCTGGGGTGGTCCTCCCCCGACCTGGGCCCTAAGTGGGCAGAGCTGGTGTCTTCAGTTTCCGACTCCAAGGTGGTCTGTCGGTGCCAGAACCCAAGGGCCTTGCCCAGCCAGCCCTCCAGGCCAGGGTCAGTACAGTGCACTGTGATTGCCGATTTCCGGTCTGCTGCTGCCCCACCTGGGCCTGGCTCTCTCGGGCCAGTTTGGCCTTGAATTCTCACCTACTGAGAAGAGCCATTTCCTGGGGGGTTTTCCCTCCCTACACCCATCCCAATTCTATTCACATTCAGCTTGCGAATCCAGTTCCAGCTCTGCTGCTTATGAGCTGTGTGACCTTGGAGAAGTTACTTCACCTCTCTGTGTCCCACTTTCTTCAAGTATTATGAGGATTCACTGAGAACGGGCTGCTGAATAAAACCAGCACACCTTATTGAGGACGGTCTTTGTGCAAAGTGTCTTTTTATACGGATGAGGAAGCAGAGGGTCAGAGGTTGGTAGTTAACTGGGAAGAGACAGCTCGAAAGAGCCCAGATTTCAGGCTCTCTCTCTGGGATGGGGCTTTTCCCAAGGCTAAACTCTCTTTGATGACCCTTGTGTGAGTAGGTGAACAAATAAATGAAGGAATAGAAACTTCCTGGTTGAAGCCAGGTGCAGTGGCTCACGCCCGTAATCCCAGAACTTTGGGAAGCTGAAATGGGAGGATCTCCTGAGCCCGGGAATTCAAGACCAGCCTGGGCAACATAGTGAGACTCTGTCTCTACTACAAATTTTTAATAATTAGCCAGGTGTGGTGGCCTGGTACCTGTAGTCCTACATACTCAGATCACTTGAGCCCAGGAGTTGGAGGTTACAGCGAGCTATGATCACACCACTGCATTCCAACCTGGGCAACAGAGTGAGACTGTCTCCAAAAAAAAAAGAAAGAAAGAAAGAAAAAGAAAAAAGAAAGAAAAAGAAAAAAGAAAGAAAGAAACTTCTGGTTGACTCATTTATTTTGAAGTCCCTGGGTCTCTGGGGACTTGTGAGCCATTCTAGAGTGACTCTAGCTCCCCACAACCCCACAGGCTGTGCTTTACCCCCTGGGGACAGAGGCTCCATAGTGGGATTAGTGAGGGATGAGATGGTACTGAAAAGGATGAGGAAATGCAGGCCAGGCCAGGCCAGGCTGGAAAACAGAGGTGACCCGGGAGTGTTTAAGGTCCAGGGAAGTTTGAATGTCTTGCTGACAGGAGCATTGCCTGAGGCTCAAGTTTAGGCTCTCTGGATCCAAAGTATGTGTATTCTGTTCACTACAGCACTTCATCTGAAGTTGGGGCTGCCTCTGGGTGATGAATTCAAACTCTAAGTTTCCTAGCAGCCAAGGTAAAAAGGGAAACCTGACGAGTTAGATAGTTCTCCCATGTTTGCAACAAAATGATCAGTTCATCTGAAGTTCCAGATCTCATACAGTGCTTCATTCTGGCAGGATTTATTTCATGGATTCTATGGGACATCCTCATCCATTGATTTGCAGGAAGGTTACAGAAATTTTTCCCAAACAACCATGTATTATGTTGATCCCATTAGGGGCTCTAGGCAAGACATTAGTGAGAACTTGGGGTGGAATTTCCCAGGGAAATGGCATTAAGCGACTCCAGGTGATTGTTTCCTAGCTTCTAACTTGATCCTGGATGGAGCTGGGAGATCAGAGGAGCCAGCATGTGATGTAGAAAGAGCTGAAAGAGCACTGGAGTCACAGAGGACAGGGTTGGAATCTTGGCCCTGTTGCCAACTGTGTGTCCTCACGCAAGTAAATTAATCTCTCTGAGTTTCATTTTCCTCATTTGTAAAGTAGGAATGAGAATGCCTCCCTCACCTAATTATTGTGGGGAGACATTCAATCATTCATTCAATACAAATTTAGAACCTGCCTTTTGCCAGACACTATGCCCAGGCACTGGAGATGCCATGATGGACAAGATAGCTAAGAACTTGTCCTCATGGAGCTTACGTTCTGGTGGCAAGAGATAATAATAAACAAATAATTAGATAAGAACCTATCAGCTGGTAGGTGAAAGATAATTTAGCAGGCATAGGATTCTGGCTGAGATTGCTAGGTGTCCTCTAATTTCCATCCTCCTCTTCTTCCTGTGTAGTGGAACTCTGGACACATGACTTCCCAGAATAAAGACTACATTTCCCAGGCTCCCTTGATGGTAAGTGTAGCCAAGTAACTAAGTCCAGACAAATGGGATGTAAGCAGATGCACCCTCTGAGAAGAGGGGGACACATACCTCTTCCTGTTTCCTAATGGCTGGAATGCAGAAGTGATGGCTGAAGCTCAAGCAGCCATTTTGGACCAGGAGGAGAAAGCCACCTGCTGAAGATACCACAAGATAAAAGGTACCTGGTTGGAGTCCCTGACACTGTGGAATACCATAGCAGCCTGGGACGTCCTACCTCCAGATGTTTACGTGCGAGAGAAATAAACTTCCATCTTGCTTAAGCCACTAAGATTTTAGGTTTTCTCTAATACACAACCCATCCTGATTTTCTTTGACACAGCGATAGAGTGGCTGGGGATTGTCCAGTTGGGTGGTTAAAGAAGGCCTCTAAGGGCCTTTTGCAGGGGTAATATTTGACCTGAGACCTGAATGGTGAGAAGCCTAGAGGAGGGAAGGGACATTACCCACATGTGGGGAAGCCACAAAGGATTTTACACATGGCAGTGATATAACCTGATTTATGCTTCAGATTACATAACACTCTCATTGCTGTGTGGCACCTGCATCGGAAGGGGACTTAGTGAAGCCAGGAGGCCAGACGAGAGACTCCTGGGGTGCCAGAGGAGGGCATGGTGGGTCTAGGGGTGGGCGGTGGAGGTGGAGAACTGAGGATGGAAGTGTGGAGGGAGACCCGGTAGCAGGAGCCGGGGTGGGGGGCGAGGGAAGGAGAAGAATCAAGGAAGCAGCTCAGTTTGGGGGTCTGATGAACCAGTGGCGGGGGGGTGGGCCGGAAGAGGCCCACACTTTGTTTCTTTGCTGCTCATGTTTAGGGAAATGATTAAAATTAAATAAGACTGTTAATGTGTCAATCACATGACCTTGCTCAAATATTAGTTTTCTCACCTGTGCTTTTGTCGGAGGGGTAAAGGATGGATTTTGGCCTTGATTCTGTTGAATGCAGCAGGCACGAGCCCTGGGCCAGGCGTAAGGGCCTGAGCAGCGGTCCCTGTCCTCGGGATCAGGGTCTATGGAGGAGAGACAGGACCACGGACCGTCCCGGCAGGGCTCAGAGGGGCAGTGACACAGGCGGGCTCTGGGCTGAGCCCTCTCAGTCTGTAGGGGGAAGGCTTTGCGGGGCAGGGAGGCGCCACAGCGTCGGGAACGCAAGCAGTGAGCCTTGAAGGTCGAAGCTTCGGTCCAGCAAGTTTGGAAGGAAAGTTGTCTCAGGACGAGGGAACAGGGCTTGTAAAGACCGCAGGCCGATGGGACTCCTTGTTCTACTCTTTCCCCCTTCTCACTGCTGCACTCGACTAGTCTTAAAAAAGAAAAAATTAAAAATAAATGAATAAATAAATAAGACCCACAAGCCAACAGAACAAAGACCATTCAGAGAAGGGTGAGTGTCAAAACGCAGAGCTCACAGCCCCCACCCCCTACCCGGCCTTGAGCCCCTCCCTGGCGCAGGTCCTGCCTCCTAGGACCCCCCACACACTGCGCTCTCCGGAAGGCCCATCTGTGGGTCACCCAGTGCTCCAACCTGCCCTTTGACCTCCCTCCTCCTCCCTGTTTGGGGAACTCACCCATCCTTCAAGGCCCTTCTTTCTCCTTCCCAGGTCTCAGGGGACCCTGCGGCGCTCCCAGGGGGTGTCTGTCTGTGGGAGGGTCTCAGGCCGCATTACCTTCACGCAGATCTGGCCTGGCCACCTCCAGATGTCTCCCTCAAGACATCTTCTCACGCTTCCCAAAGTACTTGTCCCCCAGACCACCATTCTTTGTTCACGTCCCTTGTCCTCGCACTCTGCAGACTTTACGTGCTCTCTGGCTGGACGTGAACTTGAGGGTAGGTGCTGTGTGGCCCCCAGCCTGGCTGCTCTGGCCCAGCGAGCCACCTGGTACACAGGAGACACGTGGTCCCTGTTCACAACTCAGCCCCCTCCCTGTGCCCAGAGAAGATTGTTTTCAGGCTCCTTCCCACCTGTCATCCCGTCTGATCACAACAGCCCAGCAGGAGAGCTTCCTGCCCCGGCAGTTCCAGTGAAGCCCAAATGTCCCAGCCATAAGACACTCCCCCTTAACGCAAAATCTCAGGGGTCTGAGTCCCCAGTCCATGAGGGCACAGAAAGCCATATCTTCAGGAGGGAATATCCATGGGTCCTCCCAGGCCACCGTGGCCAGATCCTGTCCCCTCTGCCAGCCTCCTGGCTCCAGCCACACCTACCTTCAGTGGCTCATGCCCTCTTGATGTGCACTCACCTCAGCTTCCACCGCAAACCACGGCCTGCTTTGCCCCAAAGCTGGCTCAGCCCGCCCGCTCCCCATAGAGTAGCTGAGGCCAGTGCCCTTGTCCCACAAGGCTCTGCTGAGCGTTTGAGGACAGCAGCTGAGAGTTACCCGCTGGGCACGGAAGAGCAGATGTGAGCTTATGGGATGGGTCTGCCCTCAGCAGAGACAGCTCTGAGCCAACACCGCACTGCCAAGCCCATTGCAAGGGACAGCCCACCTAACCACTCCTGAGCCCTGTCCCTTCCCTAGTCCCAGCCCTTGCTCCTGGGCCGAGAGACAGGAAGCAGCTTTCCCTTCCAAGGCCCCCTGCCCGGTCCTCACTTCTCCCTCGGGGGCTGACTGCATCCAGGACCACCGAAAATGAGAGAGTCTTGTCCCTCCAGAAGAAATCCACCTTCTGCCCACAGGGTCCTCCTCTGGGACAACCTGCCCCAACCCACAGTCTGGGCTGTGTGGTCTGGAACATTCCAGGGGGTGGGCACCTCTCACACTGCTCCCGCTGACGTCTGGCCTAGGCCTAGGCTCTTTCTGCAAACTTGTGTGAGCATAAACCTGGACAAGGACAGCCATGACCTTGGGGAGGGAACCTGCTAGGCTCCTCCCTTAGTCTTAGGCAATGGCGGAGTAGGTGTGGCAAGGACTCCAGGGGGAGGGGAGGCCGGGCTGTGGGGTGTGTGACCCTGGAGGGCCAGTAAGGGCACCCTCTCAAAGTGTCCTGGGGCCCTGCTCAAGTCCCCCAAATGCCAGTCTTTCTGACCATCTCTATCCAGCCAGGAGCTAAAAGAAGACAATTGTCCCTCCCGCCCTGCTTCCCCAGGCCAGGTCTAGCGCCAGGCACGCAGGGCCTTCAGATGAATCGGACTGACCCCAGGCCAAGTGACAGGAGCCCACACCTCTTCCTGGAAAAGCATAAACAGGTGTAAATGTGATGCTGGGCAGACTTGGGGACGGAACATTCACACTCAGTCAGGGCAACGGAGATGACCCAGAACATGTGGTATGAGCGGAAAGGACCAGTGGCCAAGCGGCTGTCCCTCTGCCTGAGTGTCTGGTGGGCTGGCAGGGGGCGGTGCCTGCAGAGCAATCCTCCTGAGCCAGATGCTCCTCTTCTTGTCCCCCCAGCCAGCCGTCAGTCCTTTCTGGGCCCCAGCAGAGGTGCCCCCTTGCTGCCCCCTGCACTCTCCACTGGGGACAGGCAGAGGGACGAGGGGACTGGGCCCGCTGGGCTGGGGTGGGGAGGCAGGGCCTACACTTGGCATTCACTGCCAGGGGCCACAGGAAGCCAGCCCAGTGTGGCCCCAGATTTTGGGACAGATCCCACCAGCTGGAGTGGGAGGAGGTACCATCCAGCCCCCTTGGCCAGAGCCTCTCTCTGTCCCTGACTAGCACGAAGGCCCAGGTGGCAGGAGAGGCTCAGGGCAGGCAGGATGCAGCGTTGCGGGCAGCTTGCCAGCCTGAATGCCGGCTCCGGCTTCATCGGCCCACAGCCCTTGGGCAAGTCGTCTGTAAGAGGTGAATGAACAATAACAAACAGTGCCGGCCTCAAAGGGGCTTAGAGAGTGCGGTGAGATAACCCATGTGAGGGCTTGGACCAGTGCCCTGCATGGAGCAGGTGCTGGTTCATTGGGCGTTCTTATTTTCAATATTTATTTTTAGAAATGGGGTCTCGCTATGTTGTCCAGCCCAGTTGGTCATGAACTCCTGGGCTCAAGTAATGATCCTCTCACCTCAGCCTCCTGAGTAGCTGGGACTACAAGTGCGCGCCACCACGCCCACTCATGGGCATTCTTTTCACTGGGGAAGCCACTTCACCTCTGCTGCTCCAGCTTCCTCCTCTGTGACATGGGGCTTTGTAAGGATTAAGTGCGAGCACCAGGTGAAAGCCCCAGCACAGTTCCTGGAACAGAGGCACTGCCCTGTCCTCTCTGCAGGACGTAGCTCAGCGCAGGCTTGTGGTCGAGACCAGTAAATGGTTGCAGAATTGCAGGTCATGTCTATCTCCCTGTCCCTGTCTTCGAGCTTTATTGCTTGAGTCTGGACTTCAGGCTGGTGGCCACAGAACCCATCACTCTCACTTTATCCATGAGGAAACGGAAGCCCAGACAGGGCCAGGGACTTGCCCAGGTTCCCACAGCCAGTCAATGCTAGAGTGGGGCTGGGGCAGGTTCCTCTCTCTGAGCTCAGAGCGATGTCCACAACACACTTTCTGTCTGCTCTAAAACCTCTCTTCATTCTCACTGATCTGAACTCATCTTTCAGTCCCTGTCTCTTTAGCAACCAGAGCCTAGGAGCAGGTGACCAGTCCCTGGCCACCCCCCAGGAACAGAGAGACTGCCCCATTGGGTGGGGGGGAGAGGCACAGCGGGGGCCGAGAATGCGGGCTGCTCTGGCCTGGGGGCCTGGGCCGGGCTGCGACAGAGGAGCCAGTGTGCCCAGACATTGGGGCTTTGTGAGCTCCAGAGCTCGGTGTGGGGACGGTTGTTTTTGTTGACCTGACATTGTTTCGGGTTGACTGAGTGTCAGCGTCTTAGCACCCAGGGGCCAGCTCTTTGGAGACAGCTGGGATCTTGGGGAGAGGGTGGCTAGGGTGCTCTGGTCTGGGGCAAGGAGGGGAGGAGGCTGCCTGGGCCCTGTGTGCACTGAGCAGGTCCCCGTGGGGAAGGCGCAGAGGAGGAGTGAGTCCTAAGGGCAGATGCAAGGAGAGGAGAGAGGAGAAGGTGCCCTTGCACCTGGGGCCGGAGCAGGAGGGCCTGGCCAGAGTGGAGGATGGACAGGGACCTCCGGAAGCTGGTGCCTTCCTGCCGGGGGCCAGGAGCCCTGAGAACCCGGCCATCAAACCATCATCCACGAAGGAAGACCCAGGAAAACCCTAGGGGGCCTTGGGGGCTGGCCAGACCAGGGTGGGGTGTGCCAGACTCACAGCTGTCCAGATGTGGGTGAGAGATAACTGTGTTTACTGGGCACCCGGTGGGAGCGGAGCGGGGGGGTGGGAAGGGGCTCCCAGTCCCATGGGGCGGGCAGATAGGAGGCGGGAGCATGAGTCAGGGGTTTGCAAGCTGCCCCCGGGGCGCTGGTGCTGTCAGAGCGGGTGTGAGCTCGGCTGGTCGCAGAGGGCACCTGTGGCTGCAGGACTGCGCCAAGGGACCCTGAGACTCGAAAGCAGGTGAGCAGGGCATGGAGGGGCTGGGAGTGGTCCTTTGGCGCCTGCCCTGAGGGTTTGTGCAGGTGCCCAGCCTGAATCTCTGCCCGGGTGGGCACCGCCGACCTCCAAGGGGGTGCAGGTGGGTGGGGTGAGAATGTTACCGTGTGTGTTGCCCCAAAAGGGCACTGGCCCATTGGCACCTGCAGCCAGGAAGAGGAGGGTGGCCGGTGGCTCATGGCAGCAGAGACGCACGGCTGGTGTGTGCGAGGCCAATCTGCTCCCCCCCAGGGCAGGCCCTTGTCAGCTTAGATTCCACTTACCCACCAGAGACTCCTCCTTCCTTGGCAATGGGGGTCCCCAGGCCACCTTATCTCCCACCTAGGAAGCCAGATGTCAGCTGACACTGCTTCCCATCTAGGACAATTCCAGGGGTCTACCTGGGGGACCTGGCACGGTCCCCAGCCTGGGGAGCATTTGGAGGGAAATGTGGAGCCTCCTGCCACCTGAGGATCTTAAAACACTTAGCCCAGGCTAATTCCATGGGACCAAAGGCAAATCCCAAGGGGATGAAGATAGCAAGTCTGACCTTGACCCCAGTGGCAAGCACAGTGACAGCAAACATTTACATAGAGCTCTTTGTGTGCCAGGCACTGTTTTAAGTGCCTCCTTAATGCTCATTAACTTCCTTAATGCTCACAGCAGGTCTATGAGGGAGGTATTAGTCTGATCGTCCCCATTTGACAGATGAGCAAATCAAGGCACAGAGAGCTTGAGTCACTTGCCCAAGGTCGCACAGTTAGTAAATGGCGGGGCTGGGGTTTGAAGCCAGGCAGGCTGACTGCAGAGTCCATGCTAGTTAACCACTAACTCCAAGCCACTAGTAGTTGGTTTCTTTTCTGGGAGGCAATTCCGCGTAGTGCTACAGACTGGAGTCAGGCTGGCCGGGGTTTAGTTCTGCCTCTGCTGCCTACCGGCTGGGCGACTAAACCAGGTAAACTTCTAGGAACTTCAGCTTTCCTGTCTGTAAAATGGGCTAATGGCATTACCCACTTCACAGCATGTTTGGGGATTGTAAGAGATAAGGCAGGACAGCTTTCTGTGCCATGTGGGGTGATTACACAGGGGTGGAGCTGTCCCTGTCATCTGGTCACCCCCCAGCCTCTCCCCGGCTGTGCCCCACCTCTTGGGCTCCAGATGCTTACCCTTATCTGGCCCAGCCCTGGCTGGCTGGCTGGCCAGGTGTTTGGTGCGCTTCCAAACACAGGACAGCCATCGGGTCCGGCCCTTATCAGGGCCAGGCAGAACAGGCCTGCAGCTGGGGTCCACTGGGCTTGGGGGCAGCAATCTGAGTCATGGGTGCACCCTGTAAGGCCCTAGCTGAACCCAAGGCACCTCCGTTTTCCCCTCTTCTCTCTCACTGCAGTCTGAGAACCCCGGTGGGAAGGCCCTCCCATTTTACAGATGGAGTGACTGAGGCCTAGAGGCTGACAGCTGCCCATGGCCATGTGGCCAGCCAGTGGCAGAGGGGCAGCCTGGATCTCTGCATTCTCTAGCTCTGGAGGGCCCCTCTGACCATCTCAGCCCCCAATGGGAAACCAAGCCACAACCCCGGCCCCCTGGGTGGGGCTTTCAGCACCTGAGGCTTAGACACCCTTGAGGCCACTCAGGATCAGAGGCCCAGGAGGGCACGTGGGCAAATGCAGAGGAGGAGGAAAGAGAGTAAAGGTGGGAGAAGGGAGGGGGGAGAGGAGGAAAAGAGAAAGATGTGTGGCCAGAGTCCTCAAGGGGAAAAGCCCCTGCAGTAGGGACGGCCCCATCCTTAGGCTCTGGGACCCTCCCCTGGCTGTCATTTGCCCTGCCCCCCAAGGCAGGGACCCCTCCCTTTTCCAGTCTGGTGGGACTCGGTCATGCCCCTCTCCCTGTCGCCGAGGACTCCAGGACCACCCGTTCCTCAGACAGAAGCTTCTCTGCCCTCAGCGCAGGCACCCAGCCCCGCCCTGCACAGCCCACCTGTGTGTCCAGGCCCAGCTCCAGCGACCCCTCCTCCAGGCTCGCTCCAGCCTGTCCCTGCCCCACCAGTGGGTCCTGCTCTTCCTTCTGCCACACAGGGCCTCAGCATTCAGCACATTCGGCCTTGTAATTTGTGTTTGTTTTGGGAACATGTCACTTCTGGGAGCACCGAAGCTACCCCAGGTTCCTGGGCTGGGAGCTTCCTGAGAGGAGGAACGTGCATTCAGCTCAGCCCTCTGGCACGTTTGTCAACCCTACCCAAGTTCTGTCACCACAATGCTGTGTGCTGTAGGCAGGGAGGGAGGAAAGGAGGACTCTCTCCCCAGATTGGGGCCACCTTAGAGACCCCTGTCCTCCCCTTGGGCCCGTCCTCGCATTTCTGGGGCAGCCACACCTTCCTCTATGCTAGAGACACACCTGAGAAAACTGAGGCCCAGGGCTCAGTGGCCTTCTGGCTGGGTCCTGGTCACTCCGCCTCCCCAGTCCCAGAGCCCAGGTCTGCAATTAGGAGTCCTTAGGGAGCCGTTCTTATAGTCATTCCACAAATATTTATTGAGCACCTACTATGTGGGAACCACTTTGCTGGGAGGAGGGGATTCTGTGGGGACTGAGACCTGCAGGGTCTTTGTGCTCGTGCGGCCTCCCTTCCAGAGGCTTCATCAGACAGTGAGTGTGTAAGTCAGTCACCAGGGAAGGACAGTCTGGGTCAGTGAGCGTTACGGTGGTCAGGGAGGGCCTCACTCAGCCTGTGCCCCTCCTCTGCAGGGCCCCACGGTGTGGGTTATGCTGGGGGCTTGGATCGCCGCGGACAACTGGACACTCAAGGCAGCACCATGGCCGATCTGCAGGTGGGTCTTTCCTGGCATCTGGAGGCTCTGGGGACCCGGCCCTGGCCTCCTACCTTTACGGGGGCTGGGACAGCCCCTCACAGCCCAGGCTTGATGGCCACTTCCCACAGGAGGATTACGAAGAGGAGCTGGAGGAGATTATGGAGCTGGGGGAATATGAAGAACCAATCGTCTCCGTGCCCGAAGAGGCGGAGCCAGCAGGTGAGCCCCATCTCCCTCCCTCTGCTGGGAGGAGCTGCTGAGCCCTGGACAGGGTCACAGGGGACCGTGTCCTCTCCCCTTCTCCACAGTACCCCGCCTCCCTGCCCCGCAGCCCCTTGGCCAGTTCTCCCCACAATTCTGGCTGATTGAAGGATAAACAGCATTTTGTTTGAAATGATCACAGGAGGTGACTGGGGGGGCAGGGCAGTCACCCATCACAGTGCCCCTTCCAGGTGTGAGAGGGCAACCAGGCCCGTCTGGGACCTGGGCGTGAGCCCACATGCCACCTGTGCCCACCCAACGCCAGCTTCCAGGCCAGAGATTGGGCCTGCTCTTGGGGGCCAGAGATCCTGAGGATTGAGGGCCCGTGGGGACCCCCCGGGCAGACAGGCATCAGGAACTGGCACCACCTTCCTTGGCCTGTCCAAGGTCTTAGGTGGGGAGCCCCAGGCAGGGACCTGTTTACTGTCAACAGGACTTAAGTGCTGGCGATTGGTGTTGAAGTTAAGAGGCCCCTCTGGGAAAGGAGGACTGGGGGTGGGGGTGGAATATAAGGGGCTGCCCCCACCCTGGTGCCCGAGCTCAGCTTGGAGGTGGTGAGAAGCTGGCGGGCTTGTTGAGGCCTGTGGGCAGGTGGGACGAGGGAAGCGAGTCTGGCCCCAGAGGTGGCAGGGAAGGAGGCATCTCTAGGAGGGTCCTGAAAATTGCCATTCAGGACTCACCAGTCACCTCGGAGAGGTCCCTTCCCTTCATCACTGAGGAGGGGCCAGGCCACCCGAGTTGCATCTCAGGGGTCCTCAACAAGGCTCAGGTTGGGGGCACGAGGCTCAGCTAGGGGATGCCAGGCTGGGCCCAGGACGGGTGAGGGAAGCCACGTCCCACTGGGGCACCAGGGGCCCAGCCCAGAGCCAGCAGGAGGGAGCGGGGCATCCGCCACGCCTGTGCCTCTGGGGCTCAGAGTGGACGGTTGCAGAAGGGCCTCAAGGGGCATTGTTGGGGGCGACACTAACCGGCCGCTGGGTTTTCAGTTGACCTCACTGAGCTGACAGCCCCAGACTACGCCACCGCATCGCAGCCGGGCACGCACGAGGTGAGGACCCCAGGCCGCCCGATTCTCTCTCCCACGCTGCCTCTGGGACCCACCATCCCACCAGGGGAAGGGAGGAGCAAAGGGGCAGAGGCAGCTTCAGGCTGGGGGACACCCCGTGAACAGGCAAAGAAAGAGTGGGGGGTCCCAGGAAACAGGTGGGAGGGAAGAGGACACCCCCACTGACAGGGAGACCTGGGCCCCCTGGGGGAGGTCCCCGGGCAGAGATAACCGACTGCTGAGGGCTGAGTCGCAGGCCCCGGGGCCCTGGCTGGGCTGTCAGGTGCTCACTGGGGAAGCACAGAATTCAACACATGCTCTCCTCTGCCTGGCCCCCCAGGTCCCTGCTGGGCGCCAGCCTGTCTAGCTGGTTAGGAATTTGGGCTGGCCCTCAGTTATGGCCCTGGGAGTGGCCACCTGGCCCCAAGACATGCTGAGACTCACATCCACTCAACGTTCCTGGAGGCAGGATCTGATGACTGACCTGATGACTCCCCAGGCCCCTCTAGCCTCAGCCACCAGCCCCGAGCTTCCCACTCCTTCCCCCCCACCAGCCCCCGCAGTGGCCACTGCAGCACCCCTTTTGGTCCAGAGGTTCTCCAAATGCCTGCTGAAATGGGGTGAGGGCCTGCTCAGGAGGCTGGGACCCTCGAGCTTCTCCCATGCTCTCAGCTCAAGGTCTGCCCCTGGCCCTCCAGGGCCCTGGGCCTCTTACAAGCCCCTCTCCAGGGCTGCTGATGCCCGCTGTGCCCTGGGCCCCGCCCGGGGACTAACTCAGGCCGGTGGGGCCGCAGGTCTACGTGCAGCTGCAGGAGCTGGTGATGGACAGGAAGAACCAGGAGCTGCAATGGATGGAGGTGGCACACTGGATGCGACTGGAGGAGAACTTGGGTGAGGACGGGGCCTGGGGCCGCCCGCACCTGTCTTACCTCACCTTCTGGAGCCTCCTGGAGCTGCAGAGAGTCTTTGCCAAGGGTGAGTCTCCTGAGCCCCTCTGGGACCCCTGCGTGTGAGCTTTGTTGGCGGAGGCTGTGGTCCAGCCGCCCCGCTAACCCCTTTACTGCCTGCAGGTACTGTCCTCCTGGACCTGCCGGAGACCTCTCTGGCCGGAGTGGCCAACCAACTGCTGGACAGGTTTATCTTCGAGGACCAGATCCGGCCTGAGGACCGAGAGACGCTGCTCCGGACCCTGCTGCTCAAACACAGGTGCCCCTGCCTGCCAGGGCCTGAATTCCACACCCAGCCCCGCCCAGCCCACCTGGCTCAAGGTCTCCACCAGGGTCCACCTGGCCCATCAGGCAGGGGCCCACTTTTCCTCCACTATGGATCCCACCTGTGACACCTCGGCCAGAGTGGCCATGTTTCATGCTCACAGTTGGGAGCCGCTGTTCCCCACGGAGGCAGACCCGTGAGGCTCTTTCCTCCATCCATTCTTTTTTCTTCATTTTTTTATTTTATTTATTTATTTTTTTTTTTGAGAAAGAGTCTCGCTGTGATGCTTGGGCTAGAGTGCCATGGCATCAGCCTAGCTCACAGCAACCTCAAACTCCTGGGCTCAAGCGATCCTCCTGCCTCAGCCTCCCGAGTAGCTGGGACTACAGGCATGCGCCACCATGCCCAGCTAATTTTTTCTATATATTTTTAGTTGTCCAGCTAATTTCTTTCTATTTTTAGTAGAGACGGGGTCTCGCTCTTGCTCAGGCTGGTCTAGAACTCCTGGCTTTGAGCCATCCTTCCACCTTGGCCTCCCAGAGTGCTAGGATTACAGGCGTGAGCTACTGTGCCCGGCCCCTCCATCCATTCTTGATCCCACCTAGTCATTCCAGAAAGAGGCGACCCACTTACCTCCACAACGTCCTTTGAGCGGAGGCTCTGATTCTTCCACCCCAGGGTCACTCTGGTCTGGTCTGGGAAGTCTCACTTGATGTCCACCCTTGATCCCTCACACCACTGATACCCCAGCCTGAATAGCTTGCTCACCCCATGTCCCCTGTATGTCCTTCAGCCATGCCGGAGACCTAGAGAACCTGGGAGGTGTGGAGCCTGCGGTCCTGCAACGCTCTGGGGATGTGTCACAGCCACTGCTCCAGCAACAACCCTCGCTGGAGACACAGCTCTTCTGCCAGCAGGTGAGGCTGTGACAGGGGTGTGTAGGGAGAGCCGGAAACCCTCCAGCCCAAACAGAACGTGCTTAGAAGTGAGAATGGGAAGGGGAGGAGAGGGCTGGATGCTCAGGTCTCCCAGGTCCAGAGTGGCCCGGGGACTCCCCTCACCACCCTCCTTCCCACAGGGAGAGGGGGGCCCTGGAGGGCACTCGCCATCTGAAATTCTGAAAGAGATTCCCCCGGATGCAGAGGCCACCCTGGTGCTAGTGGGTAAGAGCTGGTGTCTCTGCCCCTCAGCCCTCCACAGTCCCCGCTTCTGCCCATGTCCTGGCTTAGCCGGCCCTTCCTTGAGCCTGGACCCCCGCAGCTCCTCTCTTGAGTACACCGCCCCCAGGCCCCCTCAGCCTGGCCTGACCCCCTCGTCCCCCCACAACAGGCCGTGCCGCCTTCCTGGAGCGGCCAGTGCTGGGCTTCGTGCGGCTGCAGGAGGCCGCGCGGCTGGAGGAGACCACACAGCTCCCGGTGCCTGTGCGCTTCCTCTTCGTGTTGCTGGGGCCCGAGGCGCCCCACACCGACTACACCCAGCTCGGCCGGGCTGCTGCCACCCTCATGTCAGAGAGGGTGAGGAGGGCCCGCGAGGGCTGGGGTGGTGGTTGAGACCCATTCTCCACCCAGGCCCAGCCTGGGTCACGTTAGGTTCACTAGTTTGACCCGTTCGGTCTAATTCAGCTGCTTCTGTCCCACCTGGCCAGGGGCAGCCCAGGTATGTGTCGTCCGGACTCCGCTGCCTGAGTGGCCTGGTTCAGTCTGGTTGGCTCTGGCCTGGCGGCTCTAGTCTGGCCCGCGCTGACCTGGTTCCACCTGCTTAGGTCCGGCGTGGTCTGTCCTAGTCGCTCTAGTTCCATGTGGTCTGCCTGAGCCACCTGGTTAGTTAGCTTTAGCTCCTCTTTCCCCACCCGGGGCCCCCGTCTGTCTCCCCAGAGCCCTTTCTTAGTGGGGAGCAGGGGGGAGAGGGGCAGGAAACCCAGTGCCCAGCAGTGGGAGCTGGACGGTTCTGGTCCCTGGAGGCCCCGGCTGCCGGCGCCTGGGTCCTTCCGCTGAGCGGGTCCAGGCAGCCTGACCCTCTCTCCTGCCACCAGGTGTTCCGCATAGATGCCTACCACGCCCAGGGCCGGAGGGAGCTGGTGCGCTCCCTGGAGGGCTTTCTGGACAGCAGCCTGGTGCTGCCCCCCACAGACACCCCCTCCGAGCAGGCCCTGCTGAGTTTGGTGCCCGTGCAGAAGGCGCTGCTCCGGAAGCGCTACCTACCCAGCCCTGCCAAGCCAGACCCCGGCTTCTATAAGGGCCTAGGTAGGTACCTGCCCTGCCCAGCCAAGGCTCTCTGTCCCCACAGACCCTCAGACACCCAGCACAGCCTCCACCTTCCCACCAAGTGCCCCTCTATCACCACCCCCTGTGCCCACGCCTGCCAGCCTCCTTGGCCACCTATTCCCATCAGACAATCACCCTCGCCTTCACCCCTCCATTCCCCTCTCCCATGCCTCCCCCTGCTGCCCTCCCTGACCATGCTCTTGTCCTCCACCACAGCCGTGGCTGAGGACTCAGGGGGCCCTGAAGGCCCAGAGGACCCCCTGCAGCGGACAGGCCGGCTCTTCGGGGGCCTGGTACGTGACATCCGGCGCCGCTACCCCCCATTACCTGAGTGACATCACAGACGCACTGAGCCCCCAGGTCCTGGCTGCCGTCATCTTCATCTACTTTGCTGCCTTGTCACCCGCCATCACCTTCGGTGGCCTCTTGGGTCAGTGCCAACACCTGTCTCCCTAACTCTCACTTCTGATTGTCTGGCCTCTGCCTCGGACCCAGACTTCTGACCTTTGGACTTCCGCAACAGCCTACCCATGACTTGCTCTACTGGCCCCTGGAAATGATCTCCTGACCTTGACCCCACTGTAATCTCTACCCACAGGAGAGAAGACCAGGAACCAGATGGGGGTGTCGGAACTGCTCATCTCTACTGCAGTGCAGGGCATTCTCTTCGCCATGCTGGGGGCTCAGCCCCTGCTTGTGGTTGGCTTCTCGGGCCCCCTGCTGGTGTTCGAGGAAGCCTTCTTCTCGGTAGCTCTGGCCTGGGGCCCCTCTGACCCTGACCCTGTAACTGACCCCTGGCTCCACCTGCCTGGTGCCTGAGGCCCTGACCTGACTCCCTTTGTCTGCCCCGCAGTTCTGCGAGAGCAACGGCCTGGAGTACATCGTGGGCCGCGCCTGGATTGGCTTCTGGCTCATCCTGCTGGTGGTGCTGGTGGTGGCCTTTGAGGGCAGCTTCCTGGTCCGCTTCATCTCTCGCTATACCCAGGAGATCTTTTCCATCCTCATCTCCCTCATCTTCATCTATGAGACCTTCTCCAAGCTGATCAAGGTGGGGGCCCATGTGGATGTGACTGCACGTGTGAGACTATGTATAAGACCATGTGACAGTGTGTGTCATTGCACACGTCTGTACGGCATTTGTGTGGCCTTGTGTCCACCTGTGCATATAACCATGTGTCTGTGCATATCACTGCAGGAACATGTGTCTATGTGTTGTCACACGTCTGCACACAGGACTGTGCCACTGTGTTGACTGTGTATGTGTTGACACCTGCTGCCTGTGGCCCAGGATTCTCGTCCTGACTGTGCAGTGACTGTGCATGAGAGGGCGCCTGTGTGCACAAAGCCAGTTCATGACCACACACGATGTGACTAATGGGCAGGTGTGTGTGAGACTGGACACCGGACGGTGCATGCATAGCGAGGGCAGTGGGCGTTCTGGAGGCTCTGAAGTCCCTCACTCCCTCTCTTGCACTTGTCCTCAAGAACTGCAGGGCCTGCGGACCAAGGGCCCTGCCCCTTTAGCTTATGTCTTGTCATCTTAAGCTGTGCTTGCCTTGGTGTCTGCCTTTCCTATGGAGGAAGGCTGGAATGCTGTATGTCTTCCCTGATTCTGCTGGTTGGTGGGGCTTTCTATGTCCAGATCTTTTAAGCCCTTTTTAGAAACTCCCTGGCAATTGTTTCCTGTCCTCCAGGCTTCTCTTGTCTCCCAGCCCCTGGTGTGAATGTACGCACACACACACACTCATTGCCTCTGTGGCCTGCCCCACCCAAGTCTAGCGTGGTCTTCATGCCTGAAAACCACACTGTAGAATCCCATTGCTCCTCTGTTACCTTGTCAATTGAGGAAGATGGTTGGATGGATGGATCATTGATGGATGGATGGATGAATGAATGGATGGATGATGGTTGGATGGACGAATGAATGGATGGATGGATGATGGTTGGATGAATGAATGGATGGATGATGGATGGTTGGATGGATGAATGAATGGATGGATGATGAATTGATGGATGATGGTTGGATGAATGAATGGATGGATGATGGATGGATGGATGGATGATGGTTGGATGGATGGATGGATAATGAATGGATGAGTGGACGATGGATGGTGGGAACGGCAGTGCTGGATAGATTTAGCTGATCCTTTCCAGCCCAAGCCAAGGCTGGGAAGGAACAGGATGCCTGGGTTTTCTCCTTCAGATTTTCCAGGACCATCCACTGCAGAGGAACTATAACTCCAGTGTGCTGACAGTGCCCAATCCTCAGGGCCCCCTGCCCAACACAGCCCTCCTCTCCCTTGTGCTCATGGCTGGCACCTTCTTCTTTGCCATGATGCTGCGCAAGTTCAAGAACAGCTCCTACTTCCCTGGCAAGGTTGGCACAGCCTCCCCACCCATCCTTGCCTACACTGCCCTATCTCAGCCCAAATCCCTCACCCCAGCTTTCCCAGTGCCCTCAGTTCCCCTTCTTTCCCCAGATTTCCATTCCCAATCCCAAGCCTCCCTGGCCCCCTCCCTACACAGGGTTTCACTCTGCATGCAAGGCTGTCTCCCTTCCTTGGCATGCCCAGGCTGAGAACCCAGCGGGGAATGAAGGACAGTTCTTGGAAGGAGTGGAGAAGCTGTGGGGCCAGGGCTGGGGTCAGGGGAAGAAGAAAGGAGGCAGATGTGGTCGAGGTGCAGGACAGGGCATTGGATGCTGATGTGTCTCCTGGGAAGAGCAAGGTCCCTGGGTGAATGTGGGGCAGGGGGGAGGAGGGGGAGGAAGTGGTGGGGAGAAACCACTGACCACTGGTCCCTTTGCATCCCTCCAGCTGCGTCGGGTCATTGGGGACTTCGGGGTCCCCATTTCCATCCTGATCATGGTTCTGGTGGATTTCTTCATTGAGCATACCTACACCCAGGTGAGCCCTCCTCCCAGCGCTCACACCCATGACCCCCCAGGTCCTCATTTCCTTCCCCCAGCATGCCCCCTCCCCAGAACAGCTTTCCCCAACCTGAAGCCAGCTAGGGTACCTCTACCCCTTCTCTCCCTCCCCTGGGAGCCCTATGTTCTTCTCACAGCCACACGGGACCCCTCTGGCCAAAACAAGGGGTTGGCTCAGTTGTCCCCTTTATTCCTTAAACTAGGGCAGTAGAAAAAAGTCTGCTTTGGAGCCAGACAGATTTGGGCATGGATATCAGCTCTGCCACCAAACAGCTATGCAATGTGGGGCAAGCTGCACAACCCTCCTATCTGGTTTCCTCATCTATAAAGTTGGGAATGATCAGATGGTGTAAAGGCATTAGTGCAGTGACTGGGTTCAGAGCAGGTGTTCAACAAGTGCCCCCCACCCAACCCCCTGATGCCCGGGATCCTGGCTCCCACTGCCTCTAATGTTCTCACCAGCTGCCCCCTCCCACAGAAACTCTCGGTGCCCGACGGCCTCCAGGTATCCAACTCCTCCGCCCGGGGCTGGGTCATCCACCCGCTGGGTTTGTTTTCTCCCTTCCCCATCTGGATGATGTTCGCCTCCGGCCTGCCTGCACTGCTGGTCTTCATCCTCATATTCCTCGAGTCCCAGATCACCACGTGAGAAATGGGGGGGTGGGTGCGAGGGGCGGTGGCCCGGGCCTGGAGGGTCAGAGGCAGGGAAGAGAGGAGGCTCCAGGCCAGAAAAGACCGAGCACTGCAAACTAAGTCTCAGCGGGGCAAGTGGCCTCCCCGAATGCTCAGGGGCAAGTCTGTTTTGTGGAACCCGAAGTTGTATAACTTGGAGAGCTCTTTTTAAGAAAAAGGATGCAAAATGAGGTCAGGCGTGGCTCACACCAGTAATCTCAGCACTTTAGGAGGGCAAGACGGGAGGATCATTTGAGCCCAGGAGTTCAAGACCAATCTGGGCAATATAGAGAAACCTCATCTCCACACAAAAAAAATAAATAAAAATTAGCCAGGGGTGGCGGCACATGCCTGTGGTCCCAGCTACTCGGGTGGCTGAGGCAGGAGGATAGCTTGAGCCTAGGAATTTGAGGTTACAGTGAACCAGGATCACGCCATTGCACTCCAGCCTGGGTCACAAAGCAAGACCCTGTCTCAAAAGAAAACAAAGCAAAACAAAAAAAAGAATGCAAAATGAAAAGTATAAAATTAGGAGCTGGATCTTGGAAGGGGCAGAAGCGAAGGCCCTGGAGCTTAATTTGCGTGAGCCTGTGACTTGTCCTGTGCTGCCGCCGTTCTGCAGATATTCATGCTCTTCGAGTCTGCATTTTCATGCCGGGTGGGAGGGCGGGGAGCAAGAGCTCACAGAGGGAACCGCACAGAAGACAGAACTGAGGCTCAAGGCACACAAGTGTGGAGAAGGAAGGAGGGGACAGAGGGGTGGCGGGGGAAAGCCCAGCTGACCCCTGACCTCCCCCTTCCCCCAGGCTGATAATCAGCAAACCCGAGCGCAAGATGGTCAAGGGCTCCGGCTTCCACATGGACCTGCTGCTGGTTGTGGGCATGGGCGGGGTGGCCGCCCTCTTTGGGATGCCCTGGCTCAGCGCCACCACAGTGCGTTCTGTCACCCACGCCAATGCCCTCACCGTCATGGGCAAGGCCAGCACCCCAGGGGCTGCGGCCCAGATCCAGGAGGTCAAGGAGCAACGGATCAGCGGGCTCCTGGTCTCTGTGCTTGTGGGTGAGTGAGAGCTACCTCCCCTCCCCCATTCTCCTGCCCCACCCCCGTCCCCACCCTGCCCTTAGGATCTAGTGCCCCCCAGCCCTGTCCATGCTGCAGCCAGGTCCCCACACACCCACTGCCCACATCCCCCTGGCATCCACAAGGCACTGGGTTGGGCATCTGAGCAGGGAGGAAGGGGGTCCTCCACTCCTGGGGCCATCTCTAGACCAGACCCTGCCTTCTGAGGTTGTCCAACAGAAGTTCAATGGACTGTGGGTTCCGGCCTGCCCTGCTGCTAACCCGGCATCCCTCCTTGTCTCTGGCTCTCAGTCTGCACGGTTACAGGGGTCATGAGATATCCCCAGTTCTGTCACAGCTCAGCTGCTCTATGGCTGATGCAAGGGCCAATGCTCCAGGCACAGTCTGGGGGACGCACGGCAGAAGGCAGAAGACAGAAGAAGGGTCACTGGGATTGATCCCTGTT